>NC_088174.1:13317500-13627500 GCF_028769735.1 Zonotrichia leucophrys gambelii | reverse complement strand
ATGCACAGAGTCCAGGACCTTGGTGAGCTGGTAAAACCTCCGGGAGCAGGAGGTGGGGTTCTTCCTCTTGCAGGCAATGATCCGGTCAAGTTCCTTGATGTAATTCATGCGGAGCTCATCAAAGAGCTTCTGGTTCTTCAGGCCATCCACTGGAACTGGGTGGGAGGGGAAGGAAACAGTAAGAGGAGCCCAGAAAGTGACAACAATAGGAGAGCAGGAGGAAGGGCTGAAGCAGGGGACATCCCCAGCCTCCTCCTGAGAAGTGAAAGTCCAGGCACAGGAAAAGCACCAGATGCCTCAAGGTGCTGGAGCTCTGTGGAGGGAAGGGTGTGGATACTCACTAATACTGAAGAAGAGGAGAGCCTTCATACAGAGGAACTCCTGGGGTGTGATCTGAAGCCACCCAAATTCCTGGGAGAGGTGCCTCATCCTGATGCACTGGCTGTACATCCTGGATTTGTGCATGCGGTACCTGGCAGGGTGAGATGGGCACAGATGGCACAGAGCCCAGCATGCACATGTGTGAGAGGGGGACACTCCCTGACCCAGCAAACCCCCCTGCTTGGCACAGCCTGCTGCCAAGGGCCCGAGCTCTGCCTCATGCAGGAGTGGAGCATTTTCCAGAAGGCCTGTGTGTGATCCTCACTGGACACAGATGGCCACAAGGGACTTGCAGCGTTTGTCTGAAGAGCGACTGCAATGATTTCCCAAACATTTCTGTCTGTGAGGGATATGAGGCTGAGCTGGAGCTCCCAGGCAGGTGGGAGTTTGCCTGCTGCTGTGTTTGGTTATTGGGTTCAGGCTTTTCTGAGTGCCAGCAAACCCTCCCCAGCTCTAAGCTGATAGTACATCAAGGAGAGCCCACCAGGACCTTACAGTACATTTTGTCTCTATCTCTGCTCACCCCAGCTACCCAACAGAGCTGGAATTCAAACCCCATGGCAGAAAGACAGAAATTAAACAATCCCTCACCCCATACCAGCTTCTGCTGCTGCCCCAGTGGGTGTTAGCCCACAGCAAGGCTGAGGGAGCAGGCAGAAGGACCCAGAGAGGCATCACAGTGGCCTCACTGCTCCTGGAGGTCACCATGGGTGGTGACAGTGGGGAGCAGGATGGGCACAGCCACTGTGCTGGGCAGCTCAGTGTAACTGCTCTAAGTGTAGTTTGACACCTGGGCTGACCCAAAGCCCAGCATCAGGCTGTTGTTGGTTCACACTTACTCATTGAAGACCAGGTCTGGAGCAAAGTAAAGCATCCTGGAATTGACATTGGTGAAGGATCTCCACCCCATAGCAAACACCATCAGGCCCATCCAAGAGTATTGGATTATTGACATCTGGTCATCCACATGCAGGTTGCGAAATCCTAATAAACAATGAGGGAAGGATGTTACAAATTACTGTTGGGTTCCTGCAGCTTCCAGGGCTGTTTCCAGGCAGACTCCAGCTCTCCTTCAGCGCTTCTCTTAGGACAAGTGGGTCAGTCCACAGCCCAAGCTCAGCCAGCTCATGTCTCAGGACATGAGTCCCCATGGAGCTCCCACCTTGACTGGGAATCAAGAATAGACAAGCACAAACCTACCCCTGGAAGGGAAGAAAGGGAACTTCAGAGACAAATAGGGGAGAAAATTCCACTAGGACTGCACCAATTTAAGTAACTGGATTTTTATGTGATGCTTAGAGACAGCAGGCAGCCCCTAGGCCTCCCACCATGGCTACAGGTGCTCTGGTTTCTGCCCCATACACACTGCATGGATCTCTTGACTGTGGGAATGAGCACGGAAACCTCAGCTACATTGCAAGAGAAACAAAAATAGCAACTAAATTCAAATTACCATTCCCAGATGGCAGCCCAGAGTTAAACCCCAGGCATGCTTTCACCACCTCCAACGCTGTTTTTTTCAACATACTCGTAAATAGGCAAATATAATTGAGTTTCAAGGCAATCATGCATTATTTCAATCAAATATTAAAGCAATTTAACAGCTCCAGTGTATAATTACAACCCATTGAGGCAAGGATCTCTGTGCTTTGGAGAGCTCTTCAAGGCAAACAAGCTGGAGAATGAACCTTGCCCAGATGCCACCCTGGCACAGTCGGTGCTGGCCCTGGGGGCAGCAGGGCAGCAGCTGACACTGCTACAGACTGAGAGGTCGGGCATCAGGTGCAGTTCAGGAGAGTAAAACCCTCTGATAAAGGGGTGGTTATGATAGAAAACATTTCCCTCAGCACTCTCCCAGGTGGCTTTGGGGTGTCTCTGTGGATCTTGATGTCTGGTGTAGACAAGCCAAAGAGGAAGCAAGATTTGTCCCTGGTTTTACAAGCCAAGTGGCTCAGGAATAGCAGAAACAGAATGGGCTACTCTGCATTTAAGGGTATGCAGACCAATATCCCACTGGGAGCACCTGTGTAGGGGGCTGCTAAACTCCTGGGAACATCAGACACCTGACCACAGCTCATCACCAGGGTTTGGCAGAGAGTGGCAAACTTACTGTGCCTCAGTCTCCTCCTCTGGCTGTATCACCCCAGACATATGAGGAGCAGGGTTCCTCCTTTCTCTGGTGTTCCCTGAGGAATGGGGTCAGAAAGGAGAAGGCAGCAGGACCTGGCCCCGTGCCCCAGTCTCCAGGATGCTGGGAGGTGAGCTGGGTGCTGCTGTGCCCAGACTGAGCTCAGCCCTCTGCAATCCCACTCACCCAGTTCCAGGATGACAAGGTGGAACAGGCAGCATGTCCCCCAACCTTGCAGTGACGCCTTGCAAACCCTGCTCAATGAACACATCATTCACCAGGATGCTCCATTTACTGCACCTGCTGACCAGCATCTGGAAAATTCCCGACCCCTATTACCTCTCTGAAGCATCACAAATATATCACACCAGGCCATCACATGGGCAACCTGAGTGACTGCCAGGAAAAGCCCTTTGGGATTCTGCATTGCTCTTCTGCCATGTTGCTATTTACCCTTTTCATCACTTCAGGTGGGTTCTGGGACAGGGCTGATCCTTGTCTAGAGGGCAGTTCTTCAGGGCTGGCAGACACAGCTTGGAAGGGGAGCAAAACCTCCATGGAAAGAAGGGGAGAAGAGCAGGACCCTGAGCCCAGACCAGCTGCAGCCCTGCCATGGGGGGAAGTGCCCTGTGCCCACATGGCATGGCTGACCAGGGGCTGTGTGAACCCAGAGTACAATCCCAACACATCCCATCACCCCTCAGTTCCTTCTCCCATCATCAGCCCCTCTAGAGACAAGTCCCAGGCTGCTACAGGCAGGGGACACACACACTGCCCATGGAGAGGATCCCCCAGGAGCTGTGCGATGGGACAGGGTCTGCAGACCACCCCCTCTGCCCCTGCCCCCAGCAGTGCAGATGGGCTCTGGAGCTGGGAGAGGATTTGTTTGCTTTCCTTCTCACCTGGCAGAGCCTTTGCCCATTTGACCACGTAGACCAGCTGCCTCTCCCCAAGCTCATTCAGGCTGGTCAGCAGGTTGGAGAAGGAGTCAGGCTGGCTGTTGTCATGGCCAGCACACACCACCCCAGGCTCGATGGCCTCCAGGACGTTGAGGAAGATGGGCTGGCACTCGTAGCCATCAATGCGTGTCATCACCAGCTTGGGAGCTTGCTCCTCTGTTGGGCTGGATGAGCTGGCTCCTTCCATGTCATCCTGGGCCTTCAGGTTACCCAGTTTCTTCAGCTTGCGGGCTGTGGGAAAGATACAGTTTAGTGTGATACTTAAAAATATGTTAAAAACATGTCAGGGCTTCTTGGCTCCATCACTGTAGTTATGAGGAAAGGAAAAGTGATGAGAGCAGCAGCTCCTCCCTCAGTGGGCACTGCCCAAGGAGTGCCCTGGCATTGCAGCTCTCACCTAAGAGGAGAACACACTGTGTGACAAAATCCATTTTATTGTTAATCTGACATGGAAAAGAACCAACATGATTTACATCCTCTGCAATGACTGGTCTGTAAGTCCCACTTAAAAACAGAGAGGAAGATCCAGGGAAGAGAGAGAAGAGGTTTTGACTCAACTCAAACTACTGCTTGTATGCAATCAAAAAGAGGAGCAACACAAGATGATAAACTCAGCACACAGTCATGTTCCAAGGAGAAAAAACATTGCACATGGATGGCCAAGTGGGATTGTCCCATCCCAGACCAGGGCAGAAGCAGGATGCATCTGAGATAAAAGCCTGCAATGCCTGCTGCCCCATAGCAGGCTCTCCCAAACACACTGCACACATATTACACAAAACACATCTCAGAAGCCAGCAGGGGGTTCCAGGGCTGTTTCCCTGGAGTCCCCACCAAGGGGGAGTGGACCCAAGCCAGGTGGTCTCACTCTGCTGTGCAGCCTCATGAGCCTCATGAGCTGGCAGGGGGACCAAAGCAGCCAGTGACTCTGCTTGTGCCCACCATGAAAAGGTGTTTTCCCCACACACCTGGCTCTTAACCCCAGCTGCAGCACTCCAGAGGTGTGATACCAGAGGTCTTGGGGAGTCCATGTTCCCCTCATTGACACCAGCATGACATTGCTCAGCACAGGTGGCCTGTTCCTGCCACACCTCACCGAATCCAAACCCCAGCTAATTAGAGAACAAAAGCCCATGGCTTCAGCAGGTAATACAACATCAAACCAGTTGTCCTTGGGGTTTTGGCTCCTTCATTATATGATACTTATCTCAAATTTCCTTTCAGCTGTAATTAGAAAAATAAGCAGTAAAACATAAAAATGTCAAGTCAAAGTGCAGCTCTGTAAATTAACTCCAAATGTTGATTTTTAATTATTTTTTTTTTGTATACTCTGTATGATCTGCTGTATGGGCAATGAAGACAGGCCTCTCTGTAAAAAGGGAGGAGAAAGGATGAATAAAAATACAGGAAAGCAAGAGGAAAACAGTGCTGCAGCACAGAGTGATGGCCTCTGGCCATCAGCCACTCGTTTGATATGGCCTCTTCTCCCTTGCTTCCAAAGTCTCAGCTCTGCCAAAGCCACCACTAACCCACATCCCCAAGTGACACAGCCACAAATCTGTTAAATCCCCCCAGGGATGGTGACTCCACTTGGGCAGCCTGTGACAGAGTTTGGATTTAGAAATAACCACTGCCCCAGGTCATGTGTGTCAGCAAAGCCAAACCCACATGTACAAAACACACATATGGTTTGGTTTAAATGCTTGGGTTTCTTCCCTTAATATTTAATTATCTAGTATGAAAATATCCCAAATGAAGTGAGAAAACAGCAAGTACCTACTGCATTGGCTCTGAAACTGCAGCCACAAACCAGACTCTTCTGTGACAATGGGTGTTAACTGTGCTATCAGACAGGCCTGGGGTTTGTGCATTCCAGGAGCACTGAAATACTGACATTACCAAGTGGAGAAAACCTTCAGAGGTAAAGACTGGCTCCTACTCAGTCACCTCTGCCAAACCCCTTTGTGGTGGTGGCTCCTACTCAGCAGGTAATATAAACAAAAAATTAAAAACTGGAATTAAAGACATCTGCAATGTTTTTACTCTAGGATGAGCTAAACTGGGTAGAAATCTACATTGCACTTCTTCAAACCAAGATGGGAGAAACCTTAGGAAATGTGATTAATACTGGGATGTTCCTGCTTGGCTGTCAGCAGGGACAAGGGGCCCAGGGAGCCTCGAGGTACAGCTGCAGCACAGCACTGCCCCAAGCCCTGCAAGCTGGCCTGGGGGTCTCTGGGGAACTATTGGATGGATTTGGAAAAAAGCTTAAAGGACACAATTATATATCACAATAAAATATTCAGCAGTGCAAGAACCCCCGGGAGCACACTCAGAGTGATGGCCAAAGTGATGCACATTTCAAACATCTCCCTTACAGGCACTTCTAAAGCACTGAGGAAGGAGCACTCTGGGCTCCAGCACCAGTTTTCATGATGCCAGGACTTAGGGAAGTTATGGAGACCTGGAAGAAGCTGCTCTTGCACTGACTACAATGGAAAGATCCTGCAGCACACGTCGAGCTCAGCTGCCAGAGGGACACTGAGGAGATGAACAGGACTTGTTTTAGAACTTGCTGCCCTTTGCTGTTTTTATGAGCTTCACACAAGGCTTGCCAAATCCAGAACCTGTCAAGCTATCAGTCTTGTCTGGCATAACAATTTCAGTTGATAATAATAAAATTACTGGTTGTGGCAGACACATTTAAGAGATCTGAGTCAATCAGGTCCACATGACTGAAAAGAACTTGAAGGATGTAATAGTAGATAGTATTGCTGAATTGTTGCAAACTCCCTAGTGATACATCTCAAGGCAATTATTGCCTTGAAAGAACATCAGACAGGTTTGTTTCTTACAAGGGTGGCTCATAGCTACATTCACCCCAAAACCAGACTTAACCATTTCTACTCAACCAGCCCATATGGCAATGTATGGATAGAAAATAGGGATGAACATTAAGGATGATCACTGAACAGATGGACTGAGGTCAGCACACAAGGGCTGATAGGTGTTGGCAAACTGCAGAAGCCATGAGGACACTGAAGATTTGACAACATGTCTTGGAGCAGGAGGTAAGGAATGTCACTTGGGTGGCTGTGTAGGAGGCAAAAGGGCTATTGAATCACAGGTGACAAATACTCACTGTGGGGACAGAAAATCAATAAAATTAGGGGTTTTAATCAAGCAAATCGAGTTGTAATAAAGATCCAATTGCTGTAAGTCAAAGGCAGACTGGATGAAAAATCAGGTACAGCCTGATTGTAACACTGATTGTAACTACTGCAATGGCTCTGCAAAAATTGTGTCAAATTCCCCCTGGCTGGAATCAATACCCAATGTGTGGCGAGACTCTGCTCTGCCTGAACCTGAATTAAACACACCTATGCCTCAAGCCTGGATTTTCACAAGCTTTTGGCTGTTATTACAGGAGATTTCTAGCCCTACTCTAAAAAAATTGAAAGGAATTGCACATGTTTTGAGTTTTTGCTCCAGCCAGGACCCACATGGTTGCAGCTCGGCTGGCTGCCAGCTCTGGTTGTGGGCACAGGAGCTTGGAGTGCCCACAGGAATAGCCCCTGGCACCTCTCAGGCTCCCTGGGCTCGGGGCTGGCAGAATCCCTGCAGCTGTGCCCACACCAGGACATTTCCTGGACTCAGGGCTGGCAGAATCCCTCCAGCTGTTCCCATACCAGGATATTTCCCAGGTTCAGGACTGGCAGAATCCCTGCAGCTGTGCCCACATCAGGACATTTCCTGGACTCAGGGCTGGCAGAATCCCTCCAGCTGTTCCCATACCAGGACATTTCCCAGGTTCAAAACTGGCAGAATCCCATACCAGGACATTTCCCAGGTTCAAAACTGGCAGAATCCCTACAGCATCTTCCCCAGCAGCAGGCACAGATGCAGTGGGATGGTGGGCACAGGCCAGCACACCACTAGGACCCAACACACTAAAACAGCATTATCACTGTTTTTTTGCTCTTTTTCTTTTCCTTTTCCCTCTCTACAGTATCTTTTCCCTCTCTATAGAGAGAAGATCCTGCTTAGTGGATACCAGCTTGCAGGTCACTGTGATCTCAATCAATAATGAAGTGCTTCAACACATTGCCATCCTGTTCCAGAGTAGAGCCTGCAGAAGGCATTCAGTGTGTCACCTCCCCCTTCTCCTCCTTCTTCTTCTCCTCCTCCTCCTCCTCCTCCCCCTCGAGAGCACCAGGGATGTACCCCATCAGTGACTGTAATTAACCACCAGTCAAAAACAACTGGTTGGGGCTTGGGAGTGATTTCAAACGCCCTGCCTCCGCTGTGGGAGAGGTTACTGTGGGCAACCACAAGCTTGCCTGTTTGTAACAATTGCCTTTACACCGACATCCAAACCAAATGTAAAATAGACCAGGCAGAACAGGTCAGGGTGACCCAAAGAGCTGAAGAAAAAAAGAAGGGAGCGGGGTATCCGTATTAGCATTAATTTTGTCAGTGTGTCCTGCAGAAGAGGGTTACACTGATGTATGTCTTCTCCTACTTATGGAAACTTCACCAGAAAAAAAGCACTTAAAAATAAGCTAAGAAAAGGGAGGGAGGACTGCACTGCCTTTTGGGATCTTTGGGGAGAAATCAAATGAAACTCTCTGCTCCTTGGTGAGTCACAAATCAGAGCCACTTCAGGAACAAGTCCTTCAAGACAGTGTTGTTGCAGCCCAGCAGCTCTGGAGGCTCAGCCCATCCCAGCAATGGGGTCAGGATTTTACCTAAAATGCTGACACACCCAAGCAGTCTGGGCTGCCTCTGTCCCCCTGTGCTGTGCCTGGCACTGCCAGGGCTCCTCTCTGCAGCCCCTGAAGCCGCCTCAATCCAGAGCTTCCCAGCAGCGGCAGGTCTGTTGGCACCCTTTTCCAGGATATTCTCCTCCTCACAGAATCACAGGAGGATTTGGGTTGGAAGGGACCTTAAAGATCACCCAGTTCCACCCCCTGCCATGGGCAGGAACACCTTCCACTATCCTAGCTTGCTCCAAACCCTGTCCAGTTTTCCAAGGCCTTGGAAACTTCCAGGGACAGCACAGCCACAGCTTCTCTGGGCACCCTATGCCAGGGCCTCACCACACAGGGAAGAATTTAATCAGATGAACTCAACAAGGAGACACCCAGTGATTAACACCAATTTATAGACTATGAGCAGAAAACCTCAGATTTTAGATATCAGCATCCTGTCAGTTTTAGTAGGGCTACAAGTTTGGGCACAGAGACAAATTGTAACAAGGACCCTCACCAGGGACACAGGAGCAGCTTCCATCCTGCAAAAGAAAACACTGAGCTTTTAATTTCACCAAGAAATTGCTCCTTTCTGCCTTGGAATAATCACATCAAAAGAGGGGAGTGCTCTGCTCTGAGGCTTCAGGAGCCAGAACCAACTCACCCTGCTGTTTAATTTTTTTAGACTCACAAGGTTTGAAATGAGGGAAAAATACATTTCCTGAAACACAGACAAAAGCTATTGAAATTCCCCATTTTGCAAGTAGAACCCTGAAAATGTTTTCTGAGGGTGTATCCATCATTTTCCAGCCATTTGCTGACTGTTCATCCCCCAGGTGACATTAGGGCCCCAGGAGGGGACCTGGCCATACCTCCGAGCGTCATCCCGGCCTCGTAGCACTTGCGCAGGCGGCACGAGGGGCAGTTTTTCCGCCGGAACTTGTCGATGGTGCAGTCGTTGCGGCTGGCACAGAGGTACTTCTGTTTACCTGAAACACCAGAGAGACACAGCATGGGTGCTGGGTGCCAGCAGAGAGACAGGCTGGGCTCTTTCAGGATCACCAAGGGCAGCCTGGAGAGTTTGGTTCTCGTTTTTTAAATGTCATCCGTCTATTTGTGTCATCCATCCATCCATCCATCCATCCATCGTCATCCATCCGTGTCATCCATCCATCCAATGTCATCCATCCATCCATCCATCCATCCATCCATCCATCCATCCATCCATCCATCCATCCATCCATCCATCCATCCATCCAGTGTCATCCAATGCCATCCATTCATCAGTCATTGCATGGCTTTTGGGAGTTTTCTCCCAGACCAAACCCCACAGTTTGAACCTTCTGCCACAATACTCACCTACCAGTCCCCCCCAGAACCATGATGCTCTACAGATTTTTTTGGGGCTGAATTATTTTTTGTGCAACCCATTGATATCAGTTGGGTCTGTTGTAAATACAGATATTGGGGTTTGGGAGCTGCGGCTCCACAGGTGAGTCTGATGCCACCCTGGGATGTATCTGCAGTCAGCCAGGAGGGAACTGGGACCAGCAATTCCCTATACAGAGGACCTTGTGCAGCTGTGGGTTTTGGGCAGGGGCAGGAAATTCAGGAGTTACTTATGGTGAGAGTCACCCATACCTCAGACTCAGCCTGCACTTGCTCAGAGAGCAGCTCGTGCAGCTCCAGGGCACAGCTTTTTTTCACTGCCCCATTTGCCACACAAGCCAAGAATCATCACTTTTCTTGTCAAGTTTGAACACATTTACTGGAGCAGGATTTATCTGACGTTCTTCAGGCTGCTCCAAACCAACCCAGAATCAGCACACAACAGAGAGGTGCAGCTTATAGAGGCACAGGCAGCCCACATGGGAAACCAGCCCATGGCCTTTATTTGTTGTCCTGCAAGGGGTTATTTTCTGCATTCCTGTAGAAATAGCCCTCTGGAGTCATCAGAAGTCTATGAATAAGGTGAGGCTGAATTTTGAAATGAGATGCGCCAATTTTGGTGCAGAGATTTTACAACCCCCACACCTCCCCCATTGCTGCCCTCACTGCCACTGCCTGAGGCTTTCACAGGGGCTCCTGGGTCCCCCCACTCGTGCCTGGCCACAGTTTTGGCAGGACCAGCTGCCACTGTCACCCCCACAGACCCCCCTGGCAGGGCTCAGCACCCAGCCCACTCCTCCCACCGCACTCAGGGGCTGCAGAAACACCCCATGTTTGACCTTCTCAGAACTGTCCTCTTCAAAGTGGATCATCACCCACCCCTGTGCCTCAGCCATCACCTGCATTACTCACCACATCTCACACCTGTTAAATCATTTTAACACTGTCCTCAGAACAGCTCTTCTCACCTTCTCCCTGGCTCATTTCCCATGAGAGGGATACTGAGGCAAGCCTCGATGACACCTAAATCCCTAAGGACCCTAAGGGGAGAAACACCATCCTCCCTTTCAGCAGCTCATTGAGGAGGAGGATGAGTAACAAAGAACTTCAGCTGAAACTGGGTTACTTGCAGTTATTTTTGTGCCAGGGGCACTGAGAGCTGAGGCCACACTCGTTCCACTCAACCTTTTTAGGTACTCACAAACACGTGCCCTACTTTCTGGGGAATGAAGAGCTGGAAGGAGCTCTGGCTGCCTGAGCCCCCCAAGGATCAGGCACAGCTGTGTCAGGAGTTGCACCCCACAGCCCCAGGCCCCTGCTCACCCCCAGGATCTGGACAGACCCCAACTCGTGGGCTCATCCCCACCCTGCTCTGTCCCCAGGGGAGGGAGCACAGAGCACAGATGAGGTTTGGTAGTGGAGTCCAAAACTTGCTCCATGAGGCCACTGTGCTGTTTCCCATCTCCCAGCTCCAGAACTGCTGGGCAGGGACATGGAGAGGGAGCCTTTCCCATGAGCCAGGAGCAGGCAGAGGGGCCCAGAGGACAAACGGGATGCTGGAGGAGGCTGCAGGATGGCAGTGCCACCCCAGAGAGAGCAGCACAGGCTGTGAGCTGCAGCCACAGCTGTCCCCACAGTCACGGTACAGTGACACTGCTGACATGGCCAGGCCAGCTTCATGGTTCATGGACAGGCTCTTTGGGCCTGTCTCTGTCTCTGGAACCTGCTCTCTGTTGTCTGGGCCTGCACAAGTGAGCCCTGATTACTTTATGCTGTTCTCCAAGAACAAAAAGAGAACCCAACAGCCACAGCAGGCCATGGTGGTGCTGCTGGGTGTGAGAATGAGCTGAGCTCACCTCACCCTAATTCCTGGGGATGCAGAGATTTCCCCTTAACCACCAGGAGAGGAACCACCAGCTCTAAAATGCATGAGAACAGGGAAGGGTGGCTGGAACGTGCATGAGTTCCTTCCCTCTGAAGTGCAGGGAAGTTCCTTCCCTTCTCACACACAGAGTCCTGTTTCTAATTTCAGGGTAATTCACTCTCTTCATTCCAGAGCAAGGTGAGTGAGACATTTGCAATCAGCTGCTCTTTATTTAAAGATAAATGTGCTGGTTTTTCCTTCTCTAGAGTTTAACACTGAAACTACTTCTTTGTTTTCCTTTTCTCCCCTGCAAACAGCAGAGGTGTTTTCTCCTGCCACCCCAAGGCAGAGGCTCTTGCTTTGCAAACCTGTACATACAGGTCCAAACCTCACACCCACTCTGGGGTGTTCCCCAGCATTCCCGCTCTTTGCAAGGCCCCTCACCCAGCCTGTCCTTCCCCCAAAGACCATGCCCAGCTGAGGACACTGCAGATGTCACCCAGAGAAGCCTCCCATCCTCCTCTGCCCCCCAGGTCCTGTCTGACATGTGCACAGGTGAGAAGGGAACTCACACTCAGCACCCTCTGCCTTCCAGACCAGCACAGCCACCCCAAGAGAGCATCTTTGCAGCAGTCCCCACCATGAACACACTGCAGTGCTCGTGTCCCTCCTGCTTGGGATGTCCCCCTCACCTCGGGCCCCTCCTCGGCCCCGACTCTTCCACCACCTCTGAGCCCTCCCACTCCTCTCCTGGGACCACAGCACACACTGGGAGCCAAGGGGAAGAGCTGCTCTCCAGGTCTGCTTGACTAAAAATAATGATTTATGGAGGTGAGTTGCTCAATCCAGAGGAATCATCTAACTAACAGCCTGTTGCCACACGAGCTGTTGTACCCAGACAAACTTTCTCCTCCAGACAACAAAGTAATCTCTGCAAACATCTGGAGCAAGATATACGACCATAAATGTGAAAGACCAGTAAATGCCTTTTGGAAGACAGAGATCCTCATACTTCAGGACATAAACTGACTTTTAACAGCTGGGGGATGAGGCCAAGCTTTCTGCGAAAGCAATTCCCCATGGTCTCATGGAACCATGGAGGCTCCAGAGCTCCCCTGGAAAGCCTCTGCTCCTTGGGGCTGTCACCAGCAGGGCCATGCCCAGAACTGAGCCTGGGGTTTGGTGCTGGTGCCCTTCCCATGTGATGCTCCTATTAATAACTCAGGAGGGCTCAGCCACAAAGCTCCCAGGAGCCAGCACTGAGCCACTCTGAGGAACCACCTTTGCAAAGTCATTTCCTGAACAGCCCTCTATATTTACCAGTGAGTATAGGGAAAGCACCCAGAGCTTTCCCTGTGCTCTAGTCATCCCAGATTTTGCTCTCCCCATGACATTTTAAGGCACATAACACCCAAACAGTCGTGAGAAACCCACCACTGGAGCATCGTGATGCTGCAGCACCACTGAATCTTCTGCAGACTCAATTTCTTTGCATGTCACATCAGCCCGGGAAGGAGGAAAAAGTTTTTTATAACATGGCAAGGATCTTTGCAAAGGTTTACTTTAACTTGGTGTCATCTTGAAATCTGGCAAGAAACTGTTGAGTTGGCCCAGTGACATGTCTCTGGTGTAAGGCTAATCCTCAGCAGGTCAGAACATAGAACACTAATCCATATGGAGAATGATGGAGGCACTCAGAGCAGCCTGCACAGCAGCCTGGCTGGGTGCCTGCTAGGAAAATTGCCAAATACTGTGTTATTTTTTTCATTTAGCTCTCTGCTATTTAAAGACAGCCCCATCAGGAGCACAGCCCAAAGCATCCCAGTCCTACACTGCCAGGAACGCTGTGTGGAGGCAGCTCTGGGCTGGCTAAGGTCACCAGCAGATCCCAGAAACCTCAGAGGGACAAGGAAGGTCTGCTTCTCTCTGGGAATACATGCAGAGACACAATGATTCCCCTCCTGGACAGAATGGGAGAGCAGGAGCCCTGGGCTGCTCACTGACACAGCAGCTGCCTTGTTGGAAGCATTTTTCTGTTTCAGGGACAAGGGTGGCATCACAAGGACTGAACTCCCATGTCTTCAACCCACCCCAGCCATGCTCACCACAACCAGAGGTGTCCTGCCTGAAGGGAAAAACATCATCTGTGCTGAGCTGGGTGAGCTTTTTGCTCAGCAGATGAGGAGGGGGAGCAGCACCCTGGTGCCAGGGCAGCCACCCAGCCCTCTGGACTCTGGGGCTGTGACTGCAAGAGAGAGCTGGGCTTGGTCACCAATCGAGGCTGGTGACCCTGCAGGTCAGGCAGTCCCCACCAGTCTGTGGGCTGTGCTTCAGGGCTGGCCTGGACACAGCCTGGACATCTTGAGAGAGTCTGTGAGTCACAAGAGCCAGCAAAACGAGACAGGACAGCATTCCTGTCTTTTCTATTAACTCTTCAGCATCTTTCTGGAAAAAGCAGTTGAAGCTGAACCTGTGAAAGCCCTCAAAACTGTCAAATATTCCATCAAAGCAGGGGTGACCTGCTCCTGCTCATAAACCCCTCAGTGTGTCCAAAGGGAAGAAGAATCAGTGTCACAACCTTTTTTTTAAAATCTTTTCCCTTTCTCACCCCTTAGAAGCCAGTGCATGGCTACAAAACCTCCTTAAGTATCCCTGCCAGATAAGTTCACTATTATTTCAGAAGACTGAAATAAAATGGAAATTATGTGCCCAGCTATTTCCCTCCCCTCAAAAAAGATGCTGTTTGTGCTGCTCCAGTCACAGCTCTGCTGCTCCCTCCACTAAAGGCTGTGCCTTGACACCAGCACCAGGAAGGTAACAGGTTTCTTTTCTCATGGGAAAGCATTTTGATCTACTGCTGTAAAGTCTCCAAAGGCGACCTAAGGCTTTCTGAGAGGCATTTTATGGACTTTAAAACATGAGAACGCGCTGAAATATCAGCTTTCAGTAATGCTGCTCAGCTTTAAGAAGGAAGAGATCTGTCTGGAAACTCACCAAAAGTTAGAACAGAAATCACCACCTGCCATCTCTGCATTCAGTACCTATAAAGGAGCACAATTTATTGTCACTTCCCTAAAATAAAGACTTAGCCATGTACCTCAGGGTAGCATAAGATGAAACCTGACAATTTGGCAGCTCCCTGCACACACATATGGCTCCTCAGGAAAGACAAAGGGCTGCTGCCCAATCCCAACACGACCAAAATTAACATTTAAATTAATGATATAACACAATCAGGAGAGGGAACAACTCCACAGCACGTGCTTCAGAGCAGCCCAGGCTGCCCCTCTGCCCATGGGCACCTCTGGTCCCTGTCACCCACCCTGGTGCCAGGGGAGCACAGCTCCTACAGACACCCGCAGACACAGGCACTCCAGCAGCACTTCATCTGACTGAGAGCCAAGCCTCCACTTACTATAAATCAACAATAACTTGCTGACTTAAACAAGCATCTGTTATTTACTCTGGCTGCACAAGCCAACCCACTTGGCTTGACACAGAGCTGGTGTGCAGCAGAGACAGATCTGCAAATGATTTACTTGGGAGAAATATGCAAAATTTGTTAACTATTGTTTGACTGCCCTTTTTGGCAACACTGATGTCCCCTGTGGCACAGCCCCTGTTCTTCCCTGAACCAGCACTGACAAGCTGGCTCCTGGCACAGAGGAATGAGGGAAACATGACTCCAACAAGAGGCAGGATAATGCTAATTGATCTAATTGATCTAATTGATGTAGAAGCAGCATTCTGACAACAGCAGGTGAGCACCCCTAGCCTGGGACCTCTGCTCATGCACAGGAGAGGGTGGGCACAGGGGAAGGTCATGGTGAGACAGAAGCTGCATTCTCTTTTTGCTGCCAGCCCTCTCCAGAGGACACCACAGCCAGTGACAACAGCTGCCCACATAAATTATATTAGCAAGAAGGAAAAAATGATGGCTGGTGTTGGTTCATGTCTCCTGACAGCAAGCCTGATGAGTGATCACAGGCACGTTACATTGCTGGACAGATCATCTCCCACACCAGAGGCTCTCACTGCTGCCCAAGAACCACAGCTCTGAAGTGCAGGTGGAAACCAGCCACTGCTGAGGCACAGCCTGAGGAAACAGCTGGGCTGGGAGCTTCTGCTTGGTCATTGCTCAGAAAAGGTGGTGCAAAGACGTCGCTGTTGAGAGGGAACATCTGGGCTCACATTTATCCTTGGAGACCCTGACACTATGGAGCTGGACATGAAGGAGGATTTGCTTTCTCATGGTCTGGGGAAAAGCATCACAGACCCCAAGGTCAGAGCAGGGCTCCTGGTGGACACAGGGTTGTGCTGTTTCGTGGGCACTCACAGAAGGGACCCTCTGGAAGGGGTGCAGGAGAGGAAAAACCTCCCCTGAAACCGCAGGTGGGATCATGGGAGCTTAGAGCACTCTGGAGAGTCAAGAAGAGCAGCAGGAACTGACTGCTCCAGGCTCTCACCAGGTCACTAAGAGAATCATGGAATCACAAAAACATTTGGGTTGGAAGGGATCTTAAACACCATCTTGGTCCACACCATGGCAGGGACACCTTGATTGCTCAATGCCACTGGAATGAATTGTATTTTGGCAAACTGGTTTGGCTACTTTTTGAGAGCAATCTGTAAAATGAAATTACAAACACCAGAGAGAAAAATTAATTTATCTTTGATTTTTCTCCCTTCCTGGTTTAAGAAATCTGAGAATGCCACCACAGTGGGGCAGTGACCTTCCCTCTCCTGTCCCCATTACCTTCAGCTGCCCGTTTGAAGAACACTTTGCAGCTCCCACACGTCAGGGCTCCGTAGTGGCACCCAGATGCTTCATCTCCACAGATCAGACAGGTCTTCTGAGGTGGGAAGTAATAATCAATGGGCAGGACATGGTCACGGCCCGGCTCCAACCTGCAGCACAAACCAGACAGGACAAGAGAAGGGTCAGCAAATGAGCTCAGAGCAAGCTGAGGGGAGCAGGGTCATGGCAGAACTGCAGTGATGGATCAGCCAAGAGGGTGAGCAAAGCAACAACAGAGCAAAGCCTGGCCCTGACCATGCAGAGACCCTGCCACTGCGTGCAGTGTGTGACAAAGTGTGACAAAGTACAGTGACAGTGACACACGGTGACAGCACAGCCCAGGCACAGAAGGTGACTGAGGCTGGCTGCTGCAGTGATCATGGAATTTTGGCTTCAGTAATGAAGCTCATTCACCAAACAAGGCAGAGCACAGCACTGCCAGCCACTTAATGCCATGTTAACCACCAGCACCAGACTGCCCTTCTCCAGCACCTCACCATTCCACACACCCACATTCTCCTCTCTCAGCTGGTACCATCCCCTCCCCAACCTGATCTGATCTGTTTGATCAGATCCATGGAGAAACTGCTTTTCCAGAGGGCATGGTAGGAGGAGAGGGGCTAATCCAAATCAGGAGCCAACATGTCCAAGCAGTTTGGGAAGCACCAGCACGTTGAGTTAATGACCAGAACTCGTTTACCTGCAACCACTGAAGGAGGCAATTAGCTTTTTACAGTCTGCAAGTCAGTGCAACTTCTCCATAAAATTAGATCCCCTTTCATTTTTGGCATTGTTTATTGCTTGCAGGTGAGCTCTGAGAAATCAGGTTACATCAACAGTGAGTGTGACAAAGATGGGACTTCTTGAAAAAACCTTATACCCAGAAAAACTCCACTGTCCTCACCTGTCCCTCACCTGGGAGCAGTGCAGATCCCACCTCAGTAACTGGAGCAGCAATTTCATCCTCAGTTCTTATGGTAGAAACCTTCTGAGTGATTTCTCATCTCTTTAACAGGAACAATCAGTGACTGATCTGTTGATGCAGCTCAACCAGCCTTCCCCAGCCATCTCCATTTCCAAGGCTTTTCTGGAATTACTGATTAAATGGAGGAGGCACAGTTGACTGCACTGTGTCTGCCACAGTGAAATCCTGTTGCAACCATGTTCCTTTCTTGTTTTACACAGCATCCCACCTGTCCTCCTGGTGCTCCCACATCCCCCCATGTGCTCCAGAGCCCTGGCACTGGGTGAGAAGGACTGCAGGAGAGCAGACCCTGCTCAGGAATACCAGCAGCACACACAAAAGCCTGGCTAGAAGTGTTGTATTTTTCCAGTGTGTTTTAGGCTCACACATACCAGGCCTTCCTGCTAATGGCCCAACACCTCTTTTCTGCTCTCTGTGCAGTCAGAAATCCAGCAGTGCTCATTTCCCTGTTTCCACCAGGCTTCCCCTGTGTCTCCCCCACGCTCAGCACCGTGTGCCATGAGCAGCAGGTGTCGTGACAACAGACACGGGACTCCCAGAGGACCCCGGGGTGTTTTTGAGGATCAATTATCTGAAACTGCAAAGCAGGTTTGAAACTGAGTCGCTTCTGAAACAGCTTTTAAAGAGCTGATCATGTATGGAGAGATTTGTGCAAGTGCAGAAACACCTTCCAGCAGGTGTGCATTGAGAGTAGCGCATACATGTGCCCCTGCCAGGGATGGGCTGGGCAGGGCTCCCCACACACCCCACCATGCTCAGCCACCCTTGTCCCCACTGCCACCAACAGATGGAGACTGCAGGACACTGGCTGACATGGAAGGTGATTCCTGGCCATGAGATAGGCTCCTCCTGGGATAAGGCTTGGCAGGGTGTGCACAGCCCCACACCCCAAAGGGCAGGAGATGGCATTTAGGCAGCTGGGGAGTGGTTCTGCCATAGACCCTGCAGCACCAACTTGGTTCCCTGCCAGTAGCCACTGCCCAGAGCCAAAGCATCTGCCCAGGAATGCCCTTGACTTCAAAACAACACCAGTCTGCCTTTTCTTTTTTATTATTAGAGAGAGAATTGCAAGAAAAACATAATGTGAAAATGTTCTAGCAACTCAGAAAGAGCTATGCTAATGGTTCCTTTAATGATCCATTTTCCAGTTTCCAAGGGACATTTACAGGGTGTTCTCAAAACGTGCAGGTAATACATAACACGGGCCAATGAGCCAAAGAGGTGCCTGCAGAAGCTGCAGGGCTGGCAGCACTCTGGGCAGAGCCCCAGGTGCCACCTGCCTCAAGGCAGTGCCACAGCCCCTCATCACTATTGAGGGCACAGGAGGGACACGAGAGACGGCACTTCATCGCCGGCAGCTGCCAAACTTTGCTCTGCCTGGAAGTTTGCACTCCATGGGGCTCTGCTGGCCCTCAGAGCCACAAGAGGGCTCAGGTCAGACCAAAACAACTGCAGGGGGCCCAGAGTTGGCACAAAGTGTGGCAAGTGTCAGCTCCACTGCAGAGCCCAAAGCAGGGCGATAGCGGCCGGGGCAGACACAACTGCAAGCACAGCGGCGGAGCCAGAGCTGCCCCCAAGGCCAAGGCCGTGGCTGTCACAAAGCAGCTTGGTGGCTTTTGGGGGCAGGGAAAAAATAACCTTGGTATCTCTTCTACAGCTCTAAGATGAGTTTTACTCTCGTTTCAGAAGGGTTCTGTAAGGAAATGGAGGATTTGCTGAGCTCCCCTCACACACGCAAATATTTCTGGGGAGTAGGAACTATCATGTGATGAAGCATTTGTTTGTCATTAGTTAAATTTCACCAAATAGCCACATTTCACAACATGCCCAGAAAGCCAAGAGAAGGCACTGGTGAAAGAGGAGCCAACCATTCCTCCTGATCCACAAAGGAAGTTTCCATCTCAGCAACAGCTGGCACAAGCTGCTCAAAAGGAGCCATGGCACAACTGCCCTAAGGCAGACCAGGACACAATGATGGCAGCTGCCACACACAGAGCCCCAGGACAGAGTGCCCTGGTCCCATACTCCCTGAGGAAAGGGGGTTTGCACCTTCATCATGCAAAACCTGCACATCAGCAATGCTCAGGAGGATGTCGAGAACAGAGCTGAGTCAGCACTCACAGGTGACACAAAACCCTACCCAGTCACTTCAAGTATTGTCATTTCTGAGACACTCTGATGTTATCAGGGGGGATCTCTCCCTTTGAAACAGCATTACCTGTGCATGACATTTTCTAATGCAATATTAAATTTAATTGGCTTCCCCTCAGTGCAGCTGTGGCGCTCCTGCCTGGATGAAGTTCTGTGACTCCCACCAAAAGGCCAGACCCATGCTCAGCAAAGGGCACGACTGCCCACTTTGGGCACATCCTCGTGTCCCCTTGCACTGGCATTTGGCTGCTGGTGGCTCCAGCCAGAGCTGAGCCAAGCCTGCACTCACAGCCTCCACATCACACTCATCCAGATAAAAGGACCTGCACAGAAACTTTTCATCTGTTAAAATGCTTTCAGCCATTTAATCTATAAACATGCGGCTTTGTGCACTGAATTCATGTTCTTTCTGCTAAATAGCCTTGAGTATTTTCCAGTCTGCTCATGCCTTGTTTTTGTGTGCGATGGCAGCAGAGGCACGACAGCATCTGAGAGCAGAGCAGGGTGCAGCCTGAGCCCCAGGCCTGGTAAACACACACAGGAACAGGATCCTCACCGGATTTAAATAATTATTAGCAGATGACAATGGGTTTTCCAAGCATCCCAGCAGGGCAGGCTGGCAGGAGGAGCAGACTTCAGAGAAAGCAAATGTTCTCCCACCAGCAACTCACAGGAGCAGGCTTGGCTCTCCAGCCCCGGCACTGCCTCCAGCCCCAAGGGGCACAAATAGAAATAGCTTCCACAGACCCAGCTGCACAAATCCCTTCTCAAATCCCCAAATTAAACTCTGGGTTTTTGTTTTCAAGCACTCTGTTTCCTTGTTTTGACAGTTTGTTTTTCACACAGCGCATCCCCGCTGCAGCTGAAGCCCCACCACTCCCAGCCCTTTTCTCTCCTCTGCTTCTCTGTGGTGCATGAAGGCTGTTCCAGACCCAGCCACTGCTTGTCCCTGCACTCAGGGGACAGCCCCAGCCTGCCCCCTGACTGGCTGAGCCTGCCGGGGAGTCCCATCCCCTCATTTAATGGCCATCCTGGGCTCCCACCTTCCAATCTTCCACAAGGAAGAAGCAGAAAATGAGCTTGCAAAGGTGAAAGGTGGCAGGTTTGCTACACCTGGAATGCAAAGCCTGGGAGAAGCCACCCTGCAGCCTTTGCACCTCACCAGTGGCCACAGCAGAGGCTGCTGCCCACATTTGGTGCAGCTCACACCAAAACTTCTGCCTCAGAACCTGGTGTCCATCCAGAGACTCAGGGAGCAGCTTAAATAAATCAGCTCAGAGAAGATGGAACACTTGATCCCCCAGACAGAGCAGGTAGCTATGAAAAGAGATGGCACAAGGACATTGCAAGGTCCCTTCAGATGGGAACTCACCTGATTATGAAGCAAAAAGGGCACAAAAAAGCAAACAAGGAGCAGCAAGGCTGCAGCCCTGAGGAGCACTCCCGAGGTCATCAGAGCCCTCCACTGTGTCCTCCTGGTGACTGCAGAGTCACCTGGAGTCACCAAGGACAGGACCTTGGCATCCTTGTTGCACAGAGAACCCTACTTATTTTCCAAGGAAACACTCTGTCCTCACTGATATTTATGCAGTTAGTTTAAGCCACACCATAATCTTCCATTTTTCAAATCCATCTCCTCTGCTCACGAAAAGAAAATGTGCCTGTAAAGAAAATCACAAATAATGAGACAGTTGATACATATATTTCATGCTCCAAGAGACACTGCTATCATGCCAGATGCAGGTACAGGCTTACAGCTCCCAGGAAAGCATCCAGGGTACAGACTTGTGGTGCCACATACCAACATCTTCACCTGCAGGAGAGTTTTCACCTTTCCCTCTTCCAAAATCAAACGCAGTGATGCTTACAAAATGCTCTGGGAGAGGGGAAGCGAGTTCTCAGTGCCTTTTCTCACAGCTGGTGTGCCAGTCAGATCTCCAGAGGAACACAGCACTGTACCAGTGTCCAGCCATGGGGCACAGCACCTCAGGGGAACTGGCCCCCAAGGCCACCATGGTCCCCCAGCGCCCCCAGCTAACCACAGCATCTGCTACAGGGCTACCAAGAGAAACCCCAGGCAGAAGGATTCCAATCTCACAGAACTCCAAATGAATTTGGAATTTAATTTGGCAACGAGGATCAACTTGTGCTGATGGCCAGAGGTCAGTGGTCGGCTCCCAGCTGGGCTGCTGAGGGATGCCAGGACTCATTCCCAGACTCAGATATTTAAAACACAAAATACTTTCCCCTCTTCCTTTGGCAGTGGAATTATTGCTAAGGAAACCAATGCTGCAAATTCTGCATTTTTATTTCTCCACTGTAGGAAGCACAAGGCAAAACCAGTCAGCAAGAAGGGCGGGACCCGGCATGGAAACATGAGGAGACCGCAAATACCACGGGTTTGGCACCCAGCTGGGGAGGCACATGGCCGGAGCCAGCACCCTCCCCCGGGCACAGCACGGAGCCCTGGCATGGACGGGCATGGCAGCCATCAGCAGAGCCCCCATCTCGGGGAGCAGCCCCCTGCACCCCTCCTGCAGCGGGGATCACTGCAGCAGCACTGCAGCGCTGGCCCCACCGCTCACCAGCAGCACTGCGTTATTTTTAGGCACGTTTCTATCAAGACCAAATCTTTGCAGAGACACAACTGCAGGGGCATAAAAATCCTTTGCCTTATTATGTCTAGGAGTGGATGGAAGCGCTATCTGCAGAACTTCCCTTCAGCTCTGCTGGCAAAGCAGAGTTTCTAGAGGAGACTTCACGACTTGTGCAACACTATCATCTTCCCGCCGCGTCCTCCAAGCGGATCGTGCTGTGACTCATCCCCGACATAAACACACTAATTATAAATGAAGGTTTCACATATTTAGTGCCAGGTCTCCCTGCAACTCTTAGCCCCAGTCTCAGCAGAACAGGCAACAGAGAAGCAAATTCCCCAGCAACTCACAGCCATTGGCTGACACCCACCAATCCCTCCTGGTCCCAGCCTGGCCTTCGTGGCATGCCCGCTGCTCACAGCTGCCCACATCTGCCAGGTGCACATGGATTGGGGCAGGAGTAGGGCAGGACTGGGACAGGAGCAGGGCTTGGATGGTGGGGATGGATGGATGGATGGATGGATGGATGGATGGATGGATGGATAGCTGCACCAGCACCAACTCCAGCAGCACATACCTACTACAAGCCACCGTATCCAGACAGGCATAGGCTGGGAAACAGTGCTTGGATGCCAGTTTGCACTTTTAGTGACATATGGCAGGGACAGCCACACCTGCTGTTCTGGAGGCTGAGAGCATTCCCAGGAAAACACGGAGAGCAGAGCCTTGCATCCGGCTGCCTCCAGGGACCTGTGGGCATGGGTGGTCCTCCTGCTTTCACAGAGCCATGCTGGAGTTTTGACTGGCCCTGCTGGGCAGCCATGTCCAGAGAAAGCCATGGCACACCAGGGACCAAAGCCCTGCCCATTACCCTTTGCCCATGCTCTTCCAAGAAGGCAAGGAATTAAAGCAGCCAAGAATCTTTCTTTCAAGCCCGCCTGCAAACCAAAACACAGATGCCACATCTAATTTTAGGCCTCCCAGCCTTGAGAGTGTTCTCCCGAGTCTGTGTGAGTGAGCAGTGAGATATCATCTCAGGACACGCCGCAGCCGCAGTGGCTGCGCACCCGCCTTGACCCCAGCTCTGCACAGGGGGGCAAGGGCAGAGCAGGAGGGCACAGCATGGCCAGGAGTTAACAGATGCCCACAGGAGATCCTGCAGGACACACTGAGCCCCCTCCACTAACTGCAGTCGAGGGCAGAGGGACTGGCCAGCCACCCTGCTAGCCCCAGGCTGCCACTTTCCTCCTGCTGGACATGACAACTGCCTCAGCTCAGGCCATAATCCAAGGTTTTAAGCACCCACATGGCAAAAGGGAAGGAGAACTGAACAAGAAGAGGACAGCTGTCCCCTGGAACATTAGCTCCCATCTCAGCTCAGCTCTGCCCAGCCCTCAGCACAGCCCCAGTGGGATTTCTGTCCTGCATGCTTCCCAGCACTGTGCTCTGCTCCCTTTTCAAACCACCCCCAACACAGCCCAGAATCAAGGACCCGGCTCTTGGCACAGGCTGTGCTGTAAACAAGAAAGGGGAAAAGTCCCTGTCCTGCTATTGTTTTTCTAACCATTTAAAGATGCTCCAGAGGACTGGGGAGCAGAATGGGAAGTAATAGATTTCTTTGTAAGGGGAAGATCCTATTATCAGGGAAAAGACTTTTTAACCACAGGGAACACGTGAAAACAAAGCCAATTACGGAGAGCCAGAAAAACGAAATCCATGTGAACAGGCTGAGTTCATCAGGACGATGTCACATGGTCTGGAGCACAGGAGCATGCACAGGGACAATGCCCAGCACCAGCCCACGGGGATTACAGTCCCCACTGCACCCATGGCTCCAGACACGTGTGCCCCAGCCCTGCCCTGCTCACACAGCACTGCCAGGCAGCAGCAGAGGGAGTGGGGCTGAGCTGGTTCTCAGTGTCTGAGCAGGGAGAAGCAGCAATGCCGATCCCACACCAAGCCCTGTGCTGCCTGCAGAGGCTCCCAGAGCTCCAGGCACCTCTCCTTCCTGCGGGCAGCACAGTGCCTGCCCTCCAGGGACATGGGTGCAGAGGGGTGGGGATGCTCCTCGCAGCACAGAGAACACACACAGAATCTGTGTGTGTGGTGTTCATGGGAAGATGATGAGCATCCATATTGTGCACAGGCACACACACGATTCAATGGAAGCAGTAAATCACCCCGGCTCTCTTTGCAGGGGGATTTCATTTTCCAGTTGACGCACCCCATTGCTTCCCAGATGAAAGCTATCAAGCCAATCAGCACAAGAATTCCTGCTCTGTATTTCTCTTTCAAGAGGAAAGTGGAGCTGCCGAGATATCCCGTCCCAGCCCTCCCAGGAGCAGTCGGGAGATGTGCGGGATCGGCGCGAGGGGGAGGAGGCAGAGCCTTCACCAGGAAATTTGTGATACAGAAACTTGTGCCTGGGCTCTGTTCTCAGCACAGGCCAAGGTCAAAGCGGTTTTTTTTTCTGCCGTTTCTAACCGGCAAAGAAGCAAACACAGCTAAAATCTGTAACAGCAGCCAAAATGCTGTGGGCTGGTAAAAACAGCAGAGACAGAAGTGTCGTGTCATTTTGGGAGAGACAAGGAGCCCCCTCCATCCACCCCCAGGCACAGAGAGCACAAGGGGGAGGAAGCAAACCCCAGGGTTTTCCCACCTCATCCCAGGGACTGAACACATCCTCTGTAAAATGTATTCTGGAGATCTGCAGCCTCCTCTCTGGCGTTTGTAGGGATTGTTCCTGCTGGCAGCAATTCCAGAAGCACTCAGTGGGATGGGGGTCTGCTGCTGGAAAACAGAAGGATTTGCCCCGAGGTTCTTCCCAAACCTACAGCCAGCCCATGTCTAGTACCTGCTGGAGCATATTGGTGCAGAGGGAGAGGTCACTCACAGAGTGCACCACCCATCCTAAGGTGACAAAGCCAGGCTCAGAGCAACATGGTCTAGTGGGACATGTCCCTGCCACAGAGGGGAATGCAGTGAAATGGGCTCTAATCCCCCTTCCAAAAAACCATTCCCTGAGTCTATGACCAGATTCCCCAGCCTCCAGCAGGAGCCGTATCAGGCAGCCAGCACCCAGGACATTCCCCCAGCAGTGCCTGTCACAGACACCTGGCTACAGGTGAAAGGTAAATCCTCATGACTGCTGCCATGCCCAGTGCATGAAGGGTGGCTGGAGCTCTGCACGGAGCTCTCAAACAGCTCTCCTGCTTTGCACAGCCCAAGCAGGGCTCTGCCAGCCCAGGCACAAACCGAATGTGTCCCAGGAGCACCCAGATCTCAGGGTAGACACACCAAATGGTAAATGTGGCTGTGCCCAGCTGCTTGCCCTGGCTAAGGCTGCTCACAGCACTCCCTCCCAGGCCCTGTCATTGTCCCAGCACTGGTGGTTCTGCACTGACTCTCCCATCCTGAGCTAAGCCATCTCTTTTGCCCCTAGAGCTGTTCGGGAAGTGGCAGCTGCCTTGCCTGTCACGAGGTGCTCAGCCTGGTCCATCCAGCCCCCAGCCAGGCACCACGACAGACTGGCCCCCTCAGCAGAAACAGGGGCTCGGCCCAGAAATCATTATTTACTTATTAGGATGGGCTCTGTTCTCCTTTGAATGGCACAGAGAAGGCACCAGGACACCTGTGGAAAGCACGGGTGTAATCCAGCCCTGTGGACACCCGAGCTGCCTGGGGCCGGGCGGCCTGGGAAAAGGGCAGAAGCTATAAATACCTGGGGAACTGGCATATACTTTTCAGATTATTTCTATTACTGCAAATCACTTAATCTGAGGTCCATGTCCCTAGAGACCAATCCCACCACTCCTGAGGACGTGTCAGCACCTGACTTCGCTGTCACTATTTGCAGCGGCGGCCCCGGGCGGGGGAGCTGGGGAGCTCCGAGCCAGGGTGCAGCGGGTGACCTTGCTCTCCCTGGCCTCTGTTCAGGCTGAGCAGGGAGCAAAGCAGCACCCTGAGAGCAGCTGAGCCAAGCTGACCCCAGGCAAACCGAGCCTGCCCCGTTCCGCACAGGTCCCCGGGGAGCAATGCCGGGCGCGATGCCGCACTCCCGTAACCCCGCTCCTGCAAACACTGTCCCGGGGCTGTGCAGGGACACCGGGGCCACAGGAGGTGAGCGGGCCCATGCAGGGGTGCAAGGTCCAGCAGGCTGGTCCCCAGGAACCGGCACAAAGCCAGCACGGCCCCCCGGGACCCCAGCGCTGAGCCAGGGCTGCGGCACTCACGCACCTGGGGCTGCTGTCAGACCTCAGCCCGCAGAAAAGGGACAATTCCCATTTCCACAGCTGCCTGGAGGCTGAAAGAATCGCTGCTCCTGAGCGCTTCAGCAGTGAAGTCCTACTGCTGGCAGTGTTTTTATTATGTTAGAGGATAATTTGAATCTCACCTGAAAACGGTGGCGAGAAGGAACAGGGTTGCAATGGCTGGATTTAAAGCAGAACAAAGCACAGGCACTGCCCACTGCACGTACCTGGCCAGGGTGAGCTGGATTTAAACAGAACAAAGCACAGGCACTGCCCACTGCACGTACCTGGCCACAGTGAGCTGGACTCCCCCCACCAGGAGGTTTCCCCAGAGAGGCTCATCCCTCCCTCTGCCCCTCACCCGGAGCAGGCAGGGGATTAAGGGTGGTTGGACGTGGATGAGCAGCACAGGCACATCAGGGAAGGCAGGCAGCACTGGTAACAGTGAGAGAATATGGATGGAGAACCTCCGTCACAAGTCTTTGCCATGACAACTGGGCCAGTTCCTTTTCATTTCAATGAGCTCCCTCATAGCACTGTTCACAAACAAGGCTGGCTCTGGTCTCCACAGTGTGCAGACACGCTCGATAGCAGGGCCACCAGCCACTGCCAGGGCCACCACTGGGCACGCTTGCATGGCCACCCACCAAGGGCTGATATGACCAAATCTGCCTCCTAATTGTTCACCAGGCATTTATAAATGCTCTGCTACAACAGGAGATGGGACGTCTGCCTCCTGTGCATGCTGGATCTCTGGAGGAAAAAGAGCTGGAAAGGATCCAGTACCTCACAGGAAGTGTTGCCATTGCTGTTTTCCTATGATCATGGTGCAGAGCTGGGCTCATCCAAGGTGAGAGCAGATCAATCTGATCAATATCCATGTTTGACCCAATGATGACCCCAGCAGGAGGTACCTGTGCCCCCTGTGCCACGTCACTACATGCACGTGGTGGCACCAAGCTGCCCTCCCCAGCTGGCCCAGGCTGTCCATGATGGCTTTGTGGCACTTGCTTTGCACCAGTCTGAGGTGCAGACGTGCCTTCTGCAGAAAATCTTCCAAAAATAAAATTATCTTGCACAAAGTAATGAGGCTGAGGAGCTGTGCAAGGAGGAATCTTCATTTTTCCTGTGTATTTTCAATGTTCCAGAGCCGTCCACAGCTGCACAGATCTCTGGGATTTACCAGGGCAGCTCTCAGAAACAAACAGTTTTTACTAGAAGTCATAGAAAGTCTCCCACTGAATAGTTTTCTTTCAGTAAACACTCATTTGATAAATTTTAAATGTTCACAGGACGATAAAATAAAATACAATTTCTTTCTTCTGTAATTTTAGTCCACAATCACTAGCAGAAAGTATCCGCTGCAAACACCAACCCAGCAGGCTCCAGTGAGTGCTCCAAGTCTAGACAGCAACTGGCAATGGAGAACAGGCAAACTGGGACAGCCACCCTCAAACAGCAATTTATAAAATATGAATGAAGGTCCGTGCCAAGAGTGGAATTCATGGGAATGACAGAAAAACACAAAGAACTGAGTGACTGCTCTCTACTACAAATTGTTCTTAACCCCGTGTAATGAAACTGTTTTCATCACACCAAAACACGACGATGAGATTTCCAATATTTTAGGGAATTCTGTGATTGCTTCCTGCAATACATGGCAGTGATTCCAGCTTTCCTCCCATGCAGAGACTGAATTCTGATCTGCTCCAGTTTCCCTGAGCCCGTTCCTCCCCCTGCCCGTGGGCAATGTGCGCCCGTGGGGACCCGGAGGTGACGCCTGGCACGGACACACAGCGGGCTCTTGTCTCTTCTCTGCTGGAGCCAGCGCGGCCTTGGAGGGTCCTGCTGCAGGGGGAGGGAGCTGGCATCGCCCCTGGGACACCGCTCACATCGCCTGCCTCGCTACACTGTTTCTGCTCTCATTCTTCCCGGGACTGTCCCACTTCCTCGCTCTGAGAAACTGCACAGAGGCAGCGACTTCCAGGAATTGTGGGCTCCGTGCCTCGGGACAGGATCCCAACTCCAGCACCCGCTGATGCCCAGCCCCTGGGGCTGGTATGGTACCTGTGCCCATGGCAGGGATCCTGTTCTGGGGGAAAAACCCATCTCTGCACAGGGAATCCTGACTCCTGTCCCCTGGGCTACAAAACACTCTCCAAATCATTCTTCTGTTCCAAATCTCTCTCCTGTCCGTATTTTGACACGCTCTTCTGTCCTCAGAAGCAGCACCAAAGCACTTCCCATTGTGAACTGGCTCTCAGTTAACTGGAATGAAGTTCTCCCATGAGGAAAACCAATGTTAATGCCAGACTGGCTCCAGGGAGTGGTGCTCATCTGTTCAGTGGATAAACACCTGTGCAATAGGGAATCTGTAAACAGCAGGAAGAATGTAAAAGCTGCATAAGCAGGAGAAGAGCTGCCATGAGCAGATCCTGTGCAGCTGCCAGCCCCAAATCCTCCGGAAAAGACACAAAATACCTGTGTGACTCTGACCCACCAACACTCTGAAAGCTTTTTGTGGATTGTTTCTTTGGCAAAATTTTCTGATTTGCAGCTGCTGCTTCCAATACCAAGTGCCACATAAAGCCTGTGCTTCCACTGCAACCAGCACTTGAGAGGAGCCAGGGTGGAATACTCACTGCCGATACCAAGCACAAGACTGTGGAAGCAGCTTCCAGAGGGTGTAAGAGCTCAAAAGCCCAAGATATTTAGAAAATAGAATGGGAAAGCCTAGAGGAGGATGGGGCAAAGCCTGCTTTGGGCAGTGAAGAGGCAAAGAGATGCTGTGTACCCTCAGAGCAGCTGGTGGGTCCCACAGGGACACCTTACATGTGTGCCCTCCACAGCCCAGCCCCTGAGAGCTGATCCATCTCCCCTTCCCAGCAGTAAGGGAGAGCTGGAGCACAGGAGAGCAGGGGAGAGAGGGAGGGACGGACAGAGGAGGGAGGGGAAAACGAGGAGACCATTTTATGAGATTTGATATTTGTTCAGGAGTGAGAAAAAGGAGACACCAGTGCCGTGCTCCAGGTCAGTGCCCAGTCCTTGGCTGCTCCCCCAGTCCTGAGGGGTTCTGCTTGCTGAGCACAGCTCCAACATCCCTGTAGCTCCAGTTACCCAGCCCCAGCGTATCACCTACTTCACAACCTCAGCTCCAGCCATGACAGACATGCACCCTGCACAGCCTGCTATCATGCCAGCTCACATTCACCCAGCCCTGAGTTCTCTATTCCAGTTCCAGCTGGATTATCATAGTTGTCCTGTGAGCAAGGAAAGGGTGAGAGGTGCTGAGGAAGAAATGTGTTTATCTTTTTTCTTCTCCATTTATCAGGAACTGACAGCAAGCTTTAGCACACCCCCAACTCCCCTGGCCACCAGAGGCTCCCTGTCCATGTGTCCATAGGGGCCAAAAGGACCGGCTGCCCACACAATGTTCTGCCATGCTCCTCTTGTCTTCGAAGAAATATTTGCATCCTCTGGCCAATTGCCAGAGCAGAGAGGTCACACTGACAACAGCAGACAGGAGGGTCAGCCCCTTCCCAAGGGCTTTGGAGTTCTGCCAGTGCAACGCTGGGGGTCCCCAGAGCACCCCTGGGACTGGGATGCCAGAGCAGCTGCTGCCGGGCACAGACTGGGAGTGAGAGCAGCCCTGAGCACGAGCTCCTGCCTCATTCCATCTCTCAGTGCAACAGCTGCCCTTCACTCCCTCCTCTCTTTGCCAGTCTTATCTCCTCCCTCCATAGGAAGGAATTACTGCAGGTTTTATCTGTAAGCCTATCACAATTACAGAGCAGAAACGATTACAGAGCCATGGAGCCAGGTGATGAATGAACACGTGGCACTGGCCCAAGCTGACCACAGCCAGACTAGGGAAGGGAACCAAAGGCAGATGTAAGCAGCAAACACCAGGATTCCAACCAGTATCAGCACCAGGTAACAGCAGTGATAGCAAATGCCACTTAAAAACGTCTGAAGCTACGTGGACAGCAGATTTTCCTGAGCCAAAAGCCCCTTAAATCCTTTTCTCCCCTTTGATTCCATTGCTTCAGTAACAGCTCCTTCTCTGATTCCATTTCATTCTAAACCAGAGGCCACCCCCTCCAATCCACCACTGTAATTTGTCTTCTGATGGCAGAGCCTTGGATTTATTCTGACAATGCTCCATCTTGCTCCTGAAACAGGTTATTTTGTCACCTCAAATACTGCTGGTAGTAATGATGCAACAACCAGAGCAAAAAGATAAACAGCTCCAAGTCCAGAGTAACAAAACATCCAATTAATTTGCTAATTACATGCAAGCCTGACTGGTGCAGTCAGGGATACTCTACCAAAAGCTTTAAATTAAACCCAATTGTGTTAATAACCACATTGTGGTTATTAATTGTGTTTCTGAGATGTGCCAGCACCTCCTAACCCTGACAATCCCTCAAATATTAAAAACTGCTTATGCTTTAGTGTCATATAAAGGGTGTTTAACTCAAAAATACCTATCCATACCTGGTCCCAACTGCAGCAGGGTAGAACTGGATCTTGGGAGAACTCCATCCATGAGGGAAGAGCCACAATCCTGCTGGCAGACAGCAGGACCATCCAGAGAGGAAGGAAAGTAGGAGCAGCACACCTTGAAATGCTCCTTATTCTCCAAAGCAAGGGGGCCTGGGTGTGCTCTGCTCCCAGCAGCACCTTGAGGGACAGGGCTCTGAGGTGCCCATTGCCCCAGAAGTGCCCTCACTGTCCCCACAGAACACTGAGGCTGCATCTTCTGAGGGTACAAGGGAAAGCTTCATGTGCAAGGTCAACTAGTGCAGGAGATCAGACCTTGCACCAGACAGCACAGGGGTGCAGGTCCAAAGGCCAGTCATCCTTCCATCAGGGAATTTTACTACACAGCCTCTCAGCTCCCACAAACCTTCCTTCCCCCAGGCCCTGCTGCCTGGGATGCTGGTACACGATCCCCACTCCAGAGCAGCAGAGGCTGTTCCTGTGCTGGCACCCACAGAGCCAGGAGAAAATGCAAATCTGCAGGAATGGGCCAGCAGCACGCTGCAAAGCTAATGGAGACTTTGCTAGGATAAAATGTAAACCTGGCAGCGATTAACACACACGGCTTGAGCCAGACCACGCCGAGCATTCTGCTTTCTTTACGGTGTTTGGAAATTACATGTGAGCACAGAGAGACAATGACCCTCCATTACACCTTTGCAGCAGCAGGGCTCTATGAGCCTTGGAGTTCAAAGGACAAGACACTGGTGTTGTAAAGGTTGCTCCAACCCTGCTGATCCCACAGAAGTCTGCTAGGGCACAGCACACCCAACAGAGCTGCAAGGGAGAGGAGTGCACAGCACTTCCCACAGGAATGAGGGAGATGTATCTTATCTCTAAGGCAAGACCCGGGCAGAATGTACCTGCTGCTGCCTGGTCCAGCCTCCAAGGCTGCCTGCAGACCTCCATGGGAGCCACACCTGCTCTCCTCAGTGTGACATTCCCAGCTGTGCGGGACCCCACAGCACTGCTCCGCAGGCAGAGCGGCCGCACGGAGCAAACCTGCACCGCCATCACCAGCACCCCTATGCTGAACTTCCCAGCTTGATTCCTCCCTGCCTCCTCTGCACTGATTCCAGCAGAGATTTATCCAGACTCCAGAGACACACCCAGAGCTCACACAGCTCCTGCCACGTACGAAGCTCACAGCTGGATGATGCTCACAGCTGCACTCTTTCTGACCTGTCATTACTTTTATTCTTTTTTCTTTTGCCAAGCCCTTGACATCTCTGTACAATCCCCCAGTAAATCACTGTGTAGATGGAAATTGCCCTGGTACCCAAATGACGCTCTGGGCATTTAAAACAGAAACAAGCCCAGAGGCAGTGCACTTGCCTGGTGCTAATTTAGAGGTAAAATCTAATTGTTCATTTCAGCCTTTGCTCCCAGCATCCCAAGCATCACAGGGTGAGTGTGTGGATACAGGACTCCCACAATGCAAACCCCAGCTGAGGCCTCACATACTCCTGGATGGGGCTGCCTCTGGGCCAGCAGAAAATCCCTTGGGCAGCCCTTTCTCCCTCCCATTTCCATCAACTTGGCCACATTCTGTTGTGCTGACAGGTGAGAATGCAGGTGCTCACTGCTTTAAATGTTGTACAGGTATTTTATAGAGATGGCTCATGTACTTTTTTCCAAGTTAATCCACCAAGAAAAATTATTCTGATTGAATCCTACTTCTCAAAAAAAAAAAATCTCCCCTCCTCTGACTCATTCCCAAAACCTGTTCTAGCTCTACTTTAAAACACATTTTCTACCTGTATTTAAAACAACTCCGAAGTATAGGTGATGTTTCTCTGCCACTACATTCGGGGTTTCCTGCTCTGCACAGCGCATTCCCGCAGGCAGCTCTCGGCGGGACAAGTTGCTGGGAGGATTTTAGCTCGATGTCAACATCCGTCCGTGCCTCGGGGCTCAGCGTCCCGATCTCGCCCGCTCCCAGCGGCCAGGAGCAGCGAGATAACAGATGCGTGAGGAAATGAGATAAACGCAACGACCTCACAGGACGGCGGGGACACCAGGCGCGCACCGCGGTGCTCCTGGCAGGATCTCTCCTAGTCAGTCCCAAATGAGAGCATGGAGGCAAAAGGGAAGATTCGGCAGCGGAGACCAAAGCGGGAACAGCCAGGACACAGCGGGTGTGACCCGCGGTGAGCGCGGCGGGGCGGCTGGGGCGGCGCGGGGTGCAGAGGGTGGATGAGGGATGCGGACACGGGATGCCGGTACCGGCGGGATGCAGGATGCCGGCGGGAAGCACGGCGCAGGGAGCGCTTGCCGGTGTGCTGCGGGACGCGGGTACTCACCGGAGGTCGCCGTAAGCGCCGGCGTAGCCCTCGACCCAGGGCTCGAGCTCGCTCTTGATGCCGGGGGCGGGCGCGGCGAAAGGCGCCCGGCCCGGTGGGTACCAGGCATCGCCAGGGCAGTCGGCGGGCCCGGCGGGCGGCTCGGGGCACGGCCCGTAGAGCTGCCCTTCCTCGGCGAAGAAGGTGGGCCAGGGGGGCGCGGGGCCCGGCGGGACCAGCTCGGCCCCGAAGCGGCACGGGCCGCCCCAGCCGCCGCCCGGGGACGGCCCCGCCGCGCTTTCCAGCTTGACGCGGCCGAAGCCGCGGGGCAGCCCCGGCCCGGCGGGCGGCTCTGCGGCCAGGGCGGCCTCGAAGACGGGCGAGGGGTCGCGGGCAGGCGGGCGGGGGGCGCGGGGCGGCCCGGCGGGCACGGCGAACATGCAGTCCTCGCGGGGCAGCTGCTCGGCCGGGGTCTCCAGCGCCTCCAGCGCCAGCCCCATGGAGGCGGACACGGCGCGGCACAGCTGCCGGGCACTGTCGCCCAGCGGATCCTCCTTGTCCGCCGGCTCGGTCTCGGGCGGCGGCAGCATCGGAATCGCACCCGCCTCGCCCAGCAGCTCCCTCAGCTCTCCGGTGCAAGGGAAGGACGAGCCCATGGCGGGGCCGGCGGGCGGCAGCGCCTTACCGGGGGCGCGGGGCTCGGGGGGCGGCAGGCAGCCCGGCGGGGGTGGCAGGCAGGCGGGGGAGTCCGGAGGCGCTCGAGGGCTCGGCGGGCAGGGCGCGCTCGGCGGCGGCTGCCCGGCGCCGCCCGGTTCCTCTCGCGGCGGCTGGAAAGCGTCGCAGACGCTCTGGAAGAAGCTCTGAAAAGCCCCGCGGAAGGTCCTGCCCGCCGGTCGCGGGTAGACGCGACCGACCCCCAGCTGCACCTCCATGCTCGCCGAGCGCGGGGCAGCTATCGCTGCGGCGGCGGCGGCGGAGCGAGGCGAGGGCGGAGAGCCTTGGCAGCGCTCCCGGCCCGACCCCCGCGGGCCGCCTACCCGTGGCGCTGCTCCGCGGCGCCCATGGCAGTGCCCGCCGGGCTCGCAGCTCGGTGCGCGCAACAGGCAGGGAAAGTTGTCGGCGGGGGCGCGGGCAGGTGCGGCGGCGGAGCGAGGGGCGGGCGGGGGCGGCCGCCGGGAGGGAGGCGCGGCGGGGAGACCGCCCCGCTCCGGGCTCCGCCGCGATTAACTCTGTGGCGGCCGCGGCGTTGGCGGCTCCCGGCCGGCCCCGGGCTCGGCGCGGCCCCGGCGGCGGCCCCGGAGCCGCAGCCCCGCCGCAGTGTCCGGGCTCGGCGCCTCGGAGCTGGATGAGCGTGCCCGTCCCGGCCCGCTGGGGACATCGCCCGGCACCGCGGCCCCGGGGGACCGCCCGCCCGGCCCCCGCGCCCCGGCTGGGCGGGACGGGGCGGGGATGGGGGCGGCGGCCTCCCGGGATCCCAGCTGGGCTGCTGATGGAGCGGGTGCGTGCGGGAAACCCGCCCCGGGCCGGCTCCGCTGCTCCCCCGCTCTCCCCCCGGCTGACAGCTGGCGCAGCTGGGCGGACTTGGTCAGAAAAATGCTCCTTTTGGCCCCTGGCGTGTCGGCGCTCACGGCTCCCCACCCTGGGCCGGGCCCGAGGAGATCCCCGCAGCTCTTGGTGCGGTTCCTGCCTGAGGACCTTCCCGCCGCCCGCTTCCACCCCCCAGCGCCCCGTGTCGTGCCACAGCCCCCGCCTGGCAAAGCACGAACCATCCCAGGGGCATCCCCGCCCGGGTCACGCACTGGGATGAAAAACACCTCGCTGGCAGAGAGAATTAGTGCGGGACCTACCGTAAACAAGGCTTGAGCTCCCCTTGCTGGTCCTGGAATAGCAATCCTAAAGCAACTTCTGGGACGCACCATCTCTAGGAAACCTGGGAATGGAAACATTTTCATTCGAGGGAGCTTAGAACAGGCCCCTTACTTTGAGCCCCTTTGAAGACAAAGGGAAAAAAGTAATAAATAAGCGGAGCCCGTGGGGAAAACAGAGAGACATATCTCATCTTTTAAAAGCCTTTTTACAAGCTGTGGAAGATAAAAATAAAAATCGAAGTCCAGCCAAGCAAAATTTGGCAATGTGCTCCATCCTGCCTGCGGGATGGGAGCAGCTGGGGGAGGGAGAGGAGGGATGTGCGCCGTGGGGATGGGGTCACTGCCGGTGCCTCTGCAGCCCAGTACTGCTGAGGGCAGGGGCTGCCACCCCCGGGGCCGTGGGGAGCCTAGGACTGTGCCCTGCTCCCCCTGGCCACCAGTGAGAAGGAGAATTTGCAGAGAAACCTCATCAGCCCTTGCTTGTGGGTGAAACACCGAGCTGGGCTCTGCTGCCAAGTCCCACAGCCCCAAAGTGCTGAAGGCAGCTCAGCTAACGCCTGAGATGGTGAAAACCAAGGGAGATGCTGTAAGAGATCTGCTGCCCAGTGGATGTGGGCTCCAGTGAGTTTGTTGTTCCAGCCTCTCGGAGCTGACAGGCTCCTGGAGTGAAATACACAGACTGTGGAGAACCTCTAGGGGAGGATTCTCACTGTCAGCATCAAGAACTGTATCAAGAAGGGCTGAGGGCTGGGGCTGCAGTGTGGGATCACTGCAGGAACAAGAGCCTCTATGCCTCAAAGGAGACATGGGCTGAGATCAGAGAGCTTCGCTTGACCCCACTGTTCCCACGAGGAGGAAACATCCTCAGCTTGTACACCCTGGAACACCACAACCTGCAAAGACCTCAGCACAGCTCAGAATTCTGATGTTCAAACAACCATCCTGTCTGGGATGGGACCTGTTGGGGCCTCAACTCCTGGCTCTGGAGCTTTGGCTGTGGTGCTGTTTCTGTTGCCTTGTCCTTTCTCCTCTCTGCAGCATCCACAGGGCCCTGTATTTTCCCCTGTCTGAGTGTTGCTGTCGGGTTTTTGGAATGTTGATCCCTGCAGAGGTGCAGAAAGCGAGACTGCAAAATGGTTTGTGTACTTCAGCCTGCAGAGCCAACACTTCAGTTCTGACTGATGATCTGTGGCAAAGATGTTTTTAATTTATTTCTTCAACAGGCATCTTCCAAGGGTTTTTTTTTTAACTTGGTCCTCACATTTCATTTAAAATTGGTGAAATGTTAGTGGATTTTCTGGCTGTATATGTGCACGACTGCATATGTTAGGCTTAAAGGATCTGTGAATTTAATCTTTATACTTGGTTGCCGAAGTCATCACACAGTGCTCTAGAGATGTCCTTTTCTCAGCTTGAATTTGATATGGATTTCAATTATATTTTCCCATTCCCCCAGCAACACATATTCAGGTAATTTGTATCTGTAAATGTGATTTTGTGTTACTGTGAAATGTGAAAATGTGTTATTAAAGTGTGAATTTAACATCCCATACAGGTAATAAGACTTTCTGCACAGGCTGAGGTTTGAGCTGTGTATGTCACCAACAGTTTAGTCTTTCAGTTCAAAGTCAATTTAAATGCACAAAGAGTTAAAAGGATTGAAGATGGTGGACTTGAGTGTGTGTCATAGAACAGGCACTCTGCCTGGCCTCATAGAAAGCAGAGAGAGCTCCAGCTTGGGCAGGGGGAGATGCTGAGCAAACCCAATCCAGCAAAACACTTTGACACATCTTCGTCTTGAAGTGTATAAATAGTCCCAATGAAATCTAGGAAATACTCCTGTGCTTAAGGTTAAGGATTCCCTTAAGTGCTTTGCTGGATCAGTACCAAGGTGATTATTTACAAAGCGCTGTCAAAAACATTGGACACCAAGAAAAAAAATTTTCTGATAAAATCCTTTGGCTCAGAATGTCCTGTGTGACTGCTCAGAACTGCAGCAAACAACATTTTTCAGAGATAGGGGCCATTCCATGAAAAATTTCCCTCCAGACCCAAGAGAAACAGGTGGTCCTTTGTTTTGCTGCCTGAAAAAACATTTAAAATCAGGTGATTCTCTAAGAACTCAAATCTACAGCCACAGAGAGCTCAAATGTTATCAGGACAGTTCCACAGAACTCGCCAGGAACAGAATCAATCATTTTTCACCATTAATCTTTAGTAAAATGAGGCCAGTAACACAGACTCTGACAGTTTTGCTTCCATTCCTTGAAGCCAGTTGCAGGCATAACCCATTAGCCATCACTTACTGAATTACTCTGATTACACTCCTCCTTCTGTACCCTCCCAGCTGTGAGCAGATGTCAACAGCTGGGAACCTGTCTCTGAACCTGCCCTGCCAACATCCCCTAGATGGTGAACCTGTGGAGTTTTTCCCAGCTGCATAAAAAAGGAGGAATCGCGTCTGTGGATCATTGAAAATGAAGGCAGAGATTCAGAAAGGATCACAAGCACAAGGGTTACATCCCACTCTGACCAGGGCAGAGGCAGCTGGATGAGCCAGAGGCACTCTGAGCCTCAGTGGTGCCTGTGCAGGTTGGGATGTGCCTCTGCTCTCATTAATTGCCTCTCAGCAAGGAAGGCACGGTGATTTAGGGGAAAGCAGCACAAACAGGCGAGAGAAACTGGTTTGTGCTACCCTGGATGCTGTGGTCAGGCTGGGAACCCATTAGGGCTGCAGGAGCAGCCAGCCCAGCCTTCCACCACCCACACCTGTGGACAGCAACCAGGCAGGAGCCTGTAAAACACCAGGCTCATTAATGCTGCCTCCCACAGCTTTCCTCATTATTCTGTGCACTCTATTATTCTTAAGCTGCTTAGAGCTATACAATACAATTTTCTTAAGATTTAAAATATTTTAGCCATTTGTGTCAATCCTGGACTGCTGACTGCCTTGTCTCATCAGACAGGTATGTGAGTTCCCATGGGTGGGTTAAGAGTCTTTAAAATTTGCCCTTGCATGAAGGTGCAGACAATGTTTTCACTTTCATCCATTTTAATTCTGAACATTAATAATGTCTCACATCTCTCATAGTTTGCACCTTTCTGATTTAGGGCACAGGTTGCTTAACCCTTCCTTGCACGTCTCCTTAGTGGCCAACACTGCTTTTACCCAAGAAAGCCCAAAGCTCAGGTGTCCCTGGAGCAGGAATCATCTGTCCCTCACTGCTCTCTCAGTGAGCTTTGATCAAGCGTTTGGGACAGATCAGACAGGGGATCCTGCTGTGCTGTGCTCATGTCACCCTGCAAGCCTTTGCTTAGCAGGAGGGGATTGACTGAGCATTGTCACCTCTCAAAACCCAGGAGAAGAGTTTGACAGAGCCCTGGCTCCCAGCAGGACTCCCTGGCTGGACCCTGCCCAGCAGCATCAGAGGGAGGCAGACCTGCACAAAGCCTCTCAAATGCCTTTGTTTGCATCTTGGAACAAATCCTGCCTTAAATACAGGGCTAAGCAACATCTTAGGTAATACTTCTGGAACAGTTACAGTCACCTGAAGTGTTTTTCTTCTCTTTGCCCAAATTCATCCCTGTCACCTCCACAGAATCTCTAGCATGTTTTCCTTCTGTGACAGCTTGGAGGCAGATTTTCAGAACAGCCTGTTCATGCACCTTAGTGAGATGACTGAAGTGCTTGGTCCAGTTGATCAATCCTTGCAGTGCTGAGAACAACACAAATCTTCCCTCCTAATGAAACACACATTTGAACCGTTTCCCATGTCTTACACAATTGCCTTTTGGGCAGAGTTTGGAGCTCCTCAGGAGCCAGGGAGGTGATACACAAGTTTGTCATGAGTTCCAGTATGAAATCTGGTCCAAGGCAACAACAGTGGCAGATCCATTTTCCCAGCCTGCAGCTGGGAGAAACCTGGGATAAGCCCACTTCCAGTGCTTGGCAGGGATGCCTACCTAAAGTGAGATGCCAGAGGCTGATGAAGGTTCAGTGGCTTCATTGGAACCTGTGGGCACTTTGGGCTGCCCTCAGCAGGTCAGGATTCATCCAAGCTTCAGTGTGGAGCTGTGTTATGTTATTGCTGTGTGTTTGAATACCCTGAGGATTTCAAGAAGTGTCAGAATGTTTTCCTTTATCTACAGTTCCTAATGCTGCTGTGCTCAGCAGGCACAGCCCTTCCCCAGCACACCTCAGAGGTCATTGCACACTCCAGTTTCCAACACTGCTTTTTAAACACATCTAAAGAATATCAGAGAGGAAAGGTGTGTGCCAGGGCTCAGCTGAGAGGGCCTGAGAGGATGAGGTTGTGTTGATCAAATGTAAGAGCTGCTGTGGGAAGAAAATTGCCCATTGGAAACTTCAATAAAACAACACACCTCTTTCATGTTGCTACAGCACAGCTCACAAAAACTCTGATGCAATGTCCTAGAGGGGAAAGACTGCATAATTTACTTCATAGGCATATTTTTACTGGTACTTGGATTCTCAGGTGTCCATTCTTTCATCAGGAAAACCTCCCATGCCCTTTTAACTCATTCCTCTTGTACCTTGACTTCTGTCTGCATTCTCCCCATCTGCTGACTCTGAGCTCCTTGCCTCCCTTCACTGAGCATGGAGCTCTTCCTGCATGGGCTGGTGTGACAAGAACTTTTTGTGGCCTTTTGAGCCAGGCAAGCTTCTGAAAGGGAGAGTTTCCATGTTCTCCTCTGCATGAGGTTCCTTTCCTGCACAGCACACACTCTGGGGCACTCACTGGGAGGCAGGTGCTGAGGTGCTGCCACTGCATTCCCCACTGGAGACTGCACAGCACCCCAGGATAACAGGCAAGGCAGATCAGGGGTGTCCTTGGGCTCACCCCTGGACAGGTAAATCCAGGCCTGGCTGCTGTTCACTGCTTCTTGCTCTTTCTGAAGCATTTCCCTGCCCCTCTGGTACAAGGAGGAAGTGTGCTTGGTAGTAAATGAAAGTAAAAACTAGAATAGTGCATCCCCAAGGGAGCTGATAGAGATGAAAAGTATTCATCACAGCATGCCTCTCTTAGATGACCTGGAAAAAAGTCATAAATATGGGTAGTGTAGTGTCTCCAAAGTGCCTCCAGTGAATCAAAACAAATAAACCTTTAAGAACAGGGAGTCTGAAGTCACCAGGACAGCTCCAGCACAGAGGTGAGAATAATTTACAGAGAACCCAGAGAGGCCAAATGGGTTTGTGCTCCCACGTGTTCTCCTGCAGCACAGAAGTAACCTGCTGGTGGAACAGGTTCTCAGTGATTTTTCTCCTGCTGCCTTTCAATTAGTATTGAAAATTTTTGACTTATAGTGCAAAAACCTGTTAGTGACATCATTCCAGGGCAGTAAATCTTGGCCTGAGGAGGCCACAGAGGCTCCCAGCCCTCTGCACCTTGGGCAGAGGTGTAATTTCTGTAATGCTGCTGCTGTGGGCAGTGACATGGGGTGTTCATCCCTTAGGTTTTACCTTTGCTGCTCCAATTCCAGCCCCAGCAGCACACACAGAAGGGTATGCACGCACAGACACCTCAGTCTGGTCCCATGCTGGGAACAGAGGTTACACCAGTGCTTGCTGCCCTTCTCTGACACTTCAGGGCACTGGCCAGAGAGCAGACATGCTACCAAACTGAGTGTTGGTCTGGGCCTTGCTCAACCAATAACTGACATTTACTATCTTTAAAAAATTTAATTTGTATCTGGAACCATATTACCCAAAGCCTCTTTTGTAGAGCTCATTATTGTTTTTCATGTGATGCTTTCTGGGTACTTCCATAAACTGTTGTTGCATGTTTCCTTGGGAAGTCTCCGTGGTTGTAAATCATCAGCAGATGTCTCATCAAGAAACTGGCAGCTTTGCTAGCAGAAAAATAAGGGAGAACATTTTTCTGGTTGTTACGTAGCTCCCTGTTAATCACAGAGGTCTGCAGTTCCTGTGCAGATTTGTGTTTTGTTGTTTAGCCTTGCCCCCAAGGAATCCATCCCCCTGATATCCAGCCCTGCTTGGAAACAGACACTAGAAATGCCATTTCTGTGCTGTCAGGTTTTGCAATCCCGGTGTCCATCCTGCCCAGAGAGCCCAGCTCATTACCAGGTCACTGATTGCCCCCACTGTGACCCCCTCGGCACTTTGCTGTCCCTCTCGCTGCAGATGCAGAGAGCTGCTGGTTCCTTCCTGCCCGAGGGAGGCCTCAGGGATGGCTGCATGTGCCTCTGCAGCTGGAAACCAAGCCACATTTCATTTCGTTTCATTCCTGGTCTCCTCTCCTGAGCCTGAGACCACATCAGCCACAGCTGCAGGAAGAGGAGGGGAGTTAAGCCATGCCTCAATCAGTTCCTGCACAGCTTTACTTTGCTTGTTTTGATGAAATTTCTTTCTTTTCTTTCTTTTTTTTTTAATTCCACTTAGACACAGTTGTAACCCTGCACAAACAGCATCAGGTTCTAACCTGGAGCCAGCCCAAAGCATCAACTTTCTGGGCTTGCTGGCACCCAACAGGCATCTGCCACTGAGAATATAAACCAGTGTTGGATGGTGTTCCATGCTGCAGCACAGCCCAGGTGGGTTACAGAGCTGGCCCAGCACATCCACACACACCCAGCGTTTCCCTCAGGCTGGCACATTCTCTGGTCCCTTAAGGACACACTCTGCAGTGCCCATCACTTCTGCAAAGGCAGGAGGCTTCTGGCGGTGATAAAATGTGAACTGTCTCCCTGGATTTAGAAATGGGAGGAGGATTTCTCTCCTGTCTGCTGGGGGATGAGCTCTGTGTTTGTAAATCTGCAGCAAAACCTGGGGAAAGCATCTGAGTTGGAGAGAACACAGCCTGAAAGGGAAATGGCATTCCCTCGCGTCGCAGTCTCTGTGAGGTGTCTGCCAACCTTGTTTATCCTGTTTTCTGGCAAGCCAAGAGTTTCAACCAATTATTTAGTGCTTCTTTCCTCTTTACTAGTGCTGCTCACACCAGCTCATATCAGCTCATCATTTCTGTGCTATTAGACAAAGTCTTGTTTGGTGTTAGCAAAACAAAGGCAAACAAAGCTTGAGCGGACTGTTTCAAATCCGCTGCCACTGCTCGGGTCCTGCCTCACAGCAGATCTTTGAGCACCTTAAATCTGTTCTGTCTGCTGAACAGGACATGAGCTGAGCTGCTTTTCACCTGGAAAACCACCACCACAACAACAACAACCATCCAGCCAAAATGCTTTTAGCATTTTCAGCCCAAGAAAAACAAGTTTAGAAGAAATGCAAAATGTGCATGTCCCAAAGACCACTGTACAGCCAGGAAATAATTTCTCCATTAATATTCATGAATTTACCACAGAACAAGGGAAAGGCAAAGGCTGTACAATTGTTGGCAGCTAAAGAACAGTGAATTAAACCAGCAGAGGAGAGGATTCTCTGCCTCTTTCTTTTCGTGGCAGTTGATCCTCCCTTTCCCTTTTTGATCTTCCTACGGCTCTGCAGTAGGACAGCAACCCCTCGATATCTCTGTGGTTTTTTAAGCCCAGTGAGTCCTGCAGAGCTCTCCTGGTGCCAGCAGCCCAGCTGCTGTCCCTCTCTCACACGTGGCAGGTGCCTTTGTCCCCAGCCACAGAAATGCATCATCTCTGCTGTGTCCAGTGGGGCTTGGAAGATCCTCCAGTCCTGGGACTGAGTTGTCATAGGACAACAATGCAATGAGAAAACTGATTTGAACAAACAAGAATGGGTCTGGTTTATGTATAATTCTGTTAGACCTGGAACACAAACACATTGAGCATTGGGGTCAGTAAGCCACGAGACAAACAGCAAGGAAATGTGAATTGGCTGTTTCACACCCCAGGGTAACCAGAAAGGACACAGAGGCCAGGGAGGGGATCTGAGAATGGGATTTCTGCATGTCCTTGAGCATCCACAATCTTTTGGGCCCTAATGTTAATGTAGAATCCAAGCTATATGCAGTTTTTGGTGGAATCTAACAAGGCATGAGGAATTCCAGAAGAATCAGAGATCTGATTCAAAGAAGGAGAGAACAGACTGTGTTGCAATGTTGCAGAGAAGGTTGGAGTCTTATTCATAATCTTCTTGGAAAAAATATTTAAGAACTCAGAAAAACAGTAACGTGGAAGGAATCTGTTTTTACCAGTGCAAGAGCAAATATTTAAAGTCCTATTGAAAAGCCCCAGAGTGTCTCAGAGGCGTGGAGTGGGCCAATTGATTGTATTTCCAATTTGTCATTTTCTCTGCAGAGAAAGGGTATTTTCAACAGATTATCTGCTCTGGTTCCAGCCCTCAGTGATTTCAGTGCTGCCCTTTGGGTAGCTGGGCTGTGCTGCCCTGGGCTGCCTAATCTGCCTGTCCATCTGCAAGAGGGTGCCAGGTCCTGCCTTGTGTTTACTGAGTGATTGCTGCCTTCATTGTGTTGACTAATTTGGCAAAGTGAAATACAGTTCCTTATCCAGCTCTATCTTCTTCTCAGCTGTGAAAGAAGGGTTTGCATGCAATCAGTCCCATGGAATGCTTCCAGTCACTTTAAGGGTGGGACCTTACTGCTTTTGGAAGAAATTGTAAATTTTGAGGGGAAAATGGAGGACCAGCAGCTGCACAGGCTACTATATAATGGTAAATAAAGTTAAAAAAATGTTGAGGAAAGAATCACCTTTCATGTCAACCCTCTCTTTCCTTAGGATGGTTAGTGGGCTGCTGTGTTGGAAAAGCTGTCTTTCAAGGAGAAAGAAAACTCCTTTTCCTCTGTATAAGGCTACTGGCATGAAAGAGAGAATTTCCTCTGTGAATCTGAACCTCTGAGTGGGCCAGCCCTTCTCCCTCTCTGCACAGCCCTTCCCCATGCCTCAGCTTTGTTCTGTGCTGCTTTATATATTTGTTTATTCTTTTACTTATCCAATCACTTCTGCTGCTGATGCTGGAACTGAAGGGCATCCATGGCTTTCCTTGTTCATCCATTTCCCTTTCCCCACGTGTGGGAGCAGCTCACAGCCCATGTGCAGCCATGGTGAGGAAACAAGATGAGATATATTTTTGCAGATTGTGTTCAATAAAAACACCCCCAAACACATTTGTTGGGTCTGTTGGATTCCCTGAAAGAGAGGGTTTGAAAAGCCACATTTGAACTGATCTCACAGGAAGGAAGTATTGGGAATGGCAAAGGGGAATATTAAGGTTAATGATAATTAGGAGTTGGGTATAAAGCAAGAATGATGCTCTTAGGGCACTCATATAAGGAGAAGGTCCCAGGTAAACCAGTTTGGTCTCTGATTCCTCCCAGGGTTTTGCCATTATTCCAACCCACCTGTGAGAGGTGCAGAGTGTGCTGGACCCTCCTGTGCTGCTGCAGGGACCCAGCACAGCTCTTGGTCAGGACTCTCAGATGGTCCCAGGCAGGTCTGGGCCTCTGCACAGCCTTCAGGCCACTGCAGGCACTGATGGAGCAAAGGAATCTGAGTGTGATGTGCATGGGAAAGGGAAAGGACAGGACTCTTCTGCTTCCTCCCCCCTCTGATCCCCATCAGGGATCACAACTTAGGAACCTGATAGGATCTGAGCCACCTCTGTTTCAGAAGAATTCCAGGAAGGGTTAGCATAAACCAGCTGAGGAGTTCCTCATTCTCTATGTGACTCTGTGGCTCCAGTATCTATCCTGTGCCACTGTGTATAAGTCACTTTCATTATCCAGTTTGTTTTCTCCTCACCCAAACATCCATTCAGTGGCTCCTTCCGAGGACCACTGCATTGACGTCAGTCTTATTTTCATCCTTCACTCTTCCCTGAGGCATCATCCAGGTCATTCCCTACTGCTCAGTTTCAGTGCAGATTCCAGGATTGGGCAGTGGCTGCCCAGTGTCCTTGAGAGTCCATTTGGCAATTGCCTGTCACTCTCAGGAATTCTCACTCTCTGCGGTGGAAGTGATTCAAGGCTGTCACTCCTCGACAGCCTCAGAGATGATATTTGGTTGGTTTTCTGCTCCATTCCCATTCCTTTCCTGTATCTGAACCATTCCTGTTGCTCCCACTGAATTTGTAACAAACATTTTAAAGCATTCTCAGTTTATCTGTGGCCATTTGTAAATGTTATCAGCTGTGTGTCCTGGCACATTTCACATGCAGAGCACCAGGAAATGCACCCTAATTCACCTGCCAAGCCTCCTTGTAAGGTGGCTGAGCTTTCTGATCCTCCATCTCTCCCTGCTGAAGTTCTCTGGATTCTCCAAACTCATGGAGCAGCCAATGCCAGAACCGAGGTTAAACCCAGAAATCCTCAGCCCCTGTTGCTGGATCTGACCTTGCTGCTCCCACGGAAACCTCCCCATTCAGTTTGCAACTGGCACATTGCAATCCACAATCCCTGCCCACATCACTGCCAGGAGATTTAACCCCTTCCTGCCCCAACCACAGGAAAGGCTGCAGGTGTATGCAGGGATGGGCACATCCTCCTGCCTGAGAACAGCTCAGGGAGTTTCCCCCAAAAGCTTAGTGTGAGATCCATGTTCAGTTTTACATGCCCTGGACTGGGCATCTCCTTTTTGCACTAAAAGTCACAGTAATTACTCTCCCTGTAAACAGAGAGTTTAATATGCTGTGGGGAATTCACTTAACTGAAGCCATGGCAGATTTATAGTTATTAAATGGAATGCCAGGAGGTTGTTAGCACTTTGGGAATCCTGCTTTGTTATTTCATAATCACATATTTATGGTTCCCACAGCACATTGTTTTTGTCTTGCTGCTCATTTATGGCAGGTCTATTAAAGTGCCACAGGTCCTGGGCTGTAACTCTCTCCAGCACTGCTGTGATTGCACTTTCATTCTTCTGGGGCTGCTTTGGTGGAGATCAATACCAAACCCTGGAGAATATAGAGGGAGCATGTTCTGCCTTATGAAGCAGGCACAAAATTAAGCCTGTGAATGATCTATCGTCCCAGGAACACACTCCTTACCAGAAGGATTTGTTACCTGCAAGCCCAGGTTTGGCTCTTGGAGCGAGTGTGGATAACTGAGCCCACAGCCTGGGCGTGCTGCTGGGCCCTGAGGGGAGGGAGCAGCCCTTCACCCCAAAACTTCACAGGGTCTCCTGCCCAGCCCTGCCAGCACGTGCCCACACCCATCCCTCTGCCTTCTCCAGGCCTTTGTGGGTTTTTCAATACATTTGAAAGCCTCAGTTCTCATTTTTCCTGCTGTTAATTCATCTCTCACTGCTTTGCTCTGTTCTCCTCCTCCCTCTCCATTGCCATCAAGGCCTGGGGTGTTTGTGAAGCTTTGCCTGAACACCGAACCCCTCGGCATTTGTCACATTTATGGAGGAGAAGGACTAGGGACCAACAGTGCTACTCAAAAGTTAGGAAATCCGGTGAATTTCAGCAAGAATTTTTTCATAGAAAGGGCTGTAAATTATTGGAAAGGGCTTTCCAGGGAGATGGTGGAGTCCTCATCCCTGGAGGTGTCCAAGCAGTGCCTGGATGTGGCACTGAACTGGTGACAAGGTGGGGATGGGGCACAGGTTGGACTGGATGATCCTGGAGGTCTTTTCCAGCCTCAGTGATTCTGTGAAATGAGAAGCATTTGTAAATAACTGGTATTTTAAGGGGCCTTAGAGAGGAAGTCTTATCACAGATGCAATTCTAGTTCTGGAATTCTCTCAAATTCAGGCCACCAATGTGCAACTGCCCATCAGTGAGGACAGTGTTTAGGGCAGAGCTTGAGTCTGCTGCACCACAAAGAATTCATCCTCCCAACAGAGTTTTTTTCTTCACTTTTTCTTTTGTACTGAACAATTCAGATGATGCACTGAAAATCCTTGTCTAAATATCAAATTATTTAGTTGACTCATTCTCACTCAGGGAATAACCTGGAGAGTACTCTTTTGTTTTCCTCCATCATACCTCTGCCTCTTCTTTGGAAAAACATAAATTTTAAATTAATGAATAATTTAGAGTGCTACAGCTTTTCAGTCAAGTTTTAAAAGCACATACCAAAATAAACCCAAAGTTTCCACTTTGTACCCAAAACAGTAAAAAAAAAAAAAAGCAGAGCAGTGCATGAGGGTTTTAATTCAGCAGCCAAATCACTGGCTGCAAGTTCCCAAGGACAAACAGGCATCACTGAGCCTGTGGGAGCTGTGGGAGCAGCTCCCAGGGACCCCTGAGCTCAGGGAATCTGTGGCAATAAAAGATCATAACTCTGGCAAAGTAAAACACCAGAAGGCATATAATGAAACTTGGGAGTCATTTGGATCATTTAAAAATTGGAGAATTAGCCAAAGTAGCAGAAAATAGAGCAAGGAGGAGTCTGAGGTTTATTCAATTGTTACTGAAGAGAATTCCTGAACAGCAGCAGAACCAGGGCCAGAATCCTGGGCCCTGTGAACTCAGCTGCGCTCCTGTCCTTGAGACTATCAACAGGGTTTGTTTTCTCTCCAAGTCTTGCATCCATTTCTAGGAAAAGAAGTCAGCAGGAACAGTGGGAGCTGTTCCCTTTTACGTATAACCAGCAAGGTTTGTACCTAAGCTCTGCTGTGGTCCTCTCTTCCAGGCCTGATGCCCCCAGGTTGGGAAATAATTAAAGGATATTAGTCATAAGGCCAGAAATGGTGGAATAAGGCAAATGCCATCGGTGTCCTGCCCAGAGCACACACTTTCACTGGGGTGAGGTGTCAGTCAGCAGAGCCAGCACCACTGGCAGCCCCTCAGACATTGACACAGATGCTGTTTGAATTTCAGTTCTGCAGTGCCTGGGCTGGGTCAGTTTTTCCCAGAACCAAACTCACACATTTTCAAAGGAACTTTCAGTTCAAATGAGGATTCCTCCTGGTTAGAAGGGAGCTGAGAGAGGTGGAACTTTCCCCTGGTTAGACTGCAGGGTCTGCATGAAGCATCTGCTGCCTGCCCGTATTTTGGCTGGGCTGGAGGGGTGACCCTGGTGGACAGACAGAGGCAGAGCAGGGGGGGCTCAGCCTCCCCAGCGCTGCTGCAGCAGCAATTCTCATTCCTCACAGCCTGTGGTGGGTGGCTTGGGCTCTTATGGCCAGCATCCAGCAGACAGCAAGGATATCAGCTCTTGTTATTCCAGCTCGTTTCCGTGTCTGCCTTCTGGCTCCTCTGTGGTGTGAATGCAGAAATTGCTCTGTGTGTGTAAAACACAACATTCAGACACTTACAAAAAGGTTTAAAACTTTTTTTTTTTTTTTGGTGTTTAAAAAAGTAGCAGATGTAACTGAAATTCTGCTCAAGGACATGAATGGAGGAAGCAGTGAGCATTGTGTTTGTTTGGAGGGAGGGTAACAAATAACAGGGTGGTTAGCAATTATCTGTTTCCATTTTCAACAGTTTTAGGTTTTATCCACTCTGGAAGTTTCTCTGTGAGACCTGGATATTCTAAAGAGACTTTTCTGTGCAGCAAATCAGCATTACCGGTGCTGCCCACTGTACCTGTCCCTCACCATGCTGTGATTGGGATTTTTTCTGACACCACCAGATGGGAAGTTTATCATAGGTGTTTCTAGCATCAAGGAAAGCATTTTCTACTGATGCTGGTCAGCTCTGGGCTATCATTAGACCAGCTTGGCCTTGTCCCAGCCCTCCTGCTGTTTGAACTCAATCCATCTGCATGGAATTTGCTGGGCTGAACTGCTAACAAATTTATTAGGGACCATTTTTTGTACAGCTATCACCAAATGTAGTTCTAGATTTAGAAGAGCATTTCTGAGGTCCAGCAATCACAGTGTGTTTGGAAACAGGAAACACACACAAGTCAGTGTTGTTAGAACACAGAATTGACAATCTCACACAGAATCACAAAAGAAAAGATCTTTAAGATCTTTAAGATCACAAAGCCCAGCCATAAACCCAGCACCACCACCATGTTCTCCAGTAAATCCCGTCCTCAGGTGCCACATCCACAGGGATGACTCAGGATGCTGAATGCAAACTTCATCTTTCAGCAGAGTCTATGCTATGGGATGAAATATAAATGTGAAGTGTTCCAATTGTTTAGACATTCAAATATTTCAAGTTTTCGAACAGGTCCACTGGTTCACACAGGTTCACTGAGTGAGGTCAGCTCTGAAGCAGAGTAAGAGATAAAGAGGCACTGAGTCATATCCCAAAGTGTAGTCAGCCCTCAGTAAATAACCACCCAGCATGTCACATGCCTCAATTTAGGAGCATTTAAAAGCAAAAATCATGTGCATAATCAGTCCAACCAGTAAGTCACAGCAAAGCTAATGGTAAAAACAGCTCTTGTACTTTGACTTTTGCACACAGCTGAGAAAATTGTCTATTTCAGGGGAGTCCCAGCTCTGTGACACGTTGTGATTGTACAACCGTAACTGTGCCCCTCAGTGATGTGTGCACTCATGTTTATGGATTGCCTGGGATGGATTTGTGTCTCATCAATCACACCAGCACAGCAGGAAGGCTGATTCTGCAGGGATATTTACAAATTCCACCCCAGGCAAGGTGCAAGGGTGCAGACACTTCACCAGGGAGGCTGGAAGTGGTGATGCTGCAGTTCCACCCCATGATTCAGATCCTGCTCCAGAGTTAGGAATTGCTTCTCTACTGCAGAATATCTCTCTTGAGCACATAAAAATCTGAAATAGGCAGCATCATCAGCAACATTAGTTGGCTGATTTAAAACCTTTTCTGACCAAATCCATCTCTTCTGTCTGAGGCTGCCGTTTCCCACCTCCCTGAAAAATTTGGTGAACCACAGAGGACTGTCACAGCACCCAAACAACAGCAATGCCTGATTTTATCTGGTTGAAAGCCCGTGAAATCCACTTTACTCTAAGTAGATGTTGACCTCTTTTACAATAACTGGTATTTTTAAACATCCATATTTGTCAAGAACTTTCTGAACTGATGAAATATTCATCCAAATCCCTCTGCATAGGGAAATGAACTTGATACTTGTGCTCAGACCCTTCTCCTACCCTGGCTCATCAGCTTGCACAGCCCACACAGAGGGCAGGATCAAAATTTTAATTCTATTTCCAGTTTAAATAAATACATGTTCTGTTATGCACACGTTGGTTCGTATCTCAGCTCCTTGTGTTAGGCTTGACACCCAGCATGAAAATGTTACCAATATATACAGAATTTGCTTATATTAAACCCAGGACAATATATTATGCCTGATTAATATAAATTTAGAAAATGTTGTTAGTTTGACAGAAGGCAGAGCTCTGTTCCGGGCTTTGTCACTGGCCTGGGAAAATCTGCTTTCTGCTGCTCTCTAATCTCCAGTTCATGACCTTTGCTGTGCTTGGGTGCCAGCCCTTGTGGATAAATGCTGTCTGCAGGTGCAGTGCTGAGGGGCTGACCTGGGTGAGGCTCTCCTTGAGCACCGACACACTGCTCAGTGCCACCCCAGCTGTGCTGCAGCCTCCTGGGTTCTGGTGCATGGTGAAGGGGGGAAATCCCTACCCACAGTTTCTTTGCAATGCTCAGGGAAGGAGTGACTCGGGATTTCGAAGATAGCACTGCCCTATCTTGGTAGCGGGGATTGTCCCCAGTGGTTGACATGCTTATATTAAACCAGAAAAATCCTTCTTGTCTGCTACAGTGCTGAATTATTCAGCAGTTCCTGTTTTCCTTGTAAAAAGCTGAGAGAAGATGCTAAACAAGGCAGGAATATCAAAGGTCCTTTCCCCTGAACACCCCATGCGGGGTGTAGCAGTTGTTTCATGATCCCTCCATTCCCACAAGAGAATTCAGAAAGCAGAAACCTTGTCTAAATAAAGACAGCCTTGGCAAGGCACACGGCTCCAGCCAGAGATTTCTGTCAAGGCAGCGCGGTCACCGCAAGGCCACGGGGCAGGAACGGCGAGCGGAGGAACAGGAGAGACACCGCTGTGGAAACAAACAAGAGAGGGAGCTGATGGTGAGAGAGGCATGTGAGTGCAGGGGCTGCCCAAGGGAGCGCTCCAGGAATGGTCATTTCCTGGCAGACCAGGGTTCCCAGCCTTTGCACCCCAGCAGCAAAGCAGCACAAGTGCTTGTAAGCACACTGCTCACATCACAGAGCTCAGGATGCCTCATGTGTGGGTCAACCCTAGCCCTGCCTGTATGATAATTTATTATAGGGTCTGAATTTCCCTTGGAAAGATGGTATTCCTTCAGGAACTCAGAAGGAGTGGGATTGCAGTTAACCCTAGCCCTACCTGTATGTAAATTTATTGTGGAGTCTGAATTTCCCTTGAAAAGATGGTATTCCTTCAGGAACTCAGAAGGAGTGGAATTTCAGTTAACCCTAGCCCTACATGTATGTAAATTTATTCTAGGGTCTGAATTTCCTTTGGAAAGGTGGTATTTCTTCAGGAACTCAGAAGAAGTGGGATTTCAGTTAACTCCAGCCCTACCTCTATGTTAATTTATTCTAGGGTCTGAATTTCCCTTGAAAAGATGGTATTCCTTCAGGAACTCAGAAGGAGTGGGATTGCAGTTAACCCTAGCCCTTCCTGTATGTTAATTTATTCTAGGGTCTGAATTTCCTTTGGAAAGATGGTATTCCTTCAGGAACTCAAAAGAAGTGGGATTTCAGTTAACTCCAGCCCTACCTCTATGTTAATTTATTCTAGGGTCAGAATTTCCCTTGGAAAGATGGTATTCCTTCAGGAACTCAGAAGGAGTGGGATTGCAGTTAACCCTAGCCCTTCCTGTATGTTAATTTATTCTAGGGTCTGAATTTCCCTTGGAAAGGTGGTATTCCTTCAGGAACTCGGAAGAAGTGGGATTTCAGCTTTGTGGAGCTCAGGGAGAGCAGAGTGAGCACAAACAGGAATTTCCTCCAGGGGTGGTTTTGTTCAGCAGCAGCTGCTCACAATGTGAGTTCTGCCAGTGATGATAGATCAGGCACATGAGCCTTCTCCCTAACCCAGCCAGGTGGCTGCACACAGACCTGAGACTAATTTACTTTAAATCAGGACCTTGGAAAGTAGAACTCCATGCAGAAATGTCCCTGCTGTTTAATATAGACTCTATTTAATACAATAAATATAGCCTTACATCAACTATAGCTGCCATTCAATCAGTGTGGAACTCATGATAGTTGGGATGAAAGTGGGATTGGCAGGAAATGTTCTGAGATACTCTCAGCAGAAACAGAAATAAAAGAGTGAAGAGCTGAGCAGGTCCTTTCATACTTTGGCAGGAGCTGACAGGAGTGGATGCCAGGAGTAGGCAGAAATGTTTATCAGATATCTGGATGTTCATTCCTCTCCAGACACATGGTTTCTCCTACCTACATCAAGGGAACAGAGGAGGAATTGAGGTGGTCCCAGCTGACCCCAGCAGCCCCTGCAGGAGACAGAACCCTGTGAGAGCTCCTGTCCTGCCTCAGATGCTACACAAAAATGTGATTATGGATTTTTTTTCTCCTTCCTCTGTTGTCTTTTTGCTGAAGAAATTAAGTTAATGCATCCTCAAGGCCACGTTCCTTTGCAACGGTTGTATTTTGCAAAATCCTCTTGACTCTGGAGCATTTCTAAAGCTCTCTGCTGTCCTGCAGTTTTTCTGATCTCGGAGCTGGTGACACGCTCATGAATTCTTGTAGAAGCCACTTGTGACAAACCAACAATATAGTGTGGATCAAACAGGCCTTCTGCTCCCTCCACCATCATTACTTCTGTATCCCATGGATGCTCTGAAGACAAAACCCTCAGGTTTCTGATCCTCAGATGCCTGACCCAGCATTGGAACTCAAACGCTGACCATAAAAGCAAGGTACCAAGGTCATGTACTGCATGCTCTCCTGTCAGGAGTCAGAACACAGTTCCCCAGGGTCCTGTGAGGTACATGCAATTACAGAGGCAAACAGGAGCCCTTTCTGCTCAGACAGGATTTGTGACTGTTGTCCTTAAATGAAAAATACCAGTGTGGTCAGGAAGATGACATATAATCTAATTTTTTACTGAATTCCCACTTAAACTTCTGAAAGAAAAAGCAGAAAATATCCATCCCAAGGTCAGGAATGCAGACAAATAAATAAATAAATATGCAAACACTGTAATTTGTCTGGGTTGCAGTCACTGCAAAATGGCCACTAAATTCAACAGGGTGAGTAAAACTTTACAGTTTGGTTGTTATTTTGGAGCACTGACAACTGATATCATCTTGCAGAGTGATTCATCCAAGGGCTTAGAGGATGGGAGCCCTGGACAGGTTCTGAGGCTGATGACCAACATAAACAGGCTGTAAATTCAGGAGGTAATAGTGCAAGTCAAAGGAAAAGAGGGAGAGAAGGGAATACATATGGCCAGAGTCGGAGAGGTAGATAAAAGTTTGAGCAGTGAAAACAAGTCCAGAAACTCAGGCAGGGAAATATTTGCTCCTGCCGGAGCACATGCAGCAAATCCTGCTGAGGAGATTGTGTGGGACATCATTCACAGGGCCTCAAATGGAAACTGAGCTCAGGCTCCTCTGAACTGATGGAATCAGCCATGGTGAGGACCAAGCAGCCCCTTGAGTTGAACTCTGGAGGAGTCCAATTACAGATTCTGTGCCTCTGACCTTCCCCAGCAAACACCTCCTCCAGGCTGCTCTGCAGCAGCTCCACTGTCTGGTGATGGCTCACACAGCTCAGGGACTGCACACAGATTTTAAAATGTGAACTGAAGGATTTTGTTCAAGAGCTGGACCAACACTGAGGCATAAAGGAGGTTGTGAAGCAATGCAGAGACAGGAGTGGTGCTCCCCTAGAGCTGGCAGTGGTTGGAACTGTGTACTGGCTTCAAGGCCTCACCTCTGCCAGATTATTGAAACCATTTTATTGATTGCATGTTACATGGTGAGCTGTGACTTCCCTGCAGAGGAGTTTGCGCATCAACATAATTTATTTTTGGCCTTGACAGCTCCTAACTTCTGTGGTGAGTGAGAGCACTTGTCAAAACCCACTCAGATGTAGGTAAAGATATCACTCTTAATGGCTGAACATATCCAGCACTGGTAACTAATCTCAGTTATCTTTGAGATCTCATGACAAAAATAATTATGTGTGAGAGATATTATTGCCACAGATCTCCACAGCCCAGGGCAGGCTGTGCACAATGACATAGGTTCCTCCGTGCAAAATGACACAGCACTGAGAGCTGGGTCCTCTCAGGGAAGAAGTTACTGAGGAAATTGAAATGGAGTACAGATCCTGGACAGTGAGGATGTGTCTTGTGCATCATCACACCTCCAGTTTGTGTCCCTTGCCTTTCAGGAGTGACATTGGAGACTCTCTCCAACCAGACCATGCTCAGCACTCATTGCAAACCAGGAGGGGCTGGGGCTGCTGGGACCAGAAGCAAGAGACTTGCTGCATCCCTTCCCATGCTGTCCCAGCCCTGGCTCCCCAGGCAGCACAGTGAAACCTCCCAGGGATGCTGAAGGGAAGGAACCAGGCTGGATCTGCAAACCCTCCTGGACATGGAGGTAAAGAAGGGTTGAATGTACCACAGGGATGCGCAAACAGCCAAACCCCAGGTGGGCAGAGGGGAGGTAGAGGTTGGAATTTGGGAGAGAACTGATGCTGGCAGAAGATAAGAAGGTATCAGAGTAGTGAATTCAGCCTGGAGTAAGTTTTTCTTGGGAAGAACTGTCTGTTTGCCAGCACAGTGTGTATTGACGGTGTGCAGCTGTGGACAAAGCTGAGTGTGGATTTACCTCCTGTCTGAGCAGAAATCATGGGCTGGGAAAGTACTTGTTCTGGCAAGCAAGGGTAGAGAGCTTACATTGGAGACCTGGGTGACACAGGCACAAATACAACCCAGAACCCATAGTTAATTGTTGGTGAAGATTTACCCTTTGTCCTTATTAACTTGCCTTTAAACAGACATGATAAATGCTGTTCATTACTCAAATGTATTCTGAAGAAGTCTAAACTTCCCCAGCTCACCCTTTAATCATCTTCTGGCTTACACATTTGTCTTTCCTTCCAAGATGCTGGTAATAAATAAATGCTGTTTAAATGGTCACAGTGCTGTGGCAAGCCTGCAAGCCCATACATCTTGTTGGTGTTTTTTAACTGCCTCTATATTTCTTAATTCAAAGACTTGAGGAGTTCAGTACTTGTTTCTTGCCTTGAGATGTCTGGTGAAATGTCTGCTGACATCTTGTCTCTAGTGTAAGTGCCAGTGGCAGGTGAATAAGCAAAATGAGAGAGCAGCTGCCTGGAGCCTGGGCCACAGCACTGGGATAAGGGAGAATTGCTGCTTATTTTTCTCCTTCTTGTCCCCCATGACTGGACACAAGAGAAGGTGTGACTGATGTACATTTATACCTAAGTAAAAGCTTTTTTACCCTAAGGATGATCAAACACTGCAGCAACTTGACATAAGAGGCTGTGGAGGCTCCATCCTTGGAGATATTATGGCCTTTATAATAGAATCAGCAAGACTGAATATTCTCTCTGCTGCAAACAAGAAAGTGCTGGCATCAAAACCATCTCAGTGCTGGAGTGAAAGAGGAGCTGATGTCTCAGCAGCAACAGGACATAACAACACTCATCTATCTCCAAGATTTTTGCCAGTTTGGAAAACTGAAGGCTGGAAACGTGGCCAGAATCATCTAGGATAATCTCAGGCAAAGTACAGAACAAATTAATTAATAACCTGTTTTTGGAAGCTGTGGGGTGATGGGTCTGTGGCTGATTAATTGTGGTGGTGTGTTCCCCAGGACTGATCATGTCAGCTGAACTGCTTTCCATGGAGGGAGTTCAATCACTGACTTGGGAAAGTGTTGGTAGAGAAGTTCTATGATGAAAGGAAATTTGAGCTTTTAAGATATTTGGATCATTAAGAAAGAGTTATTATGTGCAGCATTGATTCATCAACTTGTGCTTTTAAGTTAATGAGCTCTGTTTGGCAATTGCAATCTCTCCTTTTTCTGGACTGCAAGCAGTAATCAATCAAACCCCAGCTCTGAAGGGACTGGAGAGGCACCAACAGCAAACTGTGCCCTTGGCAGGGATCTGGATATTCACTGGAACCTGCAAAGAGCCCTGGCTGCCTGAAGAACCTTCCCATCTTACACACTGCTGAATCACCAGCCTGGGGTTGCTCTGGGACAGGCAACCAGAGTGGAGAGAACTTTACCTGTCACAGAGCTGTCAGGCACTGAAGAGAAAGGAATTCCTTTGTTGGGACTTTTCTGGCAAAAAGCTCAAGGTGCTCACCACATATTGGACAAGTCTTCACATGAATTGCAAATCCAAAAGCCAGTATATATTCTATTTATTTTCCAAGCACTCATCAGAGTTAAAAGTTTCCATGCAGTTTCTCCACAGTCTCCTTGGTCAAGCTGTAAATCAGGGATAAAACTTGCTCAATGCCTCCTAGACAAGTGAATGGAAGCATCACAGCTATTCCACATGACTGCAGCTCTCCAGGCCCTGGAGCTGAGTTCCTGTGGTCTGTTCCTACCTGGCAGAATGTTTCCATGAGCACTCAAAGCTGCACTCAGACATCATCTATCTATCAAGACAGAAAATATTTTATTTTTTGAAATAAAAATACCAGAACTAGCACCACCCCAAAGTCTCATAGGAGAACTTGCTGGAATTTCTTTATGGATGGAAAGAAACCTCAATAGCAAACATTTGTTGATTTCTTCTTGAGACTGGGAAAAGAGAATATTAAACGGAGGAAAATGTTAGTTTGACTGAAAACAAAAGCAAAACTTGTTCTAAAGCCAGGACTGAGCTGGAATTTTTTTCTAGTGTTTGCAAAGGACAATAAAATTAAGCACCAGGAAAATATCACATCTCACAACGATGAATGTGATTACATCAGACTTTCTAAATACAGCTTGATGAATATGTGCAATAAATACAGAAATAAACACAGGGGGAAAAAGTCAGAAGTCATTTGACTTTAGGTAGTACAACTCTGAAAACCATTTGTGTTGTGCACCAGCTCTTCTGCAGAGTTTTTCCAACCAAAATTACAAAGCACTTCACAAACTTGGATCAGCTCCTCGTGCTTTGAATGATTTGGGGAAATATTTCCCTTTGAATGTGGGAGATAATTGAGCCATGGAAATGAGCAGAGGTGAAGGAGTGATCCAGTGGCACAGGGAGGGAAAGCCTCCTCTCCTTCCCTCTCAGCATGAAGGTGCTTTGGCATCAAACAGCAGCACAGCAGCCAGGAGCCAGTGCTTGGATCTGCTGCTGGCACCAGCAGCCACTGACCAACCTGATAAATCAGTTTTTCCTTAGTAAAAAGGCAAAGCTTTATTAACATGCTAATAAAATTAGCATTAGTAAAATGCTTTATGCAGCACCATTGCTCCTGAAAGACACACAGTACAGGTGTGAGAACCCATGACTGTGAATTTCAGATGGGTCACTGGCACGTTTTAGGGTGCTGTGAACACTCTGCCTCCTGTGGAAAGGATGCTGGCTCTTCCCCCCAGAGCAGTGAAGGCTGAAATCCTCATTCAGAAAGGAATTCCTGGGAGCATCCCCAGTTTGACTCCCCTGGACTCCTGCAAACATTCCTCACTCTCAGGGAAGGACACAGAAATGTACACAATTAGAACTCATGCTGAATTCATTCTGTCTTAACCCCTGTCATGGCTGAGGAAGTGCTTTCTAACACATTTCCAGAGGATAATGTTGTTAGCAACTCTATAGCATTATTTAATTTGATTTTACTCTGCTAATAAACCACAAAATATCATCAGAGACCCTCCTGATGCTACTCATAGCTGACCTCCTTTCTGTGGGATTTCTGTGGGATTGATGTGGATGCAAATATCCATCCACATCACCCCAAAACATCATGGCCTGCTGCTCTCGACTGCAATACCTGTCCCAGCCTACCTGCCTTCTGCTGCTTTTGGCTCTGTCCTCCTCCCTGTGGATCTCTGCAGCTGTTCTGGAGCAATTTTAGTTATCAGGAGACAGCTCAAGTTCCAAGAACACAAAGTAAATAAACCATTAATGGTGCCTGTACCAAATTAAAACCTCTCTAATCTTTGTACTTCTATCTTTATTTATTCTACTAATTTCATGGCTGGAACAAGTCTAAATATAAACAAAACGTTCTCCACTATCCATCCACACAGCCCAGAGTCCTGGCTCCAAGGAAATGTGCTGACACAGTTAAAGGAAACCCACAGTAGCAAAATCCAGCAGTTTTCACCCTTTTCTTAATGACCACTCAAATGCTGTGAACTGGGATGAACTCAGGAATCTTCAGCCCATTAAATAACATAGAAAATGGAGTATGTTCATTATTTTCTGATGAGTCTTCCCACTTCTTAGGGCTTCTCCAGAGCCTCTCTCAGGCAAGAACACAGGCAATCAGATCTGAAATTCCTGTGCACTGAAATTCCCCAGTGGATGGAAGATTAATTTCTTCTCTTCCAGACAAGACTGTCAAGATGGAATATCTAGAAACTCTTCATAGCAATGTGTTTTTAAGACAGTGGAGTTATCTCTTATTGGAAGTGGTTGAAAAATCCATGCAGCATCCTTTCAGAAATGAACATTACAATGTTGTGTATGCACAGGCAGATGGAGCAATGGATGATTTCATGGGTTCTTTTTATTTCCAAATGCTGTAACTCTGCTGCTTTCCTTTCCCCTGTCCAACATCAGCCATCCCACACTCTGAACACAACCACAGAGGAAATGCATCAAGGCGGGAGCTCTTAATAGTCACTAAAAAATGAGTTCTAAAAATGGATAAATGTTTGCAGTGATCTAGACAGTAAAACACTGCAAAATACTTTTTTTCCTACTTGTAGCAAACAGTTTTTGAGAATGACTAATACACAATTTCCACTGGCTCCAAAACATGCAGGTACAAATCATTGCTTGAGAGAAGGGAAACATCTGTTCTTCCCCAGCCTGTTGCCTTAAGACTGTGAGGTTTGAAATCCTCCATTTCTAAATGTTAATGACCCATGTGTGGGGTTGCTTGACCAACCATGCGTGGCCACAGAGAGGAGAGTTTCTGTTGAGAAGTTTCTTTCTTCTAACACAGCATGAGGAAATTTCAGTCACCTGGGTCATCATGGTCCTCTGAGGCTCCTCAGAGTCATCAAATTCAGTCTCCTTAGCAAACAGTGAAACACAAGGTAAATGTCATTAAAATGGTGGGGCTTGTGCAAAAAGCATTGTGGGAAGGAATATTTCACCATCCTGCCATTATAATTTTCTGTCTATGACACTGTAAGCTGCTTCCACACTGCCTAATTAACACAGTCATTAATATCCTGTTACAGGAGCCAGAATGTGTTGGGAGTGTTCCATGGGGTTTTGCTGACTGGCTTTATTTATTCCCACAGCTATGGTGAATTCATTATCACATTTCCTGAATGTGCCCCATCATGGTGGTGAAAATCTGTGGTAAGAGGATGGTCCTTGACTAAACCAGCAGCTTTTTGCATCTTGCCTCTCCCACACCCCTCCTGTATCCTCCAAGGCTAAGGGACGCCACTGCCAGGTTCTGGTTTAATCCCTGAAACACAGTCCATGGCCATTTTGCCCAGTAACACCTGGATGATATTAGCATGCAGGCTGCCTTGCTGTGCAAATAAACTCTCTTCAAGTTTGACAACTGCTCATGGAACTAGAAATCTTCCAGGCCTAATTAACTTATCTGAAGTGCTGTAAAATTAACAGCCTTTCTCTGGAGAGCCCATTGCATTGGCTGCCCACCCCACCTTTAAAATCCTGTGTTTTGTTCCTTGATTGCAGTTTTGGGACTCGAGGCTTCAGCCCTGGCATTTCATTATGCCTCCACTAGGCACCAGGGATGGAACAGGCTGTTCTCCCAGGATTGTCTCCAGCAATGCAGCTCTGAGAGAGGAGTTTTGGTTGCTTGAAGCCAAGCTGCAGCTGGGTATCAGTCCCCCTTTGACTGGTCAGAAGAATTCAGTCGTCCCTCATTGTCACCTCCTTGTGCCACTGCATAAATGTTTAGCTTGTACAGCTGCAAAGACTAGCAAGAGTTGTGTGGGGGAAAGGAATATCTGGAATATGTGGCAGGGAAATGATGGCTCCTGCTCTCAGAGAGCCTTGTGACCCTCTGAGCCTGTCAGGAGACAGAGCCCTCTGACATTCTGCCTTTAGCCTCTGAGTGTAATGCAGGAGATATCACAAACCATTAGGAACAGCTCTTTGCAATTTCTACCACCAGCTCACACAAGCCCAGTAAAAACCATCACAGAAAAGGACTGAGTTGTTTTCTCCCCTCCTTTCTATTCCTGCTGGAAGAGGCACAGGGCACCTTTCTGAGCAAAGGGGTTTCTTTCTTTCAGCCCTCAAATCGCTGAGTTTAAAGCTGACTCAGACACCTCTGGCCCATGTGGAGCCTGAACTTTGGGTACAGCTCTCTTGTCTGACCTCCCTGACATCCCAAGATGCTTTATCAACACCTGCTCCAGTTTGAATTTTAATTCCTAAATTTACTTTGAAGATAAACACATTGAATCCATGCCCTGAGACAGAGCTGTGACACCATTTAATGCCATTTCTAATCTTGATTCTTATACAAGTCAGTATTCCTTAACACCCACTAAGAGGTTCTTGTGGGACATACAAAAGTCAAACCTCCCAGTTACAAGAAAGAGCCCCTGTGGGCAAAATCCCCCAAAGCAGAACCCAGATAAGGCATCTCCCTTTTTTCCTTGGCTTCTAGGGCTGCAAAGTTATCAGCTGCCATCAGACCTCACCAAACAAACCCATCCAGTCTGAGGCTGTAACATTGCTTTCTGCTGAGACCACAGGGGCAAGCAAAAGCTTTGATCAACTAACCACTGCAAACTTTTATTTATTTTTAATTTCCTTTTTACGTAGCAGACACGGCTTGCAACAAAAGGTCATTTGAAAAAAGGGATTTGGCCAGTGCACAGAGCAGCAATGTTTTCCACAGCACACACAGCTCAGCTGTGCCAGGGCTAGGAGGGCCTGTCCCAGGGCTACCAGGGGATTTATGGTCATTTTTGTCATCCAGACTTTTGGCTACTCTGATTTTTTATTCAGCTTTTGGAATGGGATGGATTGACACAGAATAAACCTCTGCATAGGAAGTCTTGTAGATGCCTTTGAGATGTTTTCTTGGTGCCTGTTTAACTGGCCACACAACTACAGAGTTCATTCTGTCCCATTTCTTACATAACTGGTAAATTTTCAATTTCTAATCCATGAGTAACCAAGTGATACACATTCCTAGGGACAGTGGAAGGCAACACAGAGCTGGTGCAGCTGTGATTGCAGACAGGTCTGGCACAGGTTTCTATCCAAGCCAGTACCACAGCACCTGGATTAATCCCATGGCCTGACAGAAAAACAGAGTTTCTTTTCCTCATTTCTTTTTTTTTTTTTTTTTGTTCTTCCACATTTTAACAGTGTTTTGTTATGCACCTCCATTCTTGTGCTGCTGATCTGCCTCACTGATTTCTTTGAAGGGAAACAAGGACGTGACTTTCGCCTGTCCTGGTCAGCAAACCCAAGGGATCAGAGATTAGGGTGAGCTGTCTCTGGGTGTGCACATCCCTCAGTGCTGCAATGAGGCAAAACCAGCTGGTTACTTCCCCAAAAGCAGCTCCCATCTGTTGAGAATGAATATTCCATCATCATCATCATCATCAGGAACAAACCTGTACAGGTCCAGCCAGTCTGCACTGACTACATCACACAAGTTAATTAGGGTGAACCTAAGAAATGAGTAACAAGAAGGAAAATCACAGGAAATGCTCTGCCAGCACTGCTGCACAGAGAGAGTGAGATTCAGGATGCATCAGGATTTCAAACGAGATGAAAACTCTGACAAGAAAATGAATAATTTGCCAGCAATAGCAGATAAAGGAAAAATCCTGCAAGAGTTTGGGGTTTCACAGAAATATTGATGGTATCCTATTTCTGTTGGGTCTGGAACATCTTACACATGAGATCCTTGATGACTTCATTGGAAATTCCTCAGGCTCCATTCTCGTGGAGTTTGTAAACAATGAAAATCCACCTTTGGCAGCATTTGCTGCACCACAGTGGTTTGAAGGGTGAGTTCACACTCTTTGGTTTGAAGGGTGAGTTCACACTCTTTGCTGAGCCTCCTGCAGCACACCAAGAGCACAGGGCACAGGACTGCACCCCTGGGAGATAAACAACAGCTTCACAGAGACCAGAGGGACCCCAGAGAACAGGTAATTCATCTTTTTACCACAAACCAGGTCTAATCAAAACCAAGCACTCCTGACCTGCTCTTAAAAACCTTCAGGAACAGACCTCACCACGTCCCCAGACAATCCATTCCAAGGCTTTCATTGTCCTTTGCCATTGCTTCTTTTTGTTTTATGCCTCCCTTTAATCATTCTCACTGCAGTTTACACACATTATTTCTTGTCTTACCCAGTATGAGCTCACAGAACAGATTATTCCCTCCTGTGCAACAGCATGGCCTGGGTTTGCCACAGTTCTCCACAGGTTATGAAGGCAAATTAAAGGATTTCTGATGATTTCTGTTACCCTGCCTGCAGACTCTCCAGCCAGTTTGTGTTTCCCTTGAAGAGCAGCCCCTCTAAGCAATGGGATTTGAGGCTTTACCCAAATTTAGTTATCAGGACATCACTCTGACAAGACTCTCCATGCTGGGCTACAAATGCAAACAGAATACAGTGATGTGTGCAAGATGAAAATCATCAGCAAGGGGCTCAAGCCACTCAGTCACTCATTGGTAGACTGAAATGTGATGGAGTTCTCATTGATCTCATCCAAGTATGTGCTAGGACCAAACTGTTCAGCTCTTTTGAATGTGAAATGGAATTTACAGCCTAATTCCTTTTGGCAAGAAAAAAGAACCTGAAACTCTCTAGGAACCAGCAAATGAACTCCTGAATTTAGTTGCATGACTACTCCATGCCATCTTTCACATGATGAAACAAATGTATCGTGATTGCATTGTCCTAAACCAAAATAATGTTCTTTTTCTCTCATATCTTTTTTTAAAATCTGAATTGATACTTGACTTGGGATGAAATGCTGCTCATATTGAACAGACAAAAATTTTCAGAAAGTTCAAAGACTTATTTGAAATTCATGTTACTGAACTATCCAGAGTCTGTTGGGAAAATTTTCCTTTAGGATGTTATTGGGATCTCAGTTTCCAAGAAGACTTCCAGACTTGTTTAGTTTCAGCCAAGCTAATAATCTCCCTCTGTGGCATTTGGTTCCTTTCCTTCTATTCCTTATCAGGAATTTTAAGATACGTGTGAGAATAGAGAAAGAAAGTGACTAAATATAGTCAGCAGCAGGCTGGACATCTCCAAAATCTCCAGCAAACAACTAATTTTGACTGGAGGATAATTTTCTGGTTGGGGTCTTGTCTTTGGTCAGTGGTTGACTCAGGAAATCTGCAGAAAAAATCAAACACCCCCCCCAAAAAAAAACCAAACAAAAAAACCCCAAAGAAAAGCAACAACAACAACAAAAAAAAAAAGCAAGCAAACAAACAAACAATAAATAAATAAATAAATAAATTTTTAAAAAAACAACAAAACACTGTTCTTTTATTTGGGATTTAACTCAAAGATGGGATAACCTGAAACAGAGGCATGTTCCTTCTAGCCCAATCAATGGGTGAATTTTCTTTGGGAAAGGTTAAAAGCAAAATAATAAGGAAAATGGGAAAAAAAAGAGGTCACAGAATGCAGCCAGTTCCCACCCCTGCTCTCTTACTTGCTGAACTACAATGGACACTTTTGAGCATCTGCTTAAAAAAGAGATGGAAAAATAAATTTCAAAAAAACCACAACAATTTCCACTTTTAGGAATGCTTTTAGTAACCCTTGAGTGGTCCTAATTTTAGACCATTTTCCAGTTAAATTTAGCAATTTCTAAAGTTTAATTACAGAGTTATTTTTATTTTTATTGCTATCGTTCAGCCTGATAGCAAATAATGTCTTTGAGATTTCATTTTGGGTGTACACTGGAGCATCTTTCTGGAAATTCTGCCCTTGATTTGAGCATCCTTCCAAGGGGGATGTGCCCAAAAAAATATCCACATCCAGCAGTCACATAAGCAGTGTGTGCCTAATTAGTATGGCTAAAGCTAAAGATCAGAAATGTTGCAGATGAACATTATGGCTACACACTGTCTCATCTTTTCCTTTTGGGAGCAATGAAGGAGGCATTTAGCTAAAGCCCTTGCATAGGTAATGTTGCCATCTTGCTTTCCTTCTGAGTTGGCAACTGTCTGCAATTTATGCATGAAATATGGAGCATAAATACTGCTCCACTGAGGGGAAATATGGTGAGGTAGAATTCAAAAAAGAAGTGGGGACTAAAGGGCCATTAAGTTTTTTATTAGCACTGCCTCACAAATATTCCAGCAGGCTGATGGACTTCTCTCACCACAAACTTGTGGGATCTCAGCACCTCAGGACTGAGGTGCCGAGTCACCGAGACCACCCTTGGGGCGCTCGGGAGTCCTGGAATGTTGCCAGAAGTGTCTGGTGGCTGGACTTTGATCCTACACAGGAGACGACACCTGTATGAGGATAGGAGGATTTCACCGGAGTGAATGGTGAAGGGATAAGTTAATTAGAGAGTGAAACACAGGGTTTAGGATTTCTGTACAGGGGGGTTTAGAGAAGTAAGATGGAGGAATTGGGGCGTGTCCTGTCCTCCTTCTTCTTCTTCTTCTTCTCCTCCATCTTCTGTGGTGATGGTGGCACTTTGGGATTGGTTATTACTAAAAGTGCACTGGTCAATAAGGGTAAAAGGTATTGGGGAAAAATGATAAATATTGTATACGTAACTTTGAGTATAAAGATAGGTGACCGCCCGGAGGGCGGGGGAGTGTGCTCATGGCTGGCTGCTGAGCAGACCTCTGTTGGGCCGAGAGAAAATCTTTTAGATAAACAATTAATAAACACCGAGACCGAGAAAAGAACTGAAGCCTCTTCTCGTCTTTTGAAACGCGGGCCTTTCCAGGCCATCCAAACAGCCGAAAATCGGACACAAACTCTCAGTGCAAACTCCAGGGCTGCCCAAGGGGGATTGGAGCAGGATGCCAATATTTGGAAAGACTAGAGAAAATTAGAGATGAAAGAAAAAAGAGTTAAACCTTAGGACTGTTTGTTCCACTCTCAACAAACTGAGGCATCTCAGAGGAGGGCACAGGCCTGACTTCAAACTGTCATGAAGGACTTGAGAATTAGTGAAGGTCTGGAATGGGAGAAGTTCTGGTCACTTTGCTCACTGCTTCCATGAGTTTTCCACACAGATCACACAGGATTAACACAAAGCATTGGGTGATCACCTTAATTTGGCTCAAATTCCCAGTCTCTCACCCTGCTACTCCCACAGCTCTCACATCCCCACACCTGAGTGCACCACAGCAAACTCTTCCAGTGGGTAAATGAGTTCCAGTGTGCCTGAGCTGGGCTGAAGGGGGAGGCTGGGCTGAACTTGTGGATCTGAGAACAGTTCAGCTCTTCTCTGCTCAAAATACCCTGCAAAAGTGCTTAAAATATCTTCAATTCTCCTTGAATTAAATCCTTCTTCATTTTTTTCTTCCTTTTGTTGTTGTTTTTCCTACCTTTGCCATTTCTGCAACAAAGCAAAGAGTAGCAGAACCCTCCAGATATTTTTGCTTCTACTTTTTGAGAACCTTCTCACAAAGCCACATCCCTGATCCCATTTCCTGCATTCCCTTCACCGTGGAAGTGTTGTGCTTTCATTATTGAGACATCCCATTTCCCTGCTTTAAATCCTCTGCAACTCTGTGAAATTTGAAGTGACAATCAAAGCTGGACACTGCTTGAGGAAATGATGGTTTGTTTTGTGGTGCCATCAGCAGGTCATGGCTTTGGGGACTCAGAGTTCCACAGGATGATTTCATAAACCCCCACAGCATCTTTGTCACCAGTGTCTCCCTGCCCAGCCTGGGCTGGAACAATTCCTTCACACACCCTCATCCTTGCCAGCTCCTTAGGCAGTCTTACATTCTCCCATCATTTTTTCACTGCCCAGATGCTTTTCTAAAACAAAAAGATGCCAGGATGGCTTTTCCATGGCACGAGCATCTGTCTGTCACTTTGCACATTCAATCCCCCGCACTTCCACACTCTGCCAGGGGTGATCAGGAATTCACACCATCCTCTGGGTGGGTTTGCTTTAGTTTCCTTTCTTTGGTGCCCTTCCCAGAGGCTGAGGGTTCCTTCAGGCTCCAACCTGGCCCTGTGATGCTGCCTGGGCACAGTGGATGCTTCAGGCTGCCCTGGTGCCTCCCTGACCTGCCTGGCCCTGCTCGTGTCCTGGCAGCCTCTGAGCAGAGCAGCCCAGGGCTGGTTTGGCTCACCTGAGCAGGAACCTGCCTGTGCTCCAAAACCTCCTCTCTTGCCTTAGGCAGGGTTTAATTGACCACTTGGAGGATTCAGGAGTTAGGGAGGATTGGCACAGGGCTGTCACCTCTGCTCCTTGCAGAACTCCTGTGGTGGAGCTGAGCCACTTCCAGAGGGGGCAGCAGCTCCAGCAGCCCCTGCTCCACTCCAGCTCCAAGAGCTCCAGGCTTTTCCCATCCCTACTGCTGGTTCTGAAGGGAAGCAGCCAGCCCCAGGCATAAATCCACAGTGATTCATGTGCCACTGGCAGGCTGTTGGTTTAGTCTGTACAGGTTCAGGTGTATGAGATCCTTATGAATGTTTTAGGTACCAAAAAATGCAATGTTTTGTTCCATATCCCTGATTGCCTTGGCATGTGCTGGACTTTGATTAAAACTTTGAGAAGGAAATCAGTCAGCAAGTCCTGCTGCTTCCAGCTCTTCAGATCTGGTTCTTCTCCATCCCTATATCCATGACACAACCCTCTGCCACCTCTGTTACCTTCTGCTCTTCTGCCACTGACACATGCCTGTACTCTTTGGGTTTTAATCTCTACTGTGTTTACATCTGAGCTTTATTTTGTCCTCAATTCTGCTCTAAAGTCAGGATATCTATTATCTATGACTCATGCATGTGCATGTTCCAACATGTCACTCAGCTACAGGGCAAGGTAAAGATCCTTTTTGGGAAAATGAATCCTTTTCTCGCTGCATGTTTCTCCAGGTGTGTAACTGTGATGGGTGTCTCCCACTGAACAATGAACCTCTTTCATGCAGAATGGTAGAAATTACGATATAAAGTCTGGAAAAGGAGGCATGTGACCAAACAATAATAATGATGGTTAATGAACACCCGTGAGGTGCTGGGAACCAAAGATCCTGCTCAGGCCAACGGGAGGTGGTGCCTGACCAACCAAAGGCACCTCTGAACTCTCCTGTGACAGCAGCAGGAACAGAAGAGACTGTCGCCCGAGGTGAAATGTTGCTTTACAAGAACTAAACAAGAAATAACTGTGCCAAACCCAGACATTTTCCTGAGAAATTCCCTGCCAATGCTCGTGGGGCACTGCGGTTTTATCTGAGTTCACGGAAGAAGGCAGCTGGAAAGCCTCAAAACTCGCTGGAGGAGAGAACAAAAAGGGCTTCAGGGCACAGAACTGGCTAGGAAAGTGTCTTTGAAAGCTGCCAGCATGGAAACTGCTAGCTATTGCTGACCTTTCCCATGTTTACAGAAGCAAAACTTTCAACACCTGTAACTGGGAGGGAATGAGCTGGAGAAAGATCTGACTCACATCGTCATTTTCACCTCCTAAGAGAAACAATTCTCTAAGGCTTCAAGCACTCACCATGCAAGCCACAAGGCAGTGTCCCTGGAGAACGAGCTGTCTCTGAGCTCTGCCACCCAATTTCATTCCTGGTGTTCATTCCACATCCCTCCCCAGCATCCTGACACCGCACTCTGGCTGTTCACTGCTGCTGCTCCAGCCCTTGCCTCCCTCCCCTGCTCCGGCCAGGCTGGCAGCAGCCAGGACAGATCCTGCCGACCTCACCCTGCAGCTCTGCTCCTCATCAGGGGCTTCCATGAGGTCTCTCCCATCTCTCACAGGCACCTCTGGCTGTGCAGGGCTTGGGCAGAGCAGGTTCCTGCTCACTGAGCTGAGTGATGCTGCCCAGGCTCAGCGGGACAGGAGCTGGGCAGAGCAGCACCCTGGGGCCAGGCTCCCTCGCTTGGGATGCAGGTGAGAAAGGGATGCTGGTGATGCAGGCACTGCTGGGATGTGTAAGAGCCTGAATGAGGGATGCTGGACTCCAGGCAGCTCTCCATAATGCAGTTTACTCCATCCAAGAGTTACAGCAGTCCAGGGTGGTGGGTGGCAGAGCTGTGCCTACAGCTGTCAGCTCCAGCTGCAGGCAGGCCTGAGACCCTTTGGTTTAGGCTACAAATGCATTACATACTTTTCTTTTGGTTACAATGCATTATATACTTTTCTTTTGGTTACATTTCATTATATACTTTTCTTTGCTGAGCATCTTCATACAGTAGAACCAATCTACACCTTAACTTTTATCTATAGCCTGTCATAACTACTATAATTACCATATTCATGTTACTATTCTCCAATCACTAAAAGTTAGTACATTACAGTTTAAGCTAGAAGTTGTTTTTCAGTTTTCTTGCAGTGGAAAATTCTGAGACCTTTTTTCTGCTTGCAACATTGGCAGGCTTTTATGCCTGTGCTCTCTTTCTGCTTGGTAAAAACATCTTCATGTTTGAGGTGGGTTTATCCTTTGCTCTAAGTCATAAAAACCCCTTTTAACTAACACACCCTTTGCCTCCTTGATTATCCAGTAAAACTGCCTCAGCAATTCCTTTCTTCTATATCCAAACTTGCTTCCATCTCTATTCATTATTCAGATTCTACATTCAAAAATCTTTCTGCTAAGCACACATATTTGTGAGACTTTCTTGTCAAACTTTCATCCTTCCCAACCGGGATGTTCTTGCAGGGAGAATAAAGAGTGAAGCTGTTGCCTAACCTGTCAGAGTCCTCAGGGAGACACTGAAATGCTGGGAGACAGGACAGCTATAATAATATCTCATTATTCAGATTTCTGAAAAAAAAGCTCAGTGGAGAAAAAGCAATTCAGTGTTGTTGAGCTTTTGGATTGTTTTTTGGTTATCCTGAGTAACCTGAGGATATTTAAATTTCTGCTTTCCCAAAAACAAACCAATGAGGCTGAGGTTGGGATGTGGTCATCTGGCACCCGTGGCTGACACTCAAATCTGCACATTGCATAATTAGTGATGAAATTCCACGTGTTGGCAATGCCAGTGACAATCCAGCTGCAGCACAAGGCCCGTGCAGTTGTCCCCATGTGCTTCTCCTGTTTCTTGAAGGAACTCAGTATTTGATTTTCCTGCCAAATATTTAACCAATTCCTTTCTCTGAACAAGGAAATTTGGGACACGGGTTAAGGAGAAAGTTCATTGGAAATAACCCTGGGGGATTTTTATTAATATCTCACTGCTACTAGAATGTGGGTTTGGGCTCTTTTCCTTTCTTTAAAGTTTATTTTATACCAAGTTTATAACTGCAACTGCATTATTTTTCCTGCCTATAAAATACCAAAAAAACAGAACTAAAATCTGTGAAATGGCAATAATGTACTTTTCTTTTTTCAATCTGAGGTAGATTTATTTATCTCTATTAATGCCAGACAGGCATATTTTAGAGATTCATGTAAAGCCAGGCACAACAGGGAGAAATATAGGCATGGTATTGTTTTGTTAGTGCAGTTTTAATGAGCAAATGGAAAAGAGCAATCCTTTTCATGCTCTTCTGCAAGAGCAATTCCATGATTATTGATTGTTACTAGAAATAACTGTCTAATATTGAAATAGCTGTTTGAGGCACAGGATGCACAATGTTCATGCTGCTTAAGCTTTTTATTTCAAAGTGTTATCAGTACTCATAAATCAGAGTTTCACCTGATTTCCTTCCATAACATGAGATTTAATTACAAGATTCAATTATTTCTGTACTCAAGATTGATTTCTGGAGAAAGAAGTGATAGAGAAGAGGGAACAGAAGGGTGATGCAGAACCAATCACAGTCACACATGTACTCCCAGGCCTACAAGCCAAGACATTCCCATTTCATCATTCACAGAAATAAATTATCTCAGCAGTGTGAACGTTGCTAATTTTTTTCCTGGGTATTTAAATGACATTTAAATTTTATGTCATTATCCAATCCTGTGGGGTTCTCATATAGAGCTTAAATCTGACTTGCCCCAGCTGTTGGGGTCATGGTCCCAGTTCCCCATAGTACAGATGGGGAGGGAATGGGACAGAGCTGGGAACAGCAGCAGTGCCAAAGCTGCAAGAGGAATGTCTCATTTTCCCTCACAGCCTCACAGCATGCCCAGACAGGCTCTTTTGAATTAAATGCACATAGATAGGTGTGGGAAATCTCTCCACAGATATTTTTAATGGTTTTTTTCTTCATCATGCACTGCCTAGGTTAACCCTTATGGTACATAGCAACTGTCCTTTAAGAAAAATAATTTTCTCGGCAAGGCTTTCTAGACAAGACCCTTCTCTGGCCCAGTGCTGTGTTGTGGAGCAGCTCTGTGTTCTGAGGCTGAGGGAGCCCTGCTGAAGGCAGAGGAGAGGCAGAGGCAGGGACACCCAGCCCTGCAGCTGTGCCAGTGCCATGGGTGATGCCGCTTTCCCTCTCCTTGGGAACACGGCCTCTCCCTCCCACTGCTCAGCACAGCTCTCAGCCCAAGTCAGCTGTGCCTTTGTGACCCCTGGAGTGCTCAGAGTGCTCAGAGCCCTGAGGTGGGCAGGGCTGGGATCCCAGCCCCAGGGCAGTCACGGGGGCAGGGGCACAACCTCAGAGCCTTTGATCAGTGTGGCTGGCAGGAGCCTTGGCACAGGCTGTGCATGGCATCCTGTGCTCAGTCTGCTGTCAGCTCTGAGTGTGACATTCCCCGAACACCTACGAGTTACCCTTCAGCTTTGATCACCTCAGTTTGTTGGGAAACAGAGATTGTGTGATACCACCGGGCTGAGCTTCTTGGAATTCAGCAGTTAAATCTTCAGGCAAAGGGAATGCACGAGGTTTGGCCCACAGAAAGTATTTTCTGTAGGATAATAATCACCTTTCATTCTTTCACTGCTCTCAGGAAAACACACACTTGGTTTGGTGTGCATCTTGAACAAAACAAGGAGAACCTTCTCACACTGCCCCTTTGCCCTCCTCTGCTCTGGGAGACACTCACTGCTGTGCCTGCAGCTGTGGGGAAGCTGGCATTGTGCAGTGCTGCCCTTTAGGGATGTTCCCTATTCCACTGGGACAGAGGAGCACCACAAAAACACAGACATTATTTTGTAATGGACATGAATTACTGCACCTGTGTTTCCCTGGGTCAGCTGGCAGGGTGCAGCGCTGGTGCACAAGTTTTGGCAATGTTTGGTGACAGAGAATGGCAGTGCCATGCCCAGCCTGCTCCAGGAATGCCCGTGCTCCTGGAAGCACAGTCACAGTAATGAACACATTTGCACCTGCTGCTGGCTGTGACAGGCTCAGCACTGTGGGAACCTTCTGTTCACCACAGGCAGCTCTGCAGCACCTCCTCATCCTCAGTGAATCATTCCTTCAGTGAGGCAGTTATTTGCATGTTGTCTGACTCTTTGCACAGGGAAAAAATGCCACAGAAGCATAGAAGGGTTTGGTTTGGAAGGAGCCTGAAGGATCACCTGGTTCCACCCCTCTGGCACAGGCAGGAGCAGTTTCCACCAGCCCTGGCTGCTCCAAGCCCCATCCAGTGTCCAAGTGTCCATCCAGCCTGGCCCTGGACACTTGGAGCCCAATCCTGTCACTGCACTGGTACAATTCTGTCCCAAACACCCATCCTGGCTCTTGGCTGGTGAGAACACATGTCCCACAGGGGGTGGGCTGGGACGGTCTGTGATTTGCTTTACTCTCTCTCTGTGCACACACACCACACACAGATGGAGTTTCAGGGGGAGCCAGTTCTGGGGTTTTACTGGCACCAGGTGTCTCCTGTGTTGTGGGGTTTGCTTTGCGGATTTGTGCCATCCCCATGTCCCTGCCTTGGTCAGTGACTGCCACAGGAACTGTGGGTGCTGGTGTTCATTCATCCTGTGATGAGATGAGTGAAAATCCCTGCTACTTGTCCCTCCCTGGGCATGTCCCTTCACAGGCCCTGCTGGGCTGTTTGGATGCACCCCCTTCAAAAGGAGCCTCCAGGAGCCCCTTCCAGAGGAGGGGAGGGGGCTGTGCGAGCACTGTGCTCCCAGCTGGGTCACAGATACATACATTCCTTGCAATGTTTGGAACTTGTATTTCTCATTGGGCCAGACATACTGAGGAGAGAAAAAAAATGTATTTAACTATCACAGTTTGTTGAAGTTCCAGTTAAGCTTGAAGTTAGGCAAAAAGGAAAACAGAGCTAGGGAATACAATCATTTTTCATCAGTGACTCGAGATAAAAGATTCAGTGAGAAGCACCCTCTGAAATGCTAAACTGATGATGAGTTCTAGAGGCATAGATCTCTGTTCTGACAGGACCTAATACCACATAAAAGATATTTTTCAAGAAGCAGTGCTTTAAACATTTACTGCTCAGAGACAAGACTCTCCATGAGTACATTTATGCAAAATATAAACCACAATATTAACCTTTACTGAGGAGCAGATAAACATGCTGTGCATTGCTTGGAAGGCACTAGAAATGTCATTTCAAGCATCCTGATTTTCTTCTGCCTCTTCATTTTTATCATAGAGTGGGAATAGTGTGCAGGATCACCGCAGGTTGTGCAGGACTGCAGCTTGCACAGGCTGCCTGTGGTACAGAGGCACTCAGCTCCCATGGCTTGGCAAGGAGAGCCCCAGCTCTGAACAAGCTCAGGACACAGAATTCTGCCACTCTCACCATCCACACAGCAATATGGGCATCAGGGTGCTGTTCCCAAGCTGCTGCAGCCTGGGCAGGGGGCTCACAGTTCTCCTTGTGCCATGCTCAGGAGCAGCTCCACTCCATCCTGCAGCATTCTCCTGCAGCACCTGCCTGCACCAGCCTGCCCTCCTGCTCCAAGCCAGGCTGGCATCTGTACCAGGGGAGAATTGGCAGCTGAGTGCTGTTGTGAGGAAGCTGATGGCATTTTCTGGATGCCAAGGGGTTTATCAGTTGCTTTAGTGAGTAAGACACACCCAGTCCAGTGAGAGCCCAAGTTCCACATCCTCTCTTAGAAAAGGCCAGCAGCATGCCTCAGTGCCCTGGCCCACAGCAATCAGCCTTTACTTTACCCACACAATGAGAGCCTTTGTTCCATGGGAAGAAGGCACCTGACTGAGGCAGGTGACACCCATTTGATTCTGGGACCTGGGGAGGTTAAATCTCCCTGACACTTTGTGATGCAGCGCCTGCAGAGGAATGGTCCCCTCCAAGCCACCCTGCTCTGGCTGGCTGGGCTGGTTGCTGATGTTGTTATCACTCTGCTATCAGTGGTGCCATCAGCCCCTCTCCATGCTTGGTGAGTTTCCCTTTGTTGTCATCCAGGCCACAAGGTGATCCCTCAGCTGTGGTCCCCACGATGAGCTCCACTGAAGCCAGACTTTGTTTGCTTCCCTGGGATTTCACAGGTGCAGCCAGTCACGGACTCCAGGCACGTGTTCCTCTGAGGGGACAAAAACTAAATTCCTCATCAACCTGGAAATGTTGATGTGGAGAATTTTCTGTGAAAAATCAGTCAAGCTAGTGAGGGAACAGGGAGGAAGAGTACAGGTCTGCTGTGCTCTGGGGATGCTCTGGGGGTGCTCAGCCTGGGGAAAAGGAGGCTCAGGAGCTCCCTGGCAGGAGGCTGTGCCCAGGTGGGGTCAGGCTCTTTTCCCAGGTAACAGGACAAGGGAAAACAGCCTCAAATTGCACCAGGGAAAGTTTAGGTTGGATATTGGGAATATTTCTCCCCTGCAAGGACTGTCCAGCCCTGGCACAGCTACCCAGGGCAGTGCTGGAGTCCCCATCCCTGGAGGGATTTAACAGGCTCGTAGAGGTGGCACCAGGGGACATGGGACAGTGGTGGCCTTGTCAGCAGGACTCTGTGATCTCAGGGTGCTGCTCCAGCCTCAGTGCCATTGTGATTCTGTGTCTAAGGAGGAAGTGGAGAACAAGAAAAAGGGACAGAAACTCATGTGCAAATTTGCTGGCTCAGTCCACCAGGAGTGCACTCTGTGCCAGTCATTCACATGAATGTGCTGAGATAGGATTAGCTTTGACTTCTCTGATACTTATCTGCATAATTTGTTCTATGTTTTCACTTATCTCCTCTTCAATAAGGAAACATGCCAATAACGGAATGCGTGGATCAAGTTCTATTTATCAATTTAATTTGTTTTGGCTACAAGGTGCAGATTAGAGCATGCAAGTGAGAGGGAAATAGGCTGAATATGAAGACAGGTGATCTGAATGCACGGCCAGAAACCTGGGCCTGGACCATCCACTGCAAACCCCCTGCTTGGGTCAGTAACACTTTCCTGTAAAAGGGAACTGGTGCAGTCAGGTTCATACTTGCCTCTGGTGAGCCAAAACGATCTTATTAAATATAAACATGTATCTCAGACTCCCCATTCTGGATCATCCTAAACTAGACTGATTCAATTTTTTTTTTTAATTGGCTAGTAAATGCAGCTGAAAATCACTTTTCTTTTTGTAACTGCTGGTGTTGTAGAGCTGTCACATGGCCAGAGTGTTTTGGGAAGAGGATTTAAGGGAAGATAATTTCTGCTCAGCTGAAGAACAGAAATTCAAAGCGGAAGCATCCACTGGCATTCACCACATCTTGCCCCTGAAGGGAAAGGGCAGTGTGTGCTGGACACCTCCATGGGTGTCAGAGTAAGGGACTTTTACAGAGAGAACAGTTCATCCTGCAGGCAATCCAGGTACACCCTCCCTCTGAGCAAAGAGATTTTTCCTACAAGAAAATCAGCAGTGGAAAGGGAATGTAAGAAAGAGTGATATTTAATGTGATGTGAGAGAGATCATAATTCATGGCAGATGATGGTGACAGCTGGGGAATCACAGTGTCAAACTCCACAGAGTGATGGAGAGGAGTTACAAGTTGTACACACAGGGAATTGCTCCTTTCCCATGAATAAAACATCCTTTGCTTTCACACATTCCTGCTGCTGTGGCAGGCGGGACAGGGCAAAGGATAGAGGATATTTTCACTTAAGGCCTTCTGGGAAGGAAATGTTGTTTTGTTGGGTTTCTTATTTTGCAGAAGAACCTTATTTTTGAATCCAACCCTCCCTGCTCTCAGCAGAAGGCAGCTGGAACTGAACCCTCACACAACCTAGGGTAACATTGTGTGTGTGAGCACTGGGGTCATGGTTAGACTTGATGACCTTAAAGGTCTTTCCCAGCCTAAATAGTTCTGTGATTCAGTGGAAATCCTAACTAGCTAGGGTAACAGTTGGGACAGGCCTGAAAGGACTGTTTGCTTTTCCTTGACTCAAAATACAGACTGTGATACCTGGGAATGCTCTCCTTGGACAGGAGCCTGATCAGGGCTGGCTCCTCTTGCCGTGGGGTTTTACAGAGAGGGCTCAGGAGTGTCCATTGCCAGAGCAGGATCACACAGGGATTCCCTGCTGGGACTCACTTGGTGCCCAGGCTCAAACCAAGCTGGGGAGTCTGGATTTGAATCTGAGGCAGACCCTGAGACATTCAGCCCAGCCCACCTCACCCCTGCTGCCAGCAGTGACAGCATGAGGGATCTCTCCCAGAGCAGAGGGGGTCACCCATCAGGAGAGCAGTTCTGTGTTTATTACCTGCTTCTACCTTCTCTCTGGAGCCAGGAATGTTGCAAGTGAGCGAGCAGCTACAAAAGAACCATCTGATTTTTATGACCTCAAGTCATAAATCTGTGATAGTTTGTTTTCACTGCGGCTTTATTTGCTACTTGCCTCAAAAAAAAGATCGAGAGAGTCAAGGGCAGAGCAGGCTGTAAGGAATGAAGGGATGGCTTTGTCCTATGTCTCCTCCTGCACCAGCAGGGCCCAGTGTGGCACAAGGAGAAGTGGACAGCCCTACTCTCCAGCCTGAGGAACAAACCAGGCACGAGGGGTCTGTGGGCTCATCAGACACACCTCACACTGCTCACACTGCCCACAGGGCTCTGCTGAGCTGGGCCTCACTATCTCCCTGTTCTGGGGAGTTTTTGGACTTGTGCTCACCCATGGACATACCTCACCCTCTGGAGAAAACAGGGGATTTGAAAAAGCTGAGGTGAGCAAAGAAGGAAAACTTCTGTCCAAAGCGTTCAGATCAAAGTCAGACAATGAAGATGCTGGAGGCAGGAAGGAAGACAAAAATCTGATTTGCTTTGGTCTTCCAGAAGAAAATGAGCCTAGGAAGAAACACATCAAAGATAACATTGCCTGGATTTCTGAACAACTTTCCTGGGCACTCCAAGAGCTGGGCCAAGAAATGTTTGAAGCTGTGAGTGCACTGGGTCCTTCAGAGCAGACTGACATGATGACAGCTTTCTCCATGGTGTGCACCAAGAGGAATGATGGCCTGGGCCCCTCTTTAAGCAGTTTCCACCTCTGCAGCCCCACATCCCAGGCTGGCAGTGCTGGAGCTGCCTGCCCTGTGCCCGTGATCACCGTGCTGTGAAAATGACCTGGAACAGCCTCATGGACATGGCTGCTCCTTTATAACACAGCAGAAAAAGTCATTGTCACTGCCAAGGAAAGACAAAAGGCCACCAAACAATAACCCAGCCGTAAATGAAGGGTATAAATATGGAGATAGGTGGGAGGTTACTACAGGATTCCTCTCACACCAGGGTGGAAAGTGTCCTTCAGGTCAAGATGCTGTGTGTGCCATGAGCAGCTTTTCCTGATCAGAATTTTTTCAGTGGGAAAAAAATAATAAAATTTGCTTTTCTTACTTTCCGTAGGTCAACATTAGGTTGCAAGGTCAGAGCTCAGCTTTGAGTGGAAAACAGGGGTAAGTAATGCCTGTGGCCCCTGGACACCCAGTGTCTCATACAGAAGGAGCTCCTGCAAGGATTTGAAAGTAGGTTTGAAAAATCAATTCAAAAATATGATTGATTGCACAGAATGAAGCTATGGGGACAAGTGAGAGCAAAAGATTGCACAAAGATCATGGTGCATTGAAAAATCACCCTGATTGCAGCTGCCTTCATGCTGTGGCTGCCCTCCTGAAACAGATGTCTGCAAGATTCCTTGGGCAAAGGCTGAAATGTTATTTACTTGTGCAATAATGCCATAGCTGTGCCACAGCCATAGCTGCTGCCAGGTGGGTGAGAACAGTTGATTTGCATTAAATCCTGAGGACATACTTCAGGCAGCAGTTTGCTCCTGCATTGCTGGGTTTCAGCCCAATTCCTGATCCCAGCTGCAGGTCTGGCACAGGATGTACACACACATTTAGGGCTGGATTCATTTTGGATGGATTGTGTGTGTGCTGACCACATCTCAGGAGCTGCATCTGTCCTCAATGGCAGGGAGAGGAGAGAGGAGAGAGGAGAGAGGAGAGGAGAGGAGAGGAGAGGAGAGGAGAGGAGAGGAGAGGAGAGAGGAGAGGAGAGGAGAGGAGAGGAGAGGAGAGGAGAGGAGAGGAGAGGAGAGGAGAGGAGAGGAGAGGAGAGGAGAGGAGAGGAGAGGAGAGGAGAGGAGAGGAGAGGAGAGGAGAGGAGAGGAGAGGAGAGGAGAGGAAAGGAAAGGAAAGGAAAGGAAAGGAAAGGAGAGGAAAGGAGAGGAGAGGAGAGGAGGTGCAACAGCAGAAGGAGAGGAAAGGACAAGGCACAACTGGATCTGTGACCTTCGTACACGAAGCTCGGGGAGCTGCTGATGCTCCTGGGCTCGGGCAGGCTCCCGGCGATCTCCCAGTGCCCTCTGCTGACACCAGACCGGAGCAGCCTCTGCAGAGCCCGAGCGGTATCAGCCGAGTTGCTCAACAGAGATCTTCATTCCTCTGGCAGCACAAAACCACAGCAATTCCCCTCTGGGAAAACGCTGGAGCGGCGCCGGCCCGTCCCTTCCCGCACTCCTGCGGGGATGCCCCGTGTCCTGCCCGTGCCTGCCCGCCCACGGAAACACCCGGGATTCAATCCTCCAAAACCCGGGATTCGGTGTGGAAAAGCACTCCGGGGAGACTGATTTCTGCACCACACCGTGTGTTAGGGGATGATCCTCCTGTGCCATGGAGGGTGTTTCTGTGTCCGTGTGTCCGTGTGCCCGCGTGTCCGTGTGCCCGTATGTCCGTGCTCACAATCTGCTTCGCCTCCCCAGCTGATTCCTGCCTGGTCTCGGTGCCCTCTAGTGTTGTGAATGCTCCAATGTGTAAAAAAAAACTGTAAAACTGGTCTCTGCTTCAGAATTCCTGGTTTTGCTAACTTTCAATGCACTAATTCCGTTAATTATGCAGCACAGCTACAACTGAACGGAGACAACGTGACCCTGAGCGTATCGGATGATCACAGCACCAGACACCCGAGAACACGGTTCTGTAAGCTGAGGCTCACATCTCCAGGGCCTCAGCCTGCAAACCACACCCAAACCTGCCGGCTGTGCAGCACTCACCTGACACAGCCATCCCTGCATCTGGGGTTAGCAGCTCTCCCAGATGTTCTCCTGGCTGTGGCTGCTGATTGAGCTGGGAAATAATCCACATCAGAACATCCAGCCCAACAGACAGGAACTGGGATTGGGCAGGACTGCCTGGTTTGGTCTCTGACACAGAGCTGGTGGACTCAGGCTGATAGGAGCAGTGTGGCTGCACAGGACCTTAGTGAGGACCACCACTAACCAACCACTGACCACCACAGTCTACCACTAACCACCATAAACCACCACAAACTATCACTAGCCACCACTAACCAACCAGTAACCACTGCAAACTACCACTAACCACCATAAAGTACCACAAGGTATCACTAACCACCACTAACCAATCACTAACCACCACAAACTACCACTAACGAACCACAAATCACCACTGTCACTAACCAACCACAAACCACCACAAACTACCACTAACCACCAACCACCACTAATTACCACTAAGTAACCACAAACCACCACAAACTACCACTAACCACCACTAACCAATGACAAACCACCACAAACTATCACTACCACTAACCAACCACAAACCACTAACTACCACTAACCAACCACCAAGCACCACAAACCACCACTAACCAAACACAAACCACCACAAACTATCATTAACCACCACTAACCAACTACAAACCACCACTAACTAACCACAAACTATCACTAACCAACCAATGACCACCACAAACCACAACTAACCAACCACAAACCACCACAAACTACCACTAACCATCACTAACCAACCACAAACCACCACAACCTATCACTAACCATCACTAACCAACCACAAACCACCAGAAACTATCACTAACCATCACTAACCAACCACAAACCACCACAAAACACCACTAACCACCACTAACCAAGCACTAACCACCACAAACTATCATTAACTAACCACAAACCACCACCAACTAACCACTAACCACCCACAAACCACCACAAACTATCACTAACCACCACTAACCAACCAATAACCACTACAAACTACCACTAAGCCCCTACAAACCACTGCAAACTATCACTATCACAAACTACCACTAGCCACCACAAACCACCAGAAACTATCACTAACCAACCACTAACCACCACTAACCAACTACAAACCACCACTAACTAACCACAAATCACCAGAAACCACCACTAACTAACCACAAACCACACAAACCACCATTAACTAACCACAAACCACCACTAACTAGCCCCAAATCACCCCAGCCCAGCCAGCACCAGATCCGCCGCACCCCGCACTCCCGAGCCGCCATCCTCCCGGGCCATCCCTCCCTGCCCCCCCCGTGCCCTCCCCGAGCCGGCCGATCCCTCACTGCTGCCATCGGCTCCCCCAGAGCCCATCCCGCGGTGTCCCCTCCCGACGGGACCGCGCTCGGTGACGGCGCCGCTCCGTGACAGCCCCCGCGGGTGTTTCTGTGCCCCACGGACCCCCCCGCGCCGCGGGTGATGCAATGGGGCGATTGCATCAGGCGCGGCCCCGCGGAGCCGCCCGCCCTCCCGTGCGAGCGCTGAAATCATCCAGAAATCATCCAAATCCTCCCCGCCGCCCCGAGCGGCTCCTCCGAGCTCCCCTCGCTGCGACCGGCTGGAACACCGGGTGAGAAATGCCATCAGATAAGGAGGGACAGGGACAGGGACAGGGAGCGCAGGTCCCACTGCGGGGCTCAGCCTGGAGAAAAGGAGGCTCGGGGGGGACCTTGTGGCTCTGCACAGCTCCTGACAGGAGGGGACAGCCAGGGGAGGCTCTGCTCCCAGGGAACAGGGACAGGAGGAGAGGAAATGGCCCCAAATTGCACCAAGGGAGGTTCAGGCTGGATATGAGGTGAAACTTCCCCAAAAAGTGGCCAGGCACAGGTTGTTCAAGGCACTGATGGAATGAATCACCTTCCCTGGAGGTGTTCAAAAGGAGTGTGGGGCGGCACCTGTGGGGGCATTGTTTAGTGCTGAACACGCTGCATGCTGGGGTAACTTTTGGACTCGATGTTCTTAAAGGCCTTTTCCAACCATGATAATTTTGTGAAGTCGACTGCTCAAGAGAATTTCATTAAATCCTTTCAGTATTTCATTAAATCCTTTCAGTTATTCCTACTTGACAGTCTGAAGCTGCTCCACAGTGACAGTGGGCAGATGAGGAGAGATCTCAAAAGGCATTGGCTGGAATGACAGTGCCTGAGGTTTGAAAGGAAAGAGAGAGAAATGGGGACCATTCCCCAAAAGAACAGGTTTAAACCCAAACACATTTCAGGTACACTCATCCTGGCACAGCAACCAGGGCACAGAAATGAGCAGCACTGAGTGCCCATCCTGCCCCTCCCGGAGGCTGGGAAGGCAGCGGGAAGGCAGCAGGGTCCTGTCAGCAGGGTCAGGACTGAGGGGCAGCAGTTCGGGGACAGCACACTGAATGGGGAGCACCAAGGGCTGTCACTGGGAGATTTACCTGCCCCTGCACAAGGAGGTTCAGTTCCTCACACCAGTTTGGTTCACACTGTGGTGGAGTCGGTCATTGCACGGCACTCCTGGGATAACTCTGCGGCTCCCCAGAGCCACCCAGAGACCGCGGGCGAGTCACGGCAAGTGCTGGGGAACGCGAATGCTGATCCTGGGAGAGCCCCCTGCCCTGGGCCCGGCCGTGCCCGGTGTGTGCTGCCCACACAAACCATACACACACTGCCCACCCTACACAGGGTACACACACTGCGTGGCACTCGGAACCCGGGAGTTTATTCATTCCTGGTGTTCCCGCACGGCCGGCTCGGGGCTCATTCAGCCTCCAGCCCGCACCTGAGGCGCGGGACAACCGCGGGTCTCCGGGAACGAGGTCCCGCAAGCCCAGGGGTCTCTAGTGTCACCCCCCGGCCGGTGACAGCGGGACACGCCGGCGCGGCTGTGCCCAGACTCCCCCCGTGCCGGTGCCGGTGCCGCTCCCCGGCCGCCCCCGCCGGCGCCGCTCCCCCATGGCCCCGCCCCGGCGGCGCCGCCGCCAATTGAGCTGCGGGGCGGGGCGGGGGCACTCCCGGTGCCCGGGACGGGACGGGCTCCGACCCGCTCCGCTCCACGCGGGGCCGCCAAGTCGCTGCCGCTGCGGTGCCGGTCCGGCTCCGGGTCCGGATCCGCGCCGTCTCTCCTGTTCCCGCCGCCCTGCCGGTCCCGATCCGTGCCGTGCCGTGCTGCTAGCACCGAGACAGGTAACCCTGGGGGTCGCGCATCTGCCCGCCCGCTCGGCGGTTCGGACCCTCCCCGGTGCCGGTGTCAGCGCCGGGCGGGAGCGGTTGCGGGGTCGGGGGGACCGGCGGGACCTGCGGCGGGTTCCGCTCCCGGCGGGGCGGCGGCAGCGGTACACATGGGCTGTAGCCGGTTCCGTGCTCACCGCTGAGCGCCGGCGGTACCGGGCCGGGCGGCACCGGCCCGAGGGGTGCGGGCAGCGGGAGATGCGGAGCCCGGAGCCGGGTCCCGGGGGATGCGAGGCGGGCGGTGCGGGGCGGCCGTGCCGCGGCGGAGCCCCTGGCCGGGACGTGCCCGGGCAAATCCCGGCGCGCTGCCGCCAACGCCGAGCGGGAGGCGGGGGGCGCCGGCGGGGTCTGGCCGGGCTGCGGGGGCGGTGGGCAAGCTGGGCTGAGCCGGGCCGGGCCGGGCCGGGGCGCACCCACCGCCGGCACCAGCGTGGGCGCAGCGCGCTGCCCCCGCCGCCGTCCCGTCCCGTCTCGCCTCGGCTGTTTCTCCAGACAGGAGCAGCTGCCAGACACGGGGGTCGGGAGGTTTAGGTTGTGTATTAGGCACAAGTTTTTCCCCAAAGAAATTTCATGTCCCGCCACAGGGAGGGGTGAAGTCACCGTGTTGGGAGTTCCAATGGACGCGGAGATGTGGCACTTGGGGACGTGGGTTAGTGCTGGGGGAACAGTAGGACTCCGTGGTCTCGGAGAGCTTTCGCGGCTACAGTGGTTCTCTGATTATTGCCGGAAGATAGTGAAAGTTATTAAGAATTAGATGAGGAGCAAGAACCAGATGGAAATCCAAAGTTTTATGCAAATTGATAGGAGCTTTGGAGGTGTTACTTGAGATACCTGGTAAGGCAGCGTGTAGGTTCCCAAGGTGGGCAGCCCTAACTTGGCAAGAATCACTGGGAAGTGGGCATTGTGCCCTGGGGACTCCTGCTGTGCGCTAAAGAGGGGTGAGAGCAGCCCGGAGCACTTCCTCCCCCCCCAGGCACGGTGCTTTCACTTAAAGCTAACACAGGTCCCCAGCCACTCCAGACAAAACTATTAGTGGGCAGTTGTGTGTGTAGAATCTCCAGTTTGGGAAACCTGCTGATTTCCCGGGCACGTGGTAAGCCTCAAATTCCACCTTTTTTGCTTCTGTGAGACACCCTTTTCCCAGAGGAGTCCCACTGCTGTAAAGGCTCTCCCAGCATTGTTTTTATCACAAGGAGATGAGGAGACCCTGCCTGGACCAGAGGGAGGGAATGGCTGAGCAGGAGACTGGAGCTGACTGTGGCCAGCCGTGAGGCATGCACTCATATTTTCCAGAGAGCATTTTTCCCCCCTGCTTTTCACTTGCTGCTCTTATTTAGGATTTCAGCTCTTTGTTCTTAGGTTCCAGTGTATACAAGTGTCTCATCCTGAGGCATGGTGCTGCCTGACTGTGCCAGTCAGTCCTGCAGCTGGGTGGAAATCTCCTGTAATGTGTGTTCTGGCTCACGTGCTGATGTGGAAGAGCCACTGCTGGGTGGGTCTGGGCACCTCCTGTCCCAAACAAGCAGAGCCCCATGGCTGGAGGGGACAGGATCTGTGGCTGAGATAGGAAGCAGCTCCACCCCATCTCCTCGGGTCCTGCCTGCATCCCTGCCAGCCCCCCTGCCCCAGCCCCTGCTGGGCACATGGGGAGAATCAGCACCACTGAAGCTTTCATTGATTGCTTTCATTTTGTACCTTCTCACTTGTTATTTTCCTCACCCTTGTTTTCCTCCCATAATCCTTTAGCTGCACACAAAAGAAATAGATTGGATTCCAATACAGTCTAATTTTTTTTTGAAAATTACACTTTCACAGAGAAAAGACAATGGCTGAGCTGTGGTGCTGTCACAGGGTGGATGAACTGCAGCTCATGCTGTGGCTCTGCTGGAACCATTTCATCTCATGCAGTGAAACTCATTCAACAGCTCATGACTTTGGTATCTTAAGGGCTGATGCAGTGGGGAGCCCATTCTGCTCTCCTGCTCAGGCAGGATGTCTCTTTAAGGCAATAAAAAAGTTCTTTAACAAATTAGAGATGTTTTCAAGTTGGATCTCATACATTTGGGACTGATGGCAGGAGGTTCTTCTTCCCCTCAACCTTTGAGTACATCGATACTGTGCCCCATGAACACTGATTGTTACTGTGTCACCTTTATATTCTCCTGTGGCAGATAAAATGTGCAGCCCTGGAAGTGTCAGGGAGACTCCATGTTGCTCCCAAAGAGGTGGGAATTGTTGGTTTTGGCTTTTCCTTTTCCAGTTGTTTCAGTCAAACATTAGGTGATCTATGGTTGCTGCCATACCAGAGCAGCACCAGGTGGTTTAGATGTGTCCTCCACGTACAAATCAAGTGCCTTGGGTCTGGTGGTATTGAAATAAGAATTACAAAGATCCCCCAGCTTTGAATTTCATGCCTGATACTCAACCAAGAGTTGGTTCCCTGTATTGTCACACTGGAGCAACAGCAGAACTGCCCTGTGCCCAGTATCCTGCTGGCACGCTGGGTATGGCTCTCTGCCCCATCTTGAGTGATTCCATCATCCTGGCAGAGCTCCTTGTGCTTGGAGCAGCCCTGACACAGGATTCCTTTGGCCTGTGTAACTTTCTGTATTTGGCAAACTGCTTTAAACCGGGTTCTTGTGGGGAGGGGGCTTTGAGGGCACTGTCTCAGCTGCAGGCCCTTTGAAAGGCTGGAAAATTCTGTAAATATATGAGAAAAAGAGGCTAAGTTGTGTTCACAGGACAGTTTCACCAAAAACCCTGATGGTTTGGGGTTTTTTATTTTGTTGAGGTTTTTTCACCAGTGCTCTTTTCCTTGCATTACAGCACTTTGGAGAGGGGGTAAAAATCAGCCCCTTGCTCTCCATACTCTGGTGTGTGAGTTCCTTTCCTGTTGCCTGCAATCCTGTTTCATTCATCTTGTGCTGTTATTAGGAGCAAAAGCCTGACCCAAACTCCAGTCCTGTGGCATGCTGGGCTCCTGGATCAGCAGGAGCTGCCCAGTGTGCCAGCCCCCCAGAGGAGCTGTGTGTCATTCATCTGGGACCTGGCTCCTCACTTTTTATTTTCCCTCCTGCATTCAACCTGTCGCTGAACCATGACACCCCACCCTGTGCTTGAGACAGAGACAGTGGGATCACCACCTTCTGAGATGGTGACAAATCTTCTTTTATTCAGTGGTGTCAGGACCTTTATGCTAGTTACAAGCTGTGCCCATGCCCCTCCTGAGTCCCTTCAGCCCCTGCTGGCCTGTCCCCGTGGGCTTGGCTGCTGATCCTGCATCAGCCCATGTGCTGTGAGCAGCAGGGAGGGTGACTCATGCTCTGTGCTCGTCTGGGCAGACATCATCTCCCATGAATCTCGGCCCTCCAGAGCTGGGGGAGCCCAGCCAAGTGTCCTCTTCCAAAAGGCACCGGCAAGGGAGTGGTGGGATTAGGCAGAAAAAGCCTGCAGAGGAATGCTGCTGTGGGAGGGGAAGGAGCTGTGGCAGGAGGTGTGGGGGCTCTCTAGATGATCCCCCCTCTGCTGCAAGAGCCAGACATCTGGCCAAGCTTCCCTCCCAGAGGACAGCTCTGCTTCTCCAGGCAGTTATGCTGGTGTCCTCCAAAAGGTGTTCACTATTCCTGATGGGTGTTGAGAACTTGCTCCCAAGGCAGGTTGAACAGTTTCTCTCCTGATTTTCTGCACGAGGTAATAGGAAAAGCAAAGTGGAGATTGGTCTAGTGAAAGTGGATTTTATTCCCTGTCTGTCATCATGGGAAGCACCCATCTAGAATCTGCAGAAATAATCAGGCAGCCCCAAAACTCCACATAAATTGCTCAGATTTGCAGCTTCAGTCTGAACTGCTTGCTCTGATTGAGATGCTGGTCCTGGGCTGGTTCTGGTGTTACCTTCTGCTGAGCTATTCATGCACCTGGGGAAGGCTCTGGAGGTGTTTCAGAGGGAGGTGGGAGCTTGTTCTGTTTGCTGTGAGTGACACCATGCAGAGATGAAATGTGCATGGAGCAAGAGCCTGAGAGACTGCACAGCTCCAGGCTTTTTTTTTTTTTGCTGAGCCTTTGCTGGGGCCAGGCTCTCTCCTGATTGTCTCTGGTACCCAGAGCCACAGCTGGGGCTGGCAGAATGCACTGGTGACCCAAGCAGTTCGTGGTCAGTACTTCAATGCTGTGACTGAAATTTCATTTGCTGCATTGTGAGGCTGTGAGATGGCAGCAGAATGGGGCAGCGCATGACCAGCCTGGGGCTGATGGAGCCATGTGGAAGGAGCAGGAGTTCCCTCCTGCCCAAGTCCCACCCACAGTGCTCAGCAGTGCTGGCTGCTGTCCTGGCCAGGTGAGAAGTCTACCCAGAGATGGGCACACTGCTCATCCCAAATGTGTTAGGGCTGGCTTTGATCCCTCTGCCTTCTCTTCCTCTCATCCCCAAGCTCCCCTCTCAGCACAATGGCCTGCCAAGAGAGTGAGTACCTGGATGACCAGAAGAAATGTGTCCCCTGCAGGAAGTGCATGCCTGGGCAGGAGCTTTCCAAGGTAAATTGACTTCTCTGTAAGGAGCAGAGATCATCATGGGTGGCACAGCTGGGTTAATCCTCTGCCAGCCTCCCTTCAGAAAGGTGATCTTAGGTCCCAGCATGTTGGGAAGAGCTGAGACTTGGCGGGATGGGATGGTGGCTTGTTTCACTTACCCTAGAAGAAGGGTGAGACAATGGAAGTAGGAGGTGATGAGGGATTTAAGGCAGCACAAGGAGCAACCTGATTTCCATTTTTGCTGGTGGAAGTCTAAATTTCCTCTGGGCTGTAGAGCCCTGAGCAAGGTCACACTGCGTGGCTGGGCTGCATCTGGGTGGGTGCCAGCAGGACACTGCTGCAGGAGGTCTCGGTGGTGGGACTTGGGTTGGTGGGAGGCAGCAGGGTTCACCTGGTGGTGCTGCTGGAGCTTTCCAACACCCAGAGCACACTGGTGGGCCCCAGCTGGGAGCAGACAGGGTCCCTGAGTGTCTCCTGGGAGCTGCACTGGTGGTGGCTGCTCTTAGCTGGGCTCTGAGGACCCCACATGAAAAACTGTGGCCTTTTGCCCTCAAAAAAGGGACACTCAGCACCATTTGGAGCCCCTCACCACATGTCCCCACCCTGTCCCCTTGCAGGACTGCGGCGATGGCAGCGGCGGGGACGCGCAGTGCGTGGCCTGCCCTCCCAGGAAGTTCAAGGACCGCTGGGGACACCACGGCTGCAAGCCCTGCCTCTCCTGTGCCCTCATCAACCGCGTGCAGAAATCCAACTGCACAGCCACGGCCGACGCTGTCTGCGGGGAGTGCCTGCCGGGGTGAGCGGGGCTGGGCCAGCACAGCCACACCTGGGGCAGGCAGGGAGGGCTGGGCACAGGGGGCCACCCAGGGTCCCACATGGCACCCAAGAGGAGCCTGGTGACCCAGTGGTGTCTCTGTGAGGACGCTGCTAATGGTGTGGAAGTCAGACCCCTCTGGAGGGTCCTGTTGTAGCTCCAGAGAAGGAAACCTCAAGGCTTGTGTAAACAAGCTGTGAAAAGAAAACTTCCAGACTCTCATTGTTCTGTAGACACCGGGGTGGCTGAGCCCTGGAAGATGAAGTGTTGTAGACCACTATGGTTAGTAGTCCCCAAAGAGGGGGTTTAAGGGGTTACTGAAATGAAATGGCTGCATACAGACAGCCCGAGCCAAGCCCAGGTGCTGCAGACACTGCTGGCCAGTGGTGGGCTCCAGTGCAGGAGTGTCTTAGACAGAGCCATAGCTGGGGTGTTCCCAGCCCTGTAGGGAGCTATTAACCATTAAAATCCGCTTCAGCAGACATGATGGAGGCAGGGAGTGGGGGCTGTTGGAAAGATGTTGCTCTTGACAAATGTCTAGACATGAACAAGTAGGTGTGGTGTGGCTCCAGCCAGCAATGAGAGTCCTGTTACTCTCAGCCAGCAGGGGTGCAGGATAGCAGTCCCCTGTGCTGTGGGGTGCAGGATAGCTGTCCCCTGTGCTGTGGGGTGGGTGGCACAGCTGGCTGCACAGCAGGCTGGTGGCAGCCCGGGTTACCAGGCTGAGCTGAGCCGGTGTGCTCTGTTCCAGGTTCTACAGGAAGGCGCGGATCAGCGGGCAGCTGGAGTGGGAGTGCATCCCCTGCACCAAGCAGACGCCATCCTCTGAGCCACAGTGTAGGTGTCCCACCCTGCTGGGCTCAGGGCAGGTGACCTGGGCACAGGGGAGCCACAGCCCTGCTGGGGTGAGGGATGGGCAGGGAAGGGTGGTCCAAGCCTTGGAGTTTGTCTCCAATGCTGTGTGGATGATGTTTGCAGGTCGCTCCAGAACAAACCTGGTGAAGGTCGCTGTCCCTACTGTACCACCACAGGACACAGCCCTTCTTGCACTGACCAGCAGTGCCCTGGTCATCATTGTCCTGGTGCTTCTGGCACTTTCCATCATCTACTGCAAGCGATTCTGGAAAAGCCAGTGCCAGAGAGGTGAGTTGGTGCTCTGCTCCCTGCTGTGCCACTCACCTGTGCCTGTGCTGTGCAGAGCATTGCTGAATTCACAGCACAGTGACCCAGCTGTTCCTCAGCTCACACAGAACAGACACCTCATCCTGCTTCTCATGCCTGCAGGGCCTCTCTCTGTGTGTGCTTTACCTGCTCAGTGACAGAGAGGAGCCTTCCCCCTTCTTAGGGCCATCAGGAGGAGGAAAGGCCATTTCGCTATCAGAACTGGCAACCCTCCCTTCTGATGTTTTTCTGCTCGGGTGTCTCTTTGCTGCAGAATGAGGAGGGCTGTAGGTGTGGTGGCCAGGGTTGGGGCAGGATGGCATCCAGCAGCGTGCCAGGGAGCTGCTGGGCTCCCAGCTCCTTGCTGGCAGACATACCACAGGGCTGAGCACATGCTAGGGAAGCGAGCCAAGCTTTGCTCAGGCTGTTTCTCCTCTTTCCTCCAAGTCTTCCTGAGGACTCAGAACTTCTCGGGCCAGCGAGCAACGTTCCCAACTGCAGCAGCTCCTGGCAGGTTCCTGTGTGAGGAGCAGATGTCTGGACCCTGCTGCCTGGGTGTGAAGAATTTGAGCCCTTGCTACAGGCAGGCAGAAGGTACCTGCTCTTGTTCTTTCCCTGGGGAAGGGAGGGTGGTGCTGGGCTCCAGGATGAGACGCCCTGAGCCAGGAAGGATGGAGCTGGATGCTGAGCTTCACTGATGAGTGCTGGTTTCTGTTCCAGGCCCCGTGGAAGCAGTGCAGTTCATTTCAGATGGGGAAGCCGTGGGTCTCCAGCTCCCCTCTCTCCAGCCAGAGATGGAGTTGCCACCAGCCATCGCAGCCAGCACTGCCTCCAAGGCCCAGCTGGGCAGGAGCCTGCTGGAAAGCCAGCCTCTGATCCGGGCCTCGGGCCATGGGGACTGCCTGGAGGGGGTCCTGCCACCCCCTGCCCCCAGGCAGGGCACAGTGGAGGCCCTGGCCCCCCTCTCCTCCTGCGCCTCCGAGATGCAGCACAAGTGGCCCCACGCGCCCGTGGAGTGCACTGAGCTGGACCTGCAGAAGTTCTCCAGCCAGGCGGAGTTTGTGGGTGCTGAGCGGCTGGAGGACACAGCCGGCCGGGCTGGGAGGCGGATTCCAGCAGAGAGCAGTGCTGGGGTGCAGGAGAGGGCTCATCACCTGCCCACAGCTGAAACCCCACCTGGGGAGCAGCCGGTGAGTTCCTTCTGCCTTACACTCCTCAGAACTGCTGCCAGTTGCCCAAGGCTCAGGCACAGAGGGCTCGACGTAGGGGTAGGAATATGGGCTGAGTTGTGTTAATATGGGGTAGAGAGGCTGGAGAAGGAGCACCATTCCCTGAGCCCCTGTGTGAGCCCTGGGAGCAGAGCCAGGCTTTGCTGTTCTCAGAGGACTGCCACCAACCTTGGGGTCTTTGTCTTGCCAGGTGGATGATGCCCAGAGCCTGGTGACTCAGATCAGCAGCACGGCCAGTGGTAAGTGACCTTCAGTCTCACATTTGTGCTCCAAGTACGGGCATATCAGAGGCAGGTTCTTGGAAGGGATCTCCTCCAGAGCCCACCAGGGACTCACCTGACTTGTGGCCTTTGGTGCTGGTCCACAGGGTATATTTTCTATGATGCTGCCTCGAGTGGCCTGTGGGCAGATGGCCCAGCTGTCACCAGTTACCAGCTTCCCCAGAACTGAGCCAGCTCCAGGCTGCTGAGCTCTAAAAGTGATGTTGGAGGAGATCCCTGCCCTGGCAGGGTGGCGTTTCACCTGCTCAGCAGGGCCTGAGGCTGGAGGCTGTTCTCTTTGCCCTTTTCCTGTTTGGCTGGGATGTATCCTAACCCACCTTTGCTGTGTTGCCATCCCCAGGTCTCCCCATAGCAGAGCTGCCCCATTCCTTGGTGCAGTCTCTGGCCTTCCTGTTGGACCCTTCCTTGAACGGAGTGAAGAACTTCAGCCACGTGGCTCTGGAGCTGGGGCTGATGCCGCAGCTGCTGGGGCGGATCTCGGGCTTTGAGCAGCTGGTGGCACACTTCACCTCTGCAGGAGCCGTGGTCACCGTCCCTCTGCTGGCGCGGGCGCTGCAGCGGCTCCAGCGCTTCGACGCCCTGCTGCTGCTCTGTGACCACTTCACGCTGAGCCCCGCGCCCGACCGCCAGCGCTAGGGGACACCCGGGGACACAGGGACTCCAGGCACTGCTGAAACTGCGGCCTGCAGGCACAGAACCTCCCTGGGTGCGTGGCAGGAGGACACAGAGGTGGCTTTTGCGTTGTGGAATGGACATGATGGGCGTCTCTGCACAGGGGTTCAGGAAGCACAGCTGTGCCTTTTCCTGGCTCAGGCCCCTCCAGAGGCTGTTTTTTCTCTAGTTGTGACACCCTTCCCTGTTGGTTACTGTGGTGCTCTGGCTCTGCAGTGAGCCCTGTCCTGCCCCACTGTTGCCATGGGGTTCCTCAGCCATGGGGCTCACTAAACATGGGCAGTGCCCTCCTATGAGCCCAGCCATCTCCTCCCTTCCATTCCAGCTTTCCCATCCTTCCTCTGGCCCATGCTCTGCTTTCCTGGGTGCCAGTTGCCGTTTTCTCAGTTTACTTTTGAGTTGTTTCTCTTCCTCTGTGCTGTGATTTCCTTGGCAGAGGACCTGACCATGGCTGATGTGCCAGGCTCCATCCTTTGTCCCTCTGTGCCACCCTGGCACCTTCCTCTGGTGCCCCTTTGTGGTGCAGTGTAGCATCCTGGCACGATTTCAGACTGACTCTCGTGATGAGCTGATGTAAGCCCCCGTTGGGCTATGGCTGTTGGCCATGGGCAGGTGCTGGCTCACCCCAGCCCGGTGGCTGTTCACTGCCCGTTGCCTCCAAGGCTTCACAAACCACCTGTGGTGGCACAGAGTGTCAGGAACAGGGACACTGCCCCACGGGTGGCAGCTGAGGCTGAAGCTGTGGCTGTGGTCACAGGCAGCAGTGACATTCCTGTGCCAGCCACAGCAGGAGCTCCTCTAGAAGCTCCTCCTCTTTTAAAATAACATTTTTCTTTTTTTTTCCTGCCTAAAAATGGCCTGATTTCTCATTCCTGGGAGTTGCTACTGGGAAGGGGGAGCACCCTCCTGCTTGGTATTTCACCCTGGGGGATTTGTCATGACTTGCCATGGCCTTGCTGTCACCCTGATTTCAGTGTTGGGCTGCAGGCAGCTGGGCTGTTCCTGGTGTGCCCTGGCCATGGGGCTGTGCTGGTGGCCCTGGAAGGGAGCAGGGGCTGCAGGACACGTTCCTGAGCGGGGCAGAGCAGTGTGGGGGCGGCTGGGCACGCTGGGGGTCACGGGCAGGGCAGCTCCCAGAAGAGCCTGCTGCTGGTCACACCAGGCCTGAGGGCTCAATCCCTCTGTGAGCAATTCAGTTCAGAGTTAAACTCCGTGATCTTTGTGGTCCCTTCCAACTCAGGGTGTTCTGTGATGCGGTGTCACCGGAGGCACCCCGAGGCTCGCAGACAGCATCGCTGGGGCTGAGCTGAGCTGAGCTGGTGGCTTTGCTTTGTCCCTCAGTGTGTGGCTGGGGCTGCTCTCTGCTGTCCTGCCTGTCACCGGGGTCTCAGCACGAGCCAGTGCTGTGGTGGTCACCAGCAAGTGGCACTGTTACCCCACTGCCTGCTGCCCCTCCCAGACCCCACAGAATTCTCCTTTATCTGTACCTCAGAGAAGCGAGTGCCCTTCTAGGAAGGCAGATCTCCCCCACACCCCAAGGAGCAATAGCTGCTGGTGTTTTCTTTCCCTGTTTAAAGATGTTGAGGCTTGAACACACCCAGGATATGCTCAGATAAACAAAGGCATGGGCAGTTGGAGCTGGAGCTGGCAGTTTCCCTGTCTGCTTGTTTCTTCCACAGTCAAGGTTGTTTTATTGCTCTTTGCTCCCCAAGACCTACAGCGTTGAACTTTGAGCCATGTGGGGCCAGGATTAGTCAGAGTCTTGGACTGTTAGGGAGTGTTGCTATAGCACACACAGCCTGGGGCCAGGGATTTCCTGTTTGAGGCTTTTCTGTGGAAGGGAGAGTGCTGGGTTTAATCACCTTGCAAAATCCAATAAATATTTAATCCCTCTGTGGACGTAGTCACTTCCAGTGGGAAGGAAAATAACTTCACCCACTGCCTCTGAGTAAGTGCCTCCCTGCAGCTCAGTTTGCTGGCCCTGGCTTTGATGCTGGAACTGGACTGGGCAGCTTGTCCCGTGTGCTCTGTGTCACCAGTGCCACCAGTGTGTGGTCACTTGGAGTGCACAGAGCAGTGGTGGCCAGGCAGGATGGCAGTGCCAGCCTGCCCCTGTCAGGAGCAGGAGATGGGCAGGAAGGGCTGGTGAATTAGAGCTGTGGATGATGGGGACATGCCACAGGTGTGTGCTGCAAATCTCCTCACATGCTGGGCAGCTCCATTGGTGTGCCAGAGTGGGGCTCTGGGCCAAGCAAATGAAGTGAGTGTTTAGCTCATTTGTTTAGGGGTTTTTCTCACTTTTATAATGAAATCAACCTCATTTTCTTCATAGCTTTTAAGGTAAACTTATTTTTCAATTGTTTGATGTCTGAGCAATATTACTTGTACTCAAAACCCACCCCCTGCCTCGAGGGTGCAGCACAGAGGGTGTGGGTATGGGCTGTGCCATACAGGTGTGTGCCATGCCCCAGCCCCATGGTGCTGCCCCTCAGGCCCTGGCTGTGCCATACAGGTGTGTGCCATGCCCCTGCCCCATGGTGCTGCCCCTCAGGCCCTGGCTGTGCCATACAGGGTGTGTAGGGTGGTGTGTGCCATGCCCCAGCCCCTGCCCCATGGTGCTGCCCCTCAGGCCCTGGCTGTGCCACAGGGTGTGGCAGGGGCTGGTTTTCTGTGTGTTTGAGCTGTTCTGGGTTCCCCCTGAGAGCCTCACCTTTGGTGTCAGTGCAAGCCTCACTGGCTGGTGCTCCAGCAGGGCTGGGCACTGCACAGGAGCCCTGCAGGACGTGGCTTTGCAGCAGTGAGGCTCCCCCAGCTCCCAGGCAAAGGCTGCTCCCCACTCTCACTGTGCTCGTGGCAGAAACCTTCCTTCAGCTGTGGTGACAAACCCAGCTGTGTTTACAAGGGCCAAAAGTTCAACAGGGAGCCTTTAGCCCACCCTAAAACCACCTGGCCAGGCTGCCTCGAGCCCAGCCAGAGCCCTCAGGGAACCATGAGAGCCTTGAAAACAGGGAAATGCTGTGACTCAGACATCAGGACAACAATGATCCCTGAGCAGGGAGCTGCTTCACTGGGGAACCAATGGAATTGATACTTGACTTTTGCTTTTTAATAGTATTTTCAACATAGCACATAGAATGTAAGGTAGGGAAATTCCTGTGGTGCTGGATCTCGTGTCACAGCCTCAGGAAGCCATTTGTGCCAAGCTGGCATGGCTCACAGAGAGGTGAAACAGATCAAATAACTCTGAAATCTGTGCAAACTTGAGCTAGGACTGAACAGTGGGAACACTCCAGTGCAGCGGGGTTATTTTTTAACAAGTGATTGGTTTCCACACCAGTCTTGCCTGGAAGTCTGATTTGCAGAGGAATTTGTATGATAAGTTTAAATCTAGCCCTGTTCTGGGAAGCTCTTAAGCATAGACTTTAAATAGGCACATACTTCACTGTTGTTAAAGTGTTTATTCTGGTGAACAATTGGTGAACATCCCTCGGGTGCTGTTCCTGAACAGGGGGCTCATGAGAGCTCTCCCTCCAATGTGCTTTTACAGAAATAGCAATACTGAAGAAGACTTGGTGTTACTGATCTGGGCACACTTCTTGGAAGAGTCTGCAAGTGTTGGGGGGAGATACCCCCTCTGTGTTGGATTATTTAATACTTCAGACTCTGGTGCTTTTCAAAAAAAACAAATCACTACATTTCTGTAGCCATGGTTTACCCAAGGGAATATGTGTTGTTTTTTATGGTAGATGTTATTTTTCTTTAAGGTTACGAATAGGTTATTTATATTTTTGTAAATTCTGTGCCATTACCATTGTAATTCTGCTGTAGCATTATTTCTGTTGGGTTTGGGGTGTTGTCTGTGTTCAAATCAAGCAGAAGCTGACACTCCTGCCCCCCTGTTAGTGGCAGGGGTTTGGTCCCTCACATTCCTCCAGACCTGGTGCTCTTGAGTGATGTGTGTTTGTAGTTTAATAAATTTTGGTGCCAGACAAGGTGACGCTTGGTGAGTTTTGATTCCCCTCAGCATTGCTGTGGGCCCCCTGCCCACCTGCTGCTGGGGGCTGATGCTGAGGGGCGAGGGGGGCTGGGAGGGGACTGGCAGGGCAGGCAGGGCTGCTCAGAGATGCTGCAGCAGCCAAGGGCAGCAGCCTCAGCCCCAGAGTGGGAAGGGGCTGCAGTGGTGGTGCTGGGTGGGGTGGCGGTGGTGCTGTGCCTGTCCTCACCACAGGCATCAGCTTTAGTTTTTCCATGGGTTTCACGTTCCCCAGAGTGGCCAAGGCTCAGGTGTGGTTCATTGCATGGCCTGGGGTCAGGGGAGCAGAGACCCCTCAACGATGCCCAAGGAGCTCCCATTCCCAAAGCTTCGCTGAGGAGCAGCTGCTGTTTAACCTTGGTAATTACAGAGCTCATGCCCTTCTACTGGTATGTTTAAAATAATTATTAGCATCAAGGGTGTTTTCTGTTCTAATTAAAGCTGTGATATTTGTCCAAACTCTGGCAGGCTCTGTGAGTGCCTGCAGTGCTGTGTGTGCCTCTGTCACACCACAGCTATGGACAGCACAGCTCTGCAGTCAGGGCCCACAAGAAACACTCATCCACCACCAAACACAAAGCCATGGCAGAGGTGGAGGCACTCAGCATCCACAGTTTTCAAAGAAGCCTTTTCTGAGCAGGGTGTGGTGCCTGGAGCTGCTGGCACAGGGGCTGTTCATGGTGCAGCCCACGTGTTCCCAGTGCCCAATCTCACCAGAGCCTGCCAGGGGTGATGATCTCAGAGGCCCTGCCTGCACCAGCCCATGGCAGAAGGTGTGGGCAGGGTGCTGTGGCCTTCCAAAGCTCTGCCTGTGCCTGTCACTTGGTTGAGGCCTCTGTCACTGCAGGAGAAGAGGGCCAGAAGCATCCATTGGGAGAGCAGCTTCCTGCACACCTTTGGGATGAGAATTCAATGTACGCCAGGCCTTACCTTTGAGTGACTCCTGGCCCTGGGGTTGTGCCCATCCACACTCTGCATTCCCAGCTGATTCCATACTGCAGCAGGCAAAATGGGGATGGGTTTGGCCACAGCTCAGGTCTGTTCTTCAGGAAGAACAGGGCTGCCCCTCCCATGCAGAGCAGATGCTCCCACCCAAGGCAGGAACTCCCAGTGATCAAGAGCTTCACACCCCCTCTGCTCCTCACCTCAGACTCTTGTGCTGTCTGGTCTTGCCTTGTTTTTGGCAGGAGCCCAAGGAGCAATGATAAATCAATCCTGCTCCTCTCTCAGTACTTGGGATTCTCCATGCTGGGATAAGAGGCAGCTTCTGGCAGAGAAACACACGTGCTCCATGTGAGCAGACAAGTGTGGGCTGAGGAGCCTCTCCTTGGTGGACAGAGCAAGGCTGGCTCCCATCCCTGGTCCTGGTGCCACCTCAGCCTCTCTTCACAAGGCTGGCAGCAGGTCAGGGTGCTGAGGAACCCAGTCCTTACCTCAGCTCCTCCTGCCGGAACATCTCCAGCTGAGCACAGGCCCTGACAGCTTGGAGAGCCTCCAGCTGCACAGGCAATGCCAGGGAATGCTGCTTGGCCCCACCAGGCACACACAGGGCCCTCTCCTGAGCTGTCTGTGGACAGACAGATGTCGGTCCTGCTGCTCCCAGCAGTCACACACCACAGCCAGCAGTCCTGCTGAGATTTTCCTGACCCATGGGGTTTTACTCTGAATAATCCAAGTGAAATGTGTGGGGTGTGGATGCCTCACCTGCGTGCCCTGAAATCACCTGCAGAGGTGGGGACTGTGGCCATGTCCTTGTGTGGACAGGGACCCCTGAGCAGAGATTATCTCAGAGCTGCTGGGGTGAGATTGCAGCCACAGGAGGTCTTTGCATCCTTCTCACAGGAGCCCCCACTCTGAGGGCATGTCCTTCTCCCCATGAGCAAAGGGGTTAGGGTTAGGGTGAGGAGGTGTTCCCACTAATGAAGTGTTCCAGGTGGGATCTTGCTTGAAACCAGATTAATTAATGAGCCCTGTGTTAACAAGGACTGCATGGGCTATGGCAGTGAAGTCAGAGGAGCTTTCTAGGATCTCCCTCGTGTGCAGGTTCTGGAGGCAGAGAACAGGAGATTTCACAGTTGCACTTTTTATTAAAGCCCTGTGTTTGCTTTGGGCTGAGATGACCTGGATTAAGGGCAATATTTTGTTAAAACACTGATTGAAATTCTGCAGTTACAGGGAGAGGATGGCTGCCCTTTTCTGTGCAGAGAGGGTAAGCACACAGTCCTCAGGGGAGTCTGAGCTGCAGCATTTAGTGAGAAAAGGGCAGGAATGAGACTGACAGCTCTGGAGTGCTCTGCTAAACAGCTTCCCTGCTTTCACCCTTCATTTCCTTGCCTAACCATAACCAGCAGGCTCACCAGTAAAGAAACCTTAAACACCTGCCCTCCATGTGCCCCTGGCCTCTGCACAGGGGCTGGGGGACAGGCAGATAAATTTCCATTGCTGAAATTGAAGACTGAAATCCATTAGAGAGACATGAATTTCCATACCCAAGTTCCTTTCCTTCTCCACTTTCCTTCCCCACAGGTCGTGTTTTCACTGTTCCTTCTCTGATTTTCTCATTCTGTGTTTCCCCCAGGCTTCCCCTGCACACTCAGTTCTTACCTCATTGTGTCTCTGCAGGACACGAGGGCAATCACAAGCAAAGGAAAACACACATTTCACAGCACATTATTGAAGTGGATGTGCTTGCCAGGAGGCAGAAATCTGCTGTTCTTCTGCCTTCCACACTCACCTTCCCAACCTGTCAGGTCACTCACAGCGGCTTTCAGAAAGCAGCTGAAAAGCTGCACAGAGAATGTTTGGGGCTGCAGGGTGCCTGTGCAGGGAGTGCCACCATCACCCTCTGCGGGCAAAACAGCCACCAGGCTCTGGGGAACTGGGAACATCATTAATGAGAGCAAACCATCTCATCTAGGACCAAACTGTGAGCAACATCCACCACAAAACAAAACAAAGTCCTTATTCTTTTTATTGGCAGCAGATGTTCATTTCTAAGGGGAAACAAATCCAGTTCCAATGCCAGAGCTGTGCTGGAGGCAAAAAAGCTCTGTCTTTGGGGACAACCTGATGCCAATAATTATTATTATCCTTCAAAAATACATTATCATCCCAAATGGAATTGCTGTATTCCTGCCCTGAGCCCTGGTGGTAAATGAGGTTTTTCAGCCTGGCCGGGCTGTTTCTCCGTGACAATTAATGGGAGCTCAAAGCCTGGGTGCTGGGCTGGTTTGCCTTCCAATGCAGCAGCAATAGGGATGGAATTTTAGCAAAAGAATAAAAGTGTTTTTGCAACCCCTTAAATACCTTTTCACACTCCCCCTCATTCTGCTCAGAGCTGGCCTGAAGGAATCACAGGATTACAAATAAATACCCCAATCAAGTACAATAACAACAGAGCCAATGTCCATCATTCCTTACCTCCTACAGTTCCTATTCACATGTCAGAGCAAGGAGTGTGCAATGCCCCAGGTCTGTGCCCTGGCCACCTCCAAGGTCACACAAGGCAAACACGACCCCAGGCTGGGGCTCCCATCCTGCCCCAGCCCCAGGACATCCCCAGTGGGAGCAGGTGGGCTGGGAGCTGCTCTGCTCCATGCTCTCATCCTGGTCCTGTCCAGAGGTTCCTCCCAAAGACGTGCCCCCCACCCTCTGCCCTGGGCACCAGCAGGGCTGTGCCCCTGCTCTGTGCCACCTGTGCCATGGAAAGGCATTGGAAATGGCACCTGGGCATGCAGAGTGTGTGTGTGGACACAAACACATCAGTACAGACAGAAACGAAATGGGGGAAATGCTCCTGTGCCCACTTTGTACAGGGAGGAGAGTAGAGAATGGATTAGCAATGCTCAACACTGCAAACAGGAACATGGACCCTTGTCCTTCCTTCCCCCTCAATCCCTGCTTCCTTCACAGAGACCAGGAGAAACAAAGGCAAAACAAACAATCTGACAACTTGGCTTCACAAAGAAGCTGAGAATTAGTCAAGTGGTGAAGATGTTCCCATTTATAGCTGAAATGCCTGAACGTGTTGCTAAATATTCGTGGTCTTTATTAGCTCTGCTAATCATAACAGTTCTCCTGGAGAATGAATATCCCTACATCCTGCCCTGCAAGCTGTGCAAAGACAACAAAATACTTATATTTTCCTGAATATTACTAATAATAATTATATTCTCCTGAATGGAAGGCAAAGGAAGGCAAGTTAGTGCAATTCTGTTAAATAGAACACAGAGTGTGTCAAATTTAATAATGGGGGAAAATTCATATCCTGCCATAGGAACATGAAAATAAAGAGGAAAGGGACACTGCAATAAAGACTTTATTTGGAGTGCAGCCATTGCCATCTCCATGAGGGAACAGTCAGCATCAGTCACTGTTCCTCAGCACGAGCAACTGGTGGGTATAATTCCAGAACAGGGTGGGAAATGGAGACAAACACTTAAATAACTGAACTGTGAAGAGGAATTCAGGAATGACAATGTACTGTGAAAGTAAAACTGTAATGCTAAAAACTAAAACTCAATTCCTTTCCAGCCTTTAGGAAAGACTTGGTTTATTAACCTGAATGTGAAAGGTCTGAGCAGTGTATCACAGTTCAGAAGCAAATGAAACTGTCCAAAACAGCCCAGAGCCACCCAGCCTACTGCAGCTCCCCACTGATGGAACTGGGGTAAATCCATCATGGAAGTGATCCAGGCACTCCTTGTGCTCTGAATTCTGCCATGTTTGGCATGAATCACCACTAAAAGGTCAAAATAAGCTGTGGAAGGAACAGAAAGCTGCAAAATGTTAAGGCCATTGATTAATTGATTGCTTAATTCCTGTGGAAAACTGCCTGAAGCAGGATGTGGCTGCAAAAAAACACTGCCTGCCTCAAAAATAGGAACAAAATCTGCTGCTCTAAAACTTGCCGCCATCATTTTTGTTAGGTGTCATAAATTATATCCTAACAGTACAGCCTGGGCACCTGGAATCACACTGATGGTGGTGTTCAGCTTGGCTCCAAGTGTGGGCTTGAAATGGAATTGACTTCTGCAGTGCTGTAGGAACAGCAAGAAATGGTCAAAATGAAATTTTGAAAATCCCTGTTGTTGCTGTCAGCTACACCAACTGCAGGGTGGAAATTTTGGAAACAGGAGACCACCAAGGTCCCACAGCCTGCAGGACACAGCATGGATGGGACACAGATGTATGCAATGCAAGCATGTGGGAATGATATAGAGGATATAAACCTTTATGCTCTGAAGCCCCAAAAATTGTGAAGTAATGAGCAGGAATTCCATTAATGGGGACACTCCCTGTACTTGCCTCTTACAGTGTCCCATAAAGCAATTGGGTTTGTCTCCAGCAGATGCATTAGATGCTCCATTCATCTGATTTTATAAAGCAATTAGTCTGGTCTCATCTGCCAAGGAGACTTTTATGGGCCTGTCATGGAGAAGTCTCTTCAAGTGACAAACTATCGTGTTGTACAACCAGACCTGGTTCCTGCAGAGTTCAGCCTGTGGCTTTGAGGGTGTTTATTACTATTTTTGCCCTCTCACGTCTGGCTAAGTGACAGCTGCTCTCCACTTCTACAGCTTGGCACTACTGAACTGAGCAGCATCAGCCAGCGTGGGCTGCTGGGGGAGTGAAACATCAATCAAGGACCAAGTGCATTAATTCAGCCCTTATTACCAGGGCAAACAACAACAAAACACCAGGGATGGGGAGCGGGGCAAGAGGTGCTTTTGATCTGCTCCATGTGAGCTCCCGAGGGAGGGCTGGCTCCAGCACAGCCCCAGGCACAGCGCCCACACCCCTGCCTGCTCTGGCTGCTCACAGCAGCCCTGGGTTCCTGCTGCTGGCCCCTGCCCCATCCCATCAGGGACCCCAAGGAACATCAGCCCTGCTGCAGTGCAGAAACCCAACATCTGCAGCACATCTGGGCAAGGGAACACCTCCAATGTACCTGCTCGGCTCAGACTGGGCTGAGCCAAGTTCTGGGAGTGCTCTGGTATCACCTCAGGGGAGCAGTTTGGGAGCAGACCCTGGAACTGGGGTGAGGATCACTGCTGAGCACTGGTGGGACAGGGCAGCCTGTGAAACGCCATCAGTCTGCAAACCAAGCGCTGTCTGCAGCCCGTGCCTGGTGCTAAACCTGTCCTCACTTGCTGCTACTCCTGCCTGGGCTCCTCCAAAGCCTGGGAGATCAGACACGTTCCTTTGCCCACCGCAGAGCAGGGGTGGTGAGGGAGGAGCAGTGGGGGAGAGCAGGCGGGGTCTGTGGGGACAGGTGAGTCCTTTGGGGGGCAGGTGGGTTCTGTGGGGGCAGGTGAGTCCTTTGGGGGGCAGGTGAATCCTTTGGGGGGCAGGTGGGCTCTGTGGGGGCAGGTGAGTCCTTTGGGGGGCAGGCAGGGTCTGTGGGCACAGGTGAGTCCTTTGGGGGGCAGGTGAGTTCTGTGGGGGCAGGTGAGTCCTTTGGGGGGCAGGTGGGTTCTGTGGGGGCAGGTGAGTCCTTTGGGGGGCAGGCAGGGTCTGTGGGCACAGGTGAGTTCTTTGGGGGCAGGTGGGCTCTGTGGGGGCAGGTGGCATCCTTGGGGGGCAGGCAGGCTGTCTCCACAGTCAGCGAGAGAGCAGAGCTGTGTGTGCTGCTCCAGGAGAGCCTTGGCTGCTGCCTGAGGCACAGGGCGGCTGCACATCCTCTCCCACGCGGGAATTCGGGGTGTGCCCTCACATCCAGGCTCCCAGGTAAGGGCCAGGTTCCTTCCTCCCTCTTCTTCCCCTGCTCTGTGATTGACCGAAGATGCTGAGTTATGATGGTTTGACTCTGGCCCACCTACACCCCAACATTCAGGGCTCAAGTTGGATTTAACTGAGGACATTCCCCCTTATCCCTGCAGCGTGCTTTGGCCAGCCCCTCCGTGCTGTTTTCCACTTGAAGAGCTAAGTGATGATAATTGTATTCTGTTTCTCCTTCCTGAGCTAATTTTCTGACTCATTGTGGGGGTTTTTCTGCTAGCTTTTTGTTAATCTAGCTGGCATGTTGTGGTTTCTTTGTTCATTATGTGGTGGGGCTATATAAGAGGATTTGTCTCTGGAATTCAGGTATCCCCTGCGCTGCGCTCCCTGTTATCGTCTTCATCAGCAACTCTGCTGAAGGCACTCTGCTGCATTTGGCATGAGCTAACCTTAATAAATTCGGGCTGTTAATCACTCAGACATGTCTCACTGGATCTTTGCACGCTGATTTCTGTGTGCTCAAATAGTTTCCCCGGGAGTAGACTTGTGGTGACTCAGTGTTTCAGTCATTTGCCCTCCAAACTCACCCTCGGTCCTGCCTCCCGGGGGGCTTTGCCTGCATCAATAGGGAGGGGTCTCCTGGTACCCTGCACTCCTCTGGGGTCCCAGGCTGGTGTGCAGGGAGCAAAGAGCTCTGGTGGTGCTGCCCCAGCAGCCCTGTCTGGGCAGAGCTGAGCAAAGCCTTGCTCCTGTCCCTGGGAGCTCTCCTGGGATCCCAGCACTGCTCAGGATGACATTTCCACAGGTGCCCAGCGGGATGGAGACAGATTGAGGAATGTTTATAAGGAATGTTTAAGCAGCTATTTATGTGCTGAGCTAACTCAGATCCAGCAGAAGCTGAATTTCAGAGATTCCCTTTTCCAGAGCCTGGCTTGGAGTCCAGCAGAGATGCAGCCTCCTGACCCCAGGCACTGATCAAACAACACTCAAGTTATACTTTTTTATATATATTGTGCATTCTGTGTTTGCCTGAGAGCTGCTGGGAGTCAGGGCATCCTCAAGTGATACAGTGTGTGGATGAAGTGTGTGAAGCTCTGAATCTCACTCAGGCATTGATAATTATCAGTCCAGATAGCTGAGCCATTACAGAGATTCGATACAGTCAGCTCTTGCATCCTGCCCATTTAGGGGAGAAAAATTCAGCAACGAGGAGATGCTGCGATCGACAGATCCAAGGAAAACCAGCCAGGTTATTTCTGACAGCAAGAGATAGATTGAGAACTACAGGGATTAGCAGAAGATCCAGGGAGTGTGGAGAGACCCCTTCTTTGGAGTAAGGGCTTGGACTCCTCCAGAGAAAGGTTAGTCAGCCATTTAAAGAAAGAAAGGAAGGAAAACAAACCTAATAAATATTAAAGACATTACATGGCAGTTTGACAGCTGCTCACCAAAAGCTAGTGAGGAACAGTAAAAGAACAAATTATAGCTTATTTAACTAATTAAATGAGGTGATGCTTATTAATTAGAAATTATCTTAACATTTTGAGAAAGTCACAGTGATGTTTTTTGACTGAAAACAAACCCTTCTGTACACTGAGGGAGCACAGCGCTGGCAACCAGCACAGACAGCTTTGAATTCCCATGTTCAATAATGGTGAGCTCCAAGCAAAGTGCCTCAGGGACGAAGTATTCACCCATTCCTGCTGCCACTCCTCAAGTTCTGCTGTTTTCTTCTGGTGCAGGCACTGCAGTGCACACCCAAGGTGCCCAGCTGGGGTCAAGTGAAGCCTGAAGCAAGGATCCCCCTCCTTTTTGTCCTTTTCCTTCCCACTGCAAAAATGGAAAATACAAAATAAAAAACACCCATAAAAATCAGTCCTTAGTTTCCCTTCTTTGGTCTGGCTTATTCTCCCCTGGGAAGGTGCTGGGAGTGTGTTCTTATTCCCTCAAGCCATCCAGGCCCCCACTGCCTCTCTGGGCATCACCAGGGCAGACCAGGAGCCCCCCAGCAGACACAGCTGCCCTTGGGCTACTGAAATCCATCACCTGCTTTGCACCAACCAGACAGCCCCAGAGTCCTTGGTGGCTCCTCACAGGACATCCCTTCCAGCCCTTTCTTGCCCTCCTGTTGTTTAAATGAGACTTTTACAGCAACTAGTAACAATGCAGAATGATTCCATTCTTCAGTGGGTGAATGCTACAGCCCTGATGAAATATTTTGTGGCCTTTTACAAAGTGCCAGTGTAGCTCTCTTTACTGAATTAATATATTTATAATAAAAAGAACTTCTCAGTGGACTGCATTAATCTGTCATTGTGCCATCTGAGCCTGTGGCCATGGCTCCTGGGGTGCATCCCTGCTCCCCTTGTCTGGGGCTGGCTTCCAGCTGCTGTGGGTGGGACAGACAGGGCAGGAGGAGCAGCAGAATCTGAGAGCAAAATCGCTGTCAACAATCCTTACCTCTGCTGGAGGCTTTGCTATACACTAACTGGTGAGGCTCCCTGTGGATGGAGTTCATCTGCATGTCCAAGTCCTTCCTTCAAAGAGCTGTCATCATGGATTTGTTCCTGCTGCTGTGCAGAGCCCCACGTTATGGCATGTGTTACAGCCAGTGACAGAAACCTGGGTCCACTCCCTCTGATAGCAATGAACGGGAAACCCTGAAAGCAGATCACGATGTCTGAGAAGCTCCATGTCCCCTGTACATATTCCTGCCCCCTGGGCCAGCTGCAGTGTGGGTTTTACTGGTGCTGGAGAGCCTGTGTGCCCACCATGCCAAGCACAGGAGGGGCGATAGTAAGACAAGCCAAAAAATCAGCAGTAAAACAACAGAGCAGCCATGCTGGCTCCTGAGGAGAGCCTGAGAGATGCCCTTTGGTGCCTCCCACACCAGGTGCCTCCCTCAGCTCACAGGTCCGTGCTGGCCATCGGGAGGTTCCTGGCGGAGCAGCTGGCCTGGCAGGCCGGTCCCTTCCTGCACCTGGCCTGCTCCAGCCACGCCTCACGGCAGGACAGGGCCCTGGGGGGCAGTGCCTGCTGCCGGGGCTGGGGCACCCTGTGGCAGATGCAGAGCAGGGAGCGCAGCCCCGTGCGGAAGCTCTCGTTCAGCCAGCAGTAGATGAAGGGGTTGTAGCAAGTGCTGCTCATGGCAAACCAGTGCAGCGCAAAATAGAGCGAGTTCTTGGTCCTGATGCCCAGGCTGGAGATCAGCACCACGTAGCAGTTCAGGGGGAACCAGCAGACTGCAAAGACCACCACCACCAGCATCAGCATCTTGATGCTCTTCTTCTTGTTCCTGTGGTGGGTGACGTACTGCTGCGTGGTGACGTCCCCGATGGCGTTGCGCAGCCACAGCTTCTTGGCCAGGCGCAGGTAGGTGACAGTGATGATCAGCAGGGGCAGCAGGTAAAGAAGGAGGAAGGTAGACAGGTCCAGATACTTCCAGACCAACTCTGCAGGCTCGGGGAAGTCAGGGAGGCACAGACTCCGGACGGTGGCTTCCCTTGAAAACAGGAAATACAGTTATGGCATGTGGCCATTGCTGTCCCGTGGGTGCTGCTGGCTCGGCAAACCACACTGCCCACAGCCACCTGCTCAGAGGTGTAGTGGGGACAGAGGGAGGACACAGAGCCACAGCTCTGGCATGTCTCTCTCAGGTGGACCTGCAGCCCCTGCCCTCCATGGCAGCACCCACCCTGCTGAGTCCCCCAGCAGCCAGGACCCCTTGCCCTGCACAGCCTCCAGCACAGGATTCCTCAGCCACAGCCACTGCAGCAGCTCTGAGCCAAAGCTGCTCTGGAGGGGAGGGAAGGGCTGAAGGCTGTGAGAAAGCCTCAAAGGCATGACAAGCCCACCTCACTTCCCTTCCCTACCCACCACTCCCTTGCCATCAGCTCCTACAACCTTCCTGCTACCTCTTAAAGCTGGTGTGATGATTACTCACTTGGCTCCAGTTGAACCACTGACAGTGAACTAACAAAAGAAAGTGTAACCATACACAACAGCTCATTTTAACAACCTCTCACACCTGTCCCATCCCTTCCAGCCCCAGGATCTGGATGTGTTCCCACTGCCTGGCCTGCAGTGGCTCTCATCCCTCACCCTTCACGGCACTGCATGTGTCCCCTCCACACCCTGCAGCTGGTGTAATGGAATTTATTTCCAGTGGATGTTTTCTCCTTTTTTTTCTTTCCCCCTCTCTTTTTCTTTCTCTAATTCCATTTTACTCTTCTCTCTTCATCCCTCATCCTCGGTTCTCCTCTATTCAGCACAGATTTTAGCTCCCATCAAGCTGTACTATTCACTGCAGTATTGATTAATATCTTTAATATCCTGTTTTCAACTGCTGGAGCTGCCTTTTGTGCCACAAATAGGAGACTGCTGAGAACAGGCAGCTGGAGCAGGGGATGAGGTCAGAGCAGTGACAATGGGTCCACCGAGTACGGAGGACCTGGAGATGCCACTCGAGATGGGAACTGACGCAGAAGGGAGAATCATCTTTTCTGAACTGCAGTCTTGGCTTCTCCTCCCCTGGATCTGGGGGACCTCACCACAGGGAACGCCAAAGGGGATCTGACAGGACAGTGTTTTGGTGAATTCTGACATGACCAGGGACTCAGTGCAGCCAGAGACGGATGTTGCTGGAGCCCTGGTTTCCCACCCCAGAAGCCTAACCACTCCCTGGGAGCAATCCCAGGAGCCCTGACCCTGCAGGAGCTATTACAAGCAGTATTACAACTGTGATTTTTTTTTTCAATGGAAAGCAGGGACAGGAATAGCATGTCCTGGAAGTCCTTATATTGCTGAGCTGCCTCGTGCCAGCACAGGGCTCGGTTTCCTCTGGCCATGCCAAGGGATGAGCAGAGACAGGTGCCTCGAAACAGATCGTAGGGTTCCTTCATTCATGAGCAATTCGTTCCCTAATCCCCAAGCACAGCTGCAGAGCAATGCAAGCACAGAGTAACCCTGCCCTGTGTTTACAGTCTGCACAGTTATGGGTATGATATCCCCTGGCTATGTCAGCCACATCAGGCACAAGCACAGGCAGGGGAGGGCTGTGAAGCCCCCATTCCACTTGCAGCCCCTCAGACACCAAAGCAGTGACAGCCCAGGCAGGCACTCACACCCTCCTGCCTCACCAACAGGAGGGATCTGGCTGGGCTGCAGGAAATTAGATTTGTCCTCTATACAGAAGGTCAATGTCTACAATAGAAATCTCATTCCTGCTGCCTGTCAGTGTCTCCTTGCCCCACTCCCTGGGATGCTGATCTCAGCCTGAAAATACAGGTCATGGTAAGATTATCCCCTTGGCCTCAAGGCTGGCATTCCTGCGAAGGGCAGCACCAGCAGTGTGACACCTGCCACAGAAATCCCACTTGGGTACTGTTACAGACTGTTTTCTAGACAAGAGAGGTCACAGCAATGCCACAGGCTGCTGGGACGGGAGGGACAGAACAGGTTGGGTACCACAGAGGAAAGGACTGCGAGGGAAAAGAACTCCGGAGTTTGGGGTTTGTATTTCTCCCTGGCAGAGGGTGACAGCAGAGACAAGTGCCATTGCTGGGCCTTTTGTGAGGAGACAAGTTTCTGCTTTGAATTTTTTTTCTTTTTCTTTCTTTCTCTCTACATTAGAACCTTCTCTTTTTCTTTCTTTTTTCTGGTATTTCAGTACTTATATTGATGTAAAATTTCACTTCATCTGCAGTCATTGTGTTCAGCCAAGCAGAGAGCTCCCTTTCCTGAGGAGAGGCACCATGGCACACCAGGACAGCTCAGGTTCCTCACCTGTCCCACCCTGGTCCCCCACAGCCCTGCTTCATGAAGAATATCTGTTCTCTATGTTTTTCTGTTAGTGTAACACTGGACAGAGGAACCTCAAGCTTCAGGGAAGGTTGGTCCTGCTTTGTAAATCCACATGGATGAAATACAGGGAAGTCACAACCTGAGACTCAGTGCAGGAAATCCTGGGGAAGAGGGATGAGTAAACCAGAGTGGTCCCCTGCTCCTGCTCCCTACAGAGCCTTGGTGATGTCAGCACAGGTATTCCCAACAGGAAGTTTATTTTCTTTCTTTTTCAAACTGCAGTTTGACTCTCTCTCCTCCCTGCCTGGGTGAGTTGGATGGGCTTGGTCTGAGGAGCTGAGCAGGCAAAAGGAGGGAAGAGGAAAGTCCCTCAGGAGAAAGTTACCCTCATGGGACAGAGCCTCTCCTGGCAAGGCCATGGCAATGGAGGAGGTGTGTGGTGCCAACAGCTGTGCCCCAGCCAGGCTCTGCCTGGGACTGCCCCAGAGCCTCATCTGGGCACACAGGAGGTGGTGAGAGCAAACCCTGGCCACCAGGCCAGGCACAGTGCAGGCCAGGCAGCTCTTTCACAGCCCCAGCCTCTGCTGGGGGAGGCGGGATGTCACCCATACACCAACTCCCTCATCCCACATCACCCTGGGACGCTCAGGTGCCCTCCCTGCTGAGCAAAGCACTGCACAAGGGCAGCCAGACCTCCACACACTCCCTGGCAAGGGGAGATCACTCACCTGTAGTTATACTGGAAAAGCTTTTGATAGACAGCATGGGGCAGGGAGAAACAGGTTGCCATCAGCCAGATGACAGAGATGCTCAGAGCTCCCTTTGTCAGGGACATCCTCTGCTTCAGTGGGTTCAGGATGACCTGCAACAGAGACTCTGTCATGACTCTTCTCCCACAAGGAAGCAAAAGCCCTCACAGCCCACAAGAGGAGTGGGCAGATTGTGACGCAACCTAACACAGATAATGATAGGAAAATGACAGCCATGATTAGGAAAATGTCCTGTTCATTAGAGTGACCTGGAAGATGGGAAACGTTGAACTTCAGTCTGCTCAGAACAGCTTTCAAACTTTATCCTCAGTCTTGTTATGTGAGAACTGTTTTCTTTAAGCTGGAGGTTACATTAGGTCAAAAAAAAAAAAAAAAGGAAGATATCTACCCAAGTGTCTTCACTAAAGGGTATGTTTTTTATTCCATATAAACTATATAAGAAATGTCTCTTGTTCAACTGGGCCTGTGAAGCTGAGCAGAGCTCCCCTCTGCTGAGGCAGAAATTCACCTTTCATGAGATTTTCTTTGTTGGATCTTTAAACTGATAAAATCTGATAGTCTGGAACTTACTATTTGCCAACAGCACATGAAAGGGGAGTGATTGCTGGCGACAAGCACATGGCCTGGGCTGTCCTTGTTGCCCTGCACTGGACACAGACCCAGCGTTTGTCACGGCCAGGGAGGGACAGAAAAACTTTTCATAGCTCCAGTCTCCTCCCAGAGCCTTGGAGAAGGGGGCAGGCAGTGTCACCTGGTGCCTGTCGAGGGCGATGGCCGTCAGGGTCAGCGTGGACACGTGCAGGGAGCAGTACTGCACAAAGCGGCTGATGTGGCACATGGCCTTCCCAAAGATCCACGTGCTGTTCACAAAGCGGACCTGGGGGGAAACAACAGCTCATCAGCCAGGAAATGTGCTGAAAACAAATCCATGGGGGTCTGGTTTGTTTTCCTACGAGTCCTATAGCTGGAACCTGAGCTGGCTCAGGGGTGCTGGCTGGTTGGGCAGCTTCATCTGGAACTTACAGAAAGATCAGCTATGCTGGTCTCTGAAACACCTTTACAGAAGAGTTTATAGGGTCAAACCCCACAGATTATGAAGTGGTGATGCCACAGCCTTCCTGGCCAGTTCCACAGACACTGTGAACAGTGGTAAAAACTTTTTATTACGCTAACTACTATATTTGGTAATAGTGAACCAAGGTTTGATATCAACCCCACTGTAAGATTTGGAATGCTTTCATTGAAGCCTTTATCCAGCTGGCATCTCTGAAATGCTTGACTATTTTCTTCCAGTCACCCAGTATGACTGGCATTCAGACTGTTCTGACCCACTAAGGGACTCTCTAGTGCTCTGCTGCATGAACATTAAAAACACAGGAACTTGTTCTCATTCCCCAAGAAGCTCTTGCTGGGGTTTGGTAGCACACATTGTGATAAACTTTGGAGTTTCTAGGAGTTACAGGATCTAACAGAGCAACAGAGAGCCCACAGGTTGCTCAACAGTGTTTTACTTGCCTGGCAGAGTTATCAGTTAGGCTTGGTGGTGTTGGGCTCCCACCTCAGCCCTAGGAGAGAGGGCATGGAAAGCCTATGACCACCAGGCAGAGCTCTGGTGGGTAGGAGGTTCCTGTCCTGCTTGAAGGGACAGCAATACCAGCTACTTACCAAGGTGAAAGGTGTGTTGAGCAGCGTGATCATGATGTCTGACACTGCCAGGTTGACGATGAAGAGGCTGGTGGCTGAGTGCATCCTCTTGTTCTTCAGCACCACGTGGCACACCAGCATGTTCCCAAAGAGAGACATGACAATAATGACCGAGTAGGCCACGATCAGCAGCGCTTTCACTGCTGGCTTCTGGGATTCTGGCTCATATTTAGCCAGCTCAGCAAATTTCTCCCACTCAACAATGCGGCTCTCTGTCCAGTTGAAGATGCTCCTGTTTGTTGCGTGGTAGATGGACATGAGTTTGGCCATGGAAGAGTAATGGTCAAACTCCTCAAGAAACCCTGTCACCTCTGGCCTGGATGGCTGGAGCAGTGAGCGAGGCATGGTAGGTTGACCCCAGTTTTCCCTGCTGAGGAGCAATACCAATGGTGTGTCACAAAGGGGCTGATTTGGGACCACACACTCTCTCACACAGCAGGAAGAGCAAGAACTTCACAGGTGAGCTCAGGGCTCCAGCAGGCCAGCAGGCTGCCTGACCATCCCGTGCTGCTGTCGCAGGAACTTCTTCCCAATGCAGAAACATTCACCTTCCACTCCAAACAAATCCAAAGATGTCTTTCCAGCAACGATCTGAATTCGGAATAGAAACCAACACTTCATTTCCAAATCAGACAGGTCTGTATGTGACACTGCATACATCACAGCATGATTACACCCCAGCCACAAGGAGAAACAAAACTCCCCTCCCTAACTCCTACCCTTACCCCCTCTCACTTACCTGGCACTGCCCGGCCGTGCTTGTTCCCGACCGTGCCCGGTCCCCGAGGGGCAGCAGCGGCTCCTCCGGCTCCTGCGCTGGACACCGCACACCGCACACCCCGCACCACACACACCCGCCACTCTCAACAAACCCCTCACCGCACACCCGCCACTCTCAACGCACCCTGCACCGCACACTCCGCACCGCACACTCTGCACTCACCGCCGCACGCCGCGCACCTTCCGCACCGCACCCCTGCACCGCACACACCCCGCGCACCTTGCAGACCCCTCTCACCCCGCGCACTCTCCGCGCTGCACCGCGCACCGTGCACACTCCGCGCACCTTCCGCACCGCACCCCGCTCACCTCGCACACCCTGCACCGCACACACCCCGCGCACCTTGCACACCCCTCTCACCCCGCGCACTCTCCGCCCCGCACCGCGCCCCCCGCGCACCCCCGGCCCGCCCGCACGTGCCGCCAGCGGGGCCGGAGCCGCCGCTCGGGGCGGGGCTCGGGGCGGAGCTGTTCCATTCATAAATCGGCACGGGCGGGGCCCGACAGTCATTACCGGGGTTCAATCCGTGCCGCGGGTCCCTGCGCGCGCCCGCCGGTACCGGTCCCGGTCCCTCGGTACCCAGCGGGGCTGCTGCAGGGATGAGGCAGAGGGCAGCGCCCCCACCACACGGAGCATCCCGTTCCCTGCCTTAACGGGAAAAGGGGAAAACCGCCCTCACAAAGCTCTCCCGGCCCGAATCTTTGCGGAAAGGCTCCCGGTGGAGTTTCAGAGCTTGTTTTTTGATAAGTGTTTTTCTCACGGCTGGGTCACTCTTGACAGGTGCTGACACAGAAAGATGTTTAGGTTTCAAAGAGTTTAGGCAACATATTTTTAAACGATATAGTATCATATTTCTCTTTTTGCATTCCTTATGTGTAATTTATTCCTTATATAAATATATCTAAAGGGTTTTTTTTTCCTGTCCATTTCCAGTCACCTGCATGATCTCCTTCCTCTGTCCATGTCCATGCTGTGGCCAGGCCATGCAAGGACTAAGGCAGGGAGTAACTACAGGATGGGGAGCACAGGATGGGACACAGGACATAGAGAATGTACCTCTTGTCACACTTCAGATTCTGCTTCTGAGTAAAAAGGTCCCATGCTGACATGAGAAGCCAAGAATTCACTTTCATGGTCAGTGTGGGGTTTAACAGCCCAGTGCAGTTCAATAAACACCTACAGTCATCCTGTGTGTTCCAATGATAAGAACACTTACATTTTCCAAATTATCTAATTTTTCCTAATTCCAGTTAATAATGCATTTTTAAATGTTGTTCGCAAGCCTGATGTCTCTCCTGGTACCTGGCATTTGTAACCTCTATCAGGGCATACAAACCATGATGACAGGTATAATGTTAGATTTTTCCTGGTTTGGGGGGCTATTTGCCACGGAGCAAACTGGGTATCCCAGCTTGCACTGTGTCAGCCATAGGCTCTTAGAGAGACTAAAGAAGATCTTCCTGCCAAATCGTAGAAAAAGAGTCCAGATGAAGAGAGGAGGAAAGATTTGTATATTTGGTGTGTACTTCCAAATGTGTTCTTTGCTCAGAATTTTGTATTTATGGATGCACAGGTCTAAGAGATGCACCAGTTCCTGACTGTGGCAGAGCTCCAGCTGCTTTCAGCAGAATGAGCTTTGCAGTTGCTCTCTGGAGTTTCTTGCCTGAGGGCTACAGAAAAGACACACTGGATGTTTATTGCCACTATAGCAAGATGATCTGGGAGGTTTCTGCTATTTTTTAGTCCCCCTGAAGCCATTCTCACTGTGGCTGTGAGATTCTTGTGCATCCAAAGAACTGTTTCATTATTCTCCCATGCTGTTCTTGCTGGCAAACCTTGTCACTGGCTTTAGAGCTGCAAGCTCAGTAGAGAGCTGTGAGTTTAGTCTAATCATATTTCCAGCAAAATCCCAGGCATGTTAGCTTTCCCCAGGTGCAAATTATCAAACTACAGTGTGTGCTAGAGCCTCCTGAAACACTCAGGCCCTCACTGGCTGAGGAGTTAAGATTTGATCCCTTACAGAGCAATAATCCCAACCAGCCTCTCGTGCCTTGGACCCCTGATGGAGCTGCCAGCCCCGTGTGTTCCATGTCATTAGACAAGTCTCTGGTTGATGCTCCTCTGGTTCTTATCTGTCAGAAAACACTTCAGGAGCAGGAATGGTTGTGTTGTGGAATGAAATTGTTAGAGCTTTCTCGCTGTCCTTCTTGAGCAAAATTCCAGTTACCTGCCTGTCTCTGAGGAGACCAAATGCAGCAGGTATTAAAGGTATTCAGTGCCTTTCATTCTTGTGTCTTACACTTAAATGTCAGAAGGTCCTTTTGTTTTGTGGAGGGCTGGATTCCCTCTGGACAGAAAAATAATAAAAGTGCAGATACACAGGCACCAGAGGCTTTGGAACTGAGGAGCTGCAGAACTCCTCCTTTTGTCCTCAGACCTTGATGTCTGTTAGATTTTCGGGCACAGAAAGTGTAGCTGAGCCCCTGAAATATTAATTACCAAGATTTATATTGCATGTGCTACCAATGTGCACAGCTCAGGCTGAGAGCTTTGGGACCAGGCACTCCCACCTGAGCCTGGCTCTCTGAGAGCTTCTGGAACCTTCCTCCTACCAAAGCTTTTAGCAGCCCCACTGGCTCCTCTCACGTGGCATGGACACACCAGATTTCTAAACAATGGACATTGCACATCTAAAACAGAAACTGCTACCAAATTTTAAACTCATATTCCAACTTAAATTAAAATTCAGGAGGCAGGAACAGAGAAGTGCAAATAGTCGTCCATGATAACCAAACCTCAACTTCCCCAGGGTCAGAGTGTGATCTGGCATCAATTGCCACTGACATAGGAACAGTGCTTCATGTGCATTAGGTCAGGCCAGAGCCTGCCTTTATCACGGGCTCTGACTGGCTCTGAGATTCAGCACAGGAGAGTGGGTGGAGGGGCACCTTGTACAAAATGGGCTTCAAAAGGAGAAATAAGAAAAGAGAAACAATGCCATAGCAATGGAAATGGATGTCCTGTGAACAGTTACAATTTAGAATTCATTATTCAAAATACAAATGGCAATTACATAATAGCTACTAATAGTGCAGCTTCAGGGTATTTGGAAAAGAGAAGCTTTATAATAGATTTGATAGTCCTTGAGGTTCAGCTGTAAGGTTTGGGTGACAGAACAAAAGAGAACTACAATTGTATCTATCTATTACAATCTCCCATTGTAACTGTGCCCCCTCCCCACTCTGATGGCCTTTGTCTAGTGGCCCAATGGGGCTGGATCTTCAGAGTTCTTCTGTTTTGTTTTTCTTCTCCTTGGAAAAATATCATACAGAATGACTGACAGCACACCCAATTCCTGTCTGATTGCTGGCCCCCTGATTTTCAGTGGGATGTGAAACCCTAGCAGGCAGCAGTGACAGCCAGCTCCTACCTGTGCTGTCCTGCCAGCTCTGAGTGCTCCAGCCTGGCCATGGCTTGGCCCATCAAACTCTGCCCTTTGCTTTGGTGCAGCCTATCTGTGTGGGAGTTAGACCCATCCATTTCATTGTCCTTTGCTGGGGTGAACTCTCTGCTTCAGAAGCCTCTGAGCCTTGAACACTCTGTACAGTGTTTTCTTTTTAGTAGGTGATTCTCCTCCCTTTGTGTGGTAGCCAAGACAGAAAAACAAATAAACAAACAAACAAAACCCAATAAAATCCTCTTTTCCTTAACAGAAAACTCTTTGCTAATGAAAGCGTCTTGACAAAGAGTGGGAGGGGGAAGTCACTCTCTGTGTGTGTTGTGCATGGAGGCTGTTATCAGGAATATTAATTCCTTCATCCCTGCCTGCAGCTCACTCTGCAGGGGCACCAGCCAGAGCTTCTTTGAGGTACAGGAACAGTGAGCAGAGACACCCCCACATCCAGGTGGGACCGTGTGCCACCCACACTCACACCCCCACTGCACTGAGCTCACAACAACCTTTGCTGAACAGTTCAAAACTCACACAGCTCTCCCAGGGTCTGAGCCCAGCTCTAGTTCTGCAAGCAGAGCTTTGTCAGAGCAGCTTCCCTTCAGAGGGGTCTGGAGTGGAGGCCAGCAGCTGTCAGACACTGCACAGACCCTGCCACAAGCTCAGGAAAGAGCTGGATATGTTTGACAAGGTGAGGAAGGCTCAGGCAGCACCCTCCCCTGTGCTGTACATCCCCTGGCTTTTAAGAAATGCCGTCCTGGAATGGCTCATTATCTCTGTCCCCTTCCAAGACCAAATTAATTTAAAGCATGATAGGTTTGCTGGGATGACTCACACACCAAAGGAAGGGAGGAATGAAGACAGGACTTTTAAGTATTGGTACAGTATACAATTACTTCAAAACTCTGTCCTTTGTACAGCTCTGACCAAAGGAAGAGATGTGACCAAGACTGAAGTTCCTGAGCCAGCAAGGGACAGTCGTGCAGGGGCTGATGGCAGCTGCAGCATCCTGCTGAGGGATTCTATGTGGGGACAAATCCAGATATGTTCTATCTGGGGACAAATCACCCACCAGGGCCCTGATTCAGGGGCCTTACTGTGTGGCAAATATCTGTGTGCAGCTGTTGAGGGATGTGTCAGCTCAGAAAGGAAGGTGAAAGCTCCCTCCCTCAGCTGGGATGGATCCCTCATGGATCCCGGGAAGCATCCCCCAGGATCCATGTGTTTGCCCAGTTTCTGGGTTTGGGAGGAATGGTTCAGCCACCAGCAGCACTGGTGACAGGAACCTTCCTGTGTCACCCCCTGGGTGCCCCAGCCAGGGCTGCAGCTCTGCCACCCAGCCCAGGGCAGCCAGGACTGGGGAGCAGCTCAGCCAGAGGATGGAGGATGCTGAGGCAGAACCACCACAGGCACCAGCAGCTGATGCTGAGGGGCACTGTGGGCAGGAGCCTCTGCAAAGCTGAGCTGCAGCAGGTCCCAGCAGGCTGCCAAAGTCCATCCCTCTGGGTTTGCAAATGCGTGGAAGAAGCAGGAGCACAAACAGCCAGGAAAGGAGGGGCAGTTCTGACAGACACTTGTGCTGAAGCATTTAAAACTCAATTTTCAGCTCATTCAGTTAAAAGAGGTTGTGAAATTACAGCAATAAAATCTGAAGTGCATAATCCAATTGGCACTTTCCTGGGAGGTCTAAGGAGCTCAAACACAAAAGTAGTGATTATCTTGCTCTTAAATTATAACTTAAACTACTTTACCACCAAGGGAACAAAAGATGGCCAGTAGGGCATCCTTCTTGAAAGGGGCTCCAGGGGCAGTCCTGGTTATTTTACATCCAAATTCCCTTCCAAGCAGCCTGAAAAAAAAAGGATTAATACATTCTGGAGAAATGTGATTTATTGGAGCATGCAGACGTGTCAGAGAAAGGACCCCCTTGCTGGAAGGAGGCACCATGGATAAAGAGGACCTCTCCCTTTGAACCCCTAGGTGGATTTCCACTGGTTTCCCCTTCAAAAGCTCTTGAAGAGGCTGGTGTGGGTGGGAGGGTGGGCACAGAGCAGCCTTGAGGACGGATAGAGAGTGACTGGCTGCCCCTCTGACTGCACAGGACACATGGATGGCCACGGGACAACTTCAGGGAACTGCAACAGAAGAATGGCTGAGCAGGTTTAGAATGAAAGGGGCATTTCTCACTGCTGTGCACAACTGGAGAGTGCTGGGATTGCTCAAGCAGCTCCCTGTGCAGCCCCACGCTGCCCCTTTGCCCCTGGAGCAGCCAGACAGCACTGGGGTGACTCACCAAAACCTGGTACTGCAGATAATTGGAGCCTCCAAACTCAGTGTCAGGAGCTAAACAAGAGCACTGAGCAGTGAGCTCTGGCCCTAGGATCAAGCAGCACAAAGATTTCCAGGGCCACTTGGAGACTTAGACTTCTGTAACAACTGTAGACAAGGCAGTAATTTTCCATTTCTTTACTTACTGGTGCAGAATTCTAAACAACCCAGGCAAGAAATGAACACACAAACCAGCCAGCCAGCATATGGCTGCAGAACACTGCCAGCCAGCATCTCTGCTCCCAGCTGCAATTATCCAGCAAAACACGTTACCTGTGCCAGCTCTGGCTGGTTTATCTGCAGAATTTTGATCAACTTAAATGGAAACGGGCCCACAGGGTGAAGTCAAGGCCCATCAATGTGCATTTCACTGCTGGGTAAAGTCAAGGCAGGTTTTTTCCACTTCACAATAGTAATACACTATTTCTAGCAAAAACTTTTGTATTAAATCCTCTGGAACTGTGACTGCAGAGCAAGTTCAGGAATCAGCAGAACCAGAAAGGACATACCTGAAGGGATGTGTCTTCTTCTTGCCAGTTCCTTTGGTCTCCAGCCATCAGCATCACTTGGCCCCTAGCCACTGGAACCTCTCCTGCAGCAAAGAGACCAGGCAGGCAATGATGGGTGGGCATCTGCAGGGAGCTAGCCCAGCTCAGGGGAAAAACATGTTATTTATTAAACCAGAAGATTAGGTTTTCACAAAAACAAACCACAAACAAATAAACAAACAAATAAGCACAAGAATAACTAACTTACTATCAGAGAGCTCAGCTAATAAACCCTCCCAGGCTGTGACAGTGGCAGTGAGGTCACATCTCAGCCCCTCAGCTGGTGCTGGGCAGGAGCTGCTTGCTGCAGCCCAGTTACTGCCCCTTGGGTTTGGATTCTGCAGGGGCTGGGCCCCTCCCCAGCCATGGCAGGAAATGTTTTCCTTGCCAAAATGAAGCTTGGCTATATTTCCTGGGTATCTCCTGAATTCAGAGAGCTCTGCTCAGGGTTCAACACCTGTCAGAACAGAGGAGGGATTGTTCCTCTGCTCCAGAGCTAAGGTACCTCAGGTACCAGGAGAGGTTTCAGAAATGCTGATTTCTTGCTTCTGCTCAGCTTTCTTGCTCCAGGGACTGATCTAAATCACAGACTTGTGGGGTTCCTCCCTTTCCAGGTGTAAGAGGAAAAATTACGAAACCTCTTCTTGCTTTTGAGAAGTTCAGCAAGGATAGGAGGCCCAAACCCCGCAGGGCTGCTGGGGCAGGGATTACTGGGCCAGGGCTGGAAGGAGCAGGGATGGGGAGAGAATGCTGGCAGGGGCTGCCCTTCCTTCCTGCCCAGCACATCTCCAAATCCTTGAAACCCTGAAACCCTGACCATGAGGCTGCCGAGCCTTTGGTGGCACAGAGACCCACACTTGGCAGGGGCTCCTGCTGGGCAAAAGTGGGGAGACCAAGGAAATGTTACTGCTGCTGCTGCTGCTGAGGCTTTTCCCAGGAGGAAACACAGAGAAGGATCTCAAAGCCTTTGTTTGGTTCAATGCCATCCCCCTTGGGACCTCCAGCAACCCTGCCCAGGTCCTCCCTGGATTTCTCTGGTTCACAATGCTTAATTACACTGGTGATTGATTAATTTCTGTATTTGGGGCTTATCCAATCTGGGGCTCTCATTTTTTCTTCCAGTTTCTTCCTGCTCTAGATGATAACTCATTCAGGAAGCTTCACCTCAAAGAAGCCTCTTCTGTTAGATTTTCCCAACCGAGGCCCTCGAGGCCGTGGGCATCAGGTGGATGTATCTGCCAAATATTTTTTCTATTTTCTTAAGACTTTAGAGTGCCTGGGATTTAAATGCACTAATGTTCTGTGTTTTCTGTTTCCTTGACTAGTTTGGCAAGCACAGAAGCTAAACCTTTCCCAGAGGCACATGAATGGCTGCAAAGAAGGAGAAGCAGGAGCCTGTTTTTGTTCACTTAAGAATTTGTGAACAAAAAACTGAAAGGAAACTCAGGAGACAGGCATTTCCTTTTTGTATAGAGAATTCAATGCCAAGTGCTGGGCTCAAAGAGGCATTTTCCACTTTCTATTCAGCTCATTTGTGCTAATCAACAGGGGTATAATCTAAGTGAAACTAGTAAGTGCAGGTCAGTAGCCCTGATGTGGTTTGCTGGGGTGGAGGGACAACTGGCTTAGACCAGCCTAAACTGATGTGTGGACCTGAACCCTAAAATCCTCCTGTGAAGAAAACAACATGTTGTCAGCACTGAAGACCTCATTTGAGAGTGGAGATACTGCACAGGTCTTGGGCTGGCTCCTCATTTTGGCAGTCTAAGTCCTCCCATTCTGATTCAGGAGAAAATCCTGGGTTCCCTGGGAAGAGGGAAGGAACAGAACTCAGTGTTGCAGTTGTGTGGCAGCTGTGAACAAAGATGAGCTGATGTGATTCTGCTTTGCTTGCAGTTCAGGTGACAATAAAATGACAGATTCCCCATGTAGCAGAAGCTCATTGATGTGCTAAAACTCAGTGTGGCTTTGGAGGCAGCTACAATCCCACATCCCTGACCACCAGCCTGTGTTTTGTCAATCAGCCCTGACACAGAGCACTGGAGGGCCCCAGTGCCTTTGTTGCTGTGACAAGGAGGGACCTTCAGCAGGGAGATTCTTTGCCAGGCTGCTCAGTGAGAAATCTTCTCTCTTCCCTCCTTAGCATGTGATTGGGCTCAAACACACCAACAGCTTAAAGAAAGGCTTAAAACAGAAAACTCTGTTGTGTGTATGTGTGGGGAAATAGGAACAGCACAGTAATAGTACCCTGTAATGTGGTGGTGTTTTGCAGGCACCCCCAACATGGATGAGATGAGGATCTGACTCCATGTTTCAGAAGGCTTGATCTATTATTTTATGATATATATTATATTAAAACTATACTAAAAGAATAGAAGAAAGGATTTCATCAGAAGGCTAGCTAAGAATAGAAAAAGAAATTATAACAAAGGCTTGCGACTGACTGAGACAGTCCAGTCTCCCAGTGATTGGCCATTAATTAGAAACAACATGAGACCAAACACAGATGCACCTGTTGCACTCCACAGCAGCAGATAACCATTGTTTACATTTTGTTCTTGAGGCCTCTCAGCTTCTCAGGAGAAAAAATCCTAAGGAAAGGATTTTTCATAAAACGTGTCTGTGACACTGTAACATAAACCATGCCCTGGGTCTGGGGGGTTCCAGCTGTAGGTGTTGCAGGAGCAGGGGCAGCTCAGGCTCCTGCAGCACAGCAAACAGGTACCACAGGCTCAGAGCATCCTCTCCCAGGTCAGGATTGTTCCAGGCTCACCTGCAATTGCAGCCATGGGCAGGTGCCTCAGCAGAGCTCTCAGTAAGGCTCAGAGCCAGAGCAGCACTAGTGGATATTACCAGAGTGAAGATCTCTTGAGCAACATGAACCCTGATTGGTCCATGCCTGATGACAGTCTGCTTTTGCAGTTCTCCTTCAGGACTTCTGTTTCTTCTCCAGGACTGAATAATTCTTATTCAATGAGCACTTCATCAATATGCAGCTACATTCTGAGGATGAGCTGCCAGGACATGACAGACGCTTTCTGCTGGATGATATTCAAATTTCTTACACAGGCATTTTGATTCAAATTACTCTAATTCTCTAATAAAAGCTTTGAATCAACCTGTAGCTCTCATACTTGAAACACCAGAGTGGTCTGGAGAAGAACAATGAATATTCAGAACTCCAGATCTAGACACAACAATGTTTTTTTTCCTCCACGTTTGCTCCCACCTCCTTTCTAGGGGTCAGTGCATTAAAGGAAAAGGTGTGAAGTGTAATTGTCCTCCTGGTGCCTCTCTCTGTGCTGTCCATCACCTGCTGGGGCTGCTGGGGGTCACCAGTCAAGCAGGTTCATGTTCCCCAGTAATATCATTGCTTTCAGCAGTCTTCTCCCTCTCTCAAAAGCTGCCTGCTACACCAGGAGAGCACAACACAGGCTTTGATGCTGTTATCTGCCTTTGCTCCCCTGTTTATCAAACACTTTGAAATATGTGACACTCCTTCTGCAGGCACTCCAAACCATCCAAGCACTCCCTTTCCACAGGGCTCAGCAATTAACACCAGTCTCTGGCAATAAGAACATTAGAGAAAGCAGAAGACAAGGGGCAGCTCTTCACAGGCTGGGAACCTGCCTTTAGAGTTGCCTCAAGAAAACTCTTCCTGGACACTCAGGCAGTTTATCCCTGGGTGAGGACAGAGGTTTCCTAGAACCTCTTCACATAGCTTGTAGGATTTGCTTCATTGAAATGCCAGGAAACAGCATCCCCACTCCTATGCCCTTTTGCACTGGGTTTCTTCCCCAGCCAGGAAAGACAGACAAAACTTTTCTTGAGAAATTTATTAAGATGCAAATGTTTGCAAGGATGGCCAGAGGGGACAGCTCCTGGTGCCAGCCTCCTGAGCAGGGTGACTCAGGGAGGGAGAGGCACCTCTGGGGTGGCTGTGCTGCTCCTTCCATCCCCTGTGCCCAGCACAGCCTCATTCTCTTTGTGATCTTTAACACCCCCTGCCCTCCATGGGTTTGTTCTTCCATATCTGAGCACATGTTTGGTTTAATGCTCCCTCAGCATGAAAAACTGCACACAGACAGGGATGACCATGATCTCAGAAACAAAAAGTGAAGGTAACTGCAGCTGAGCTAATCCTTCATCAAAACACTGTTCAAAGTGCAAAAGGACTGGGGAGGCAAACCCTCAGGAGTTCTGAAATTTCAGGAGTTCTGAACTGGCATTTCCAAGCATCACAAAATAGTGTCTTTCCTGCAGATCATTTGGACTGTGAGAGGCAAAATGGGCAGAATAATCAGATGCCATTGAACCCTCACAGGAGTGCAGTGACACTCAGGGAAGGGAGAGCTGTGGAACAGTCTGACCAGCAGCAGAGGAGAGAGAGATACAGAAGGACTCCCTGGAGGGAGAAATCACTTCACAACTCTGAAAAGCAGACAAGAATAGGCAATTATACTGCTAGGGCAGCAAATCAGGCTTTTAGGTGCAAAGTGAAGCCTAAACTTCTCCTGAAACCCCTAAGTACTTCAAGATCTGGGAAATGGAACTTCAGCCACATCCCTGTGAGGAGCAGAGCCCCTGGCCAGCGTGGGTACCAAGCTGGAGGAGGTCAGAAACACAGAGCAGATACAACCAGACCCTGATGTGCCCCCCAGCTCCCCACAGCCCAGAGAAATCAGCTCTGGACACAGACCCACCAAACCCCTGCACTCACAGAGCCAGGACCTTCACAAACCTGCTGGGCTTGGGTGCCAAAACCACCCTCCAAGGGCAATTCTGCAGGTTTATTAAATCCCCAACAGCTCATGCACAAACCCCAGCACAGCCAGTGCAGCCAGCAGCACACAAGGATTTGCTGCCCCTCAGATATCATTTTCTAGTGGTACAAATAAGATCCACTGAGCTCCAGGCTTCTTCATTTATGCTTCTTCTGAAGCTGGAACTTACTGAAGATGGGGATGAATCTCTAGTCTACACCATATCATGCAGCACAAACCTGCTCACGGATTCTAAGGCAGTGAAGAATTATCTGACCCTCAGAAAATGCTGTACAGTCTGTCCTATCCTGATTTTCTTGCTCCTCCAGCAAATCACTCTGCAATTTCCTGCTGTACAGTGCTAAAATAGAAGGGAAATTGTTTCCTTATGAATCAGCACAACCAGCATTTTTTGCTTGTTTTATCTGGCTGAGCAATTTTCTCTTAGGAGAGAGAAAATAGTGCCCATGATCCTGTGAAACACCCATGGTCAAACACCTGTATATCCCAGGGTGAGTGAGTGACTCTGGACATGGGAGCCAAATATTGAGAGGCTATATTTATTTTTTCACCTGCCATTGAGGGGACCCTGTGGGCTCTGCTGGGGTGCACAGGCAGCATCTCCCTGGTCCCAGGGCAGTGAAGCAGAGAGCACCACTGAGGCAGCACCGTGCCAGTTTGCCACCCACGCTGTTCTGCATGCTCCCACTCTGGGAAGGGGGCCAGTGATGACACAGCCAGGACAGCCCAAGAGTTCATGCATTGCAGGCACACCATCCCTGCTCTGCTCCCTGTTTGGGAAGTTTGGAGTTGCTGTGGAGACACAGAACAGGATGTGACATGACAACTCCTCTGCCTACGACCTTAAAAAAAGATTTATTTTTATTAACAAGGAATGCACGCAGACAAATATTCCTGTGCTGCTGGCAGGCATCTGTGTGGCTTGGCAGGAGTCACATCCCAGGCAGTGGGAGGGCAGGGGATGGACAGAGCTCAGCTGGGTCACAGCTCCCCCCTGATACAGGGCACAGACACTCCTGCCCCCTGTGCCAGCTGCCTTGGGAGGAGCACCAAGGGGACACTCCTGTGTGGGGCTGGGTGCCCTCCTGGTGTCAGAGCCAGGCTCTCCCCCTGCGCAGCTTCCCCAAAAGAGCCCTCAGACAGAGCAGGATGGAGGATCCCACAGATCCCTGCTCAGGATAAAGTTTTTCCTCTCATTCTCTGCACAGCAGCTTCCCCAAAAGAGCCCTCAGACAGAGTGTGATGGAGGATCCCACAGATCAGGACAAAGCTTTTCCTCTCGTTCTCTGCACAGCATCTCAGTGTTATAAAGCCTGAGATAGAGCATCCTCAGCCCTGATGAGGGCCCACCTGCATCTGTCCCTTCAGAGCCAGGTTTGGGGTTCTGTGCCAGTCCCACACCAGGCACTTTGCCTCTGAAATTGAGTCTCTTGCAGTTGCAGCAATCCACAAGGAATCGTGAGTTCCATAGGAGTGATGGATAACTCCTCTTTCTGAGCAAACACGACTTGACACAAGCTTAAAGAGCTTTTAAAAGCTGATCAAGAAGAAGCTGTAATTCATTACTGGAAGCTGGAATTAATTACTGCTGATAATCACATTAACCAGAGAATGCACATTCTTTGCAGGGAGTGATGAGGAGTGCTGACAGGTAAAACAGTTAAGCTCAAGAACGTGGAATTACCCTTTTCTTCAGGAAGGCCAGAGATAGAGAAGGAGAAACACATTCATCTGAAGCTCCCAATGTGCTTTAGTTTTCTGTCCCCCTTTCAGGACATCCCCAGTTTTTTCCCCCTCTCCAGAGCTGGCCATGCTGAACCATGCTGTCACTCTCACCTGGATCCCTGGGATCCCATCCAAATGAGCTCAGGCTCTCTGCAGTGCTATTTGAAAGGTCAGGATCTGAGTCATGACTCCAGTATGGTGATATTTTTGGCACTGCTTTAATCATTTTCTCCTGTATGTCTCATGCACTGCCTGCCAGAACCCCTTGTCCTCCCAATTATGGTGAAAATAGATAATTAGTAATAGCCTAATTCAGGCACTACTTGGAATTATTGACGAACATACTCTAGTCCAACAATATGAATTCTTCATTTATCTTTTCCACTTCAGTGCTGGCACAGGGAAAAATGCTGGACCAGGCTTTCCAAGGGAGAGGCTTGTCAGCTGCTGGCAATGTTTATGTTAGAATCCTGACGCGTAATGCTCACATGCTGGTGCAAAAAGGGACATGAAGCCCGTCACTAGGATCCCTGCTGCTCCCTTGGGGTCTCCTCTGGGCTCCCAGTGACAGAACTCTTTTCTGTGCTCTGCAGAAAACCAGTACCCTGCTCCACAAACCTTGTGCTCTCACCACACCAGCCACAGGCATTCCAGATCACATGAACTCACAAATATTTCTGACATTAATTTGTGTTCCTCAGTCTAGACTCATCATGTCCAGCTATTTCATTCCTGAGATCCCAAAAATTTTAAAACTGCATTTCCTCTGCCGAAGTTTCATTCCACATAAATATTTGTTTTTAATGTCTCATATTATTTGACAAATATTAATTCATACCAGCCCTCCTGTGAAGCAGAGAAATTGGTATCATTAACCTCACTTAAGAAAAGGAAAGGAAAGAGAAGAGAAATTATTTGCTGATGGCAAATTAATGTGGGAGTGAGAGCTCAAAGGCTCCATCTCTGAGCCACCCCTCTCCTCAGCAGAGCAGTGCCAGGCATCCTTTTTTGGGTGGCCAACAGAGACATGCATGGCTTCTTCATTTATGCTTCACTCCCATCTGCTCTTCTGTTTCATTCCACACAACCTGCTCAATAAACACCAGGGTTGCCCAGGCACTAGATCAACAAGGGAAGCCACCCTGCCCTCCCTCCCTTGCCTGCCCTGCAGAGCCCCTGCTCTCAGAGCCCCTTTTCCTCAGCCTGAAGGGGACACCAGGGCCCTGCAGAGGGAGAACACCCCTGGTCCTCACCTGGGGCTGGTCACTGGGTTTTGTCCTCACACTGCTGCCACTGCAGGGCAGCTGGGGCAGATCTGAGCACCAACACATTTACCACAGGCACCACGGGCACTGCCACACACCATGGACACACTGCTGTGTGCCATGGGCACTCCTGCACACCCCCTGAGCATCACAGGGGCTCTGCCACATCTCTGGAACACACTGGCACAAACCCTGCACATCTCACCAGGGTGAAACTCTAACCCTGCCCCTGACTGTGACAGGGGAGCAGACCTGGCTGTGCCCTGAGGGCAGGGCTTTCTCAGCTGGTTTTATTTTTACCAAGGGACACGTCTGACCCACACAGGGGTGATCTGACCCACAGTCCCAGCTGTTGCGTGGCTGAGCCACAACACACGTGCCAACAGCACTCAACACTGGCACAAAACAGCCTTCCCCCTTTTTAATGGTACATGTACTGGAAGAGAATCCCAGACTGCCCAACACTCCATCTCAGCATGGGGAGGTGTTAGGAAAGATATTTTTGAAGTTCTGGACAAGCTCAGTCAGTGAAGTACAATTACTACGAAAAGCTCTTTGTGTAGAAGATAAATGTTGCTGTGCACACAGGATCCTGCACTGCCCAGACAGAACCAAGAGATAAATCAGAGCACACATTCAGGGAACACGCTCTCCTGATACTAATACCTCAGATATTTACTGAGGCTTGGGAGAAGGGACAGTTATCTGACTGACACTGTATTTTTCTCTTCTCTTTCTCTCCCCTGCAAAATGCATATGGGTTTTATGGAAGAACAGGAAACTGGCATTATTAGAAGTCACCACATAGGCACCTTTGATGATTGGAGATTTTTATTTTGGAGGAGACTATTTCTCTATGGCAGTTTTCCTGATCTTCTGAATATGTGCTGAATTTTCCAATAAATGTGTCCCTTAAAAGAATTATTTTGTCTGTAGCCCAAAGTATGACTTTATCACCAAAAATTCCTCTGCCAAAAGCCCTTGTCAGCTGCCTGACTGATTGCTGAAGGCTAAGCACAATTAATGAGACCGCCAATATTCAGGATTCCTGCATGACCAGGGCAAGAGGAAGTATTCAAGACATAAAATGCTTTTTCCACTCAAGAGGTGAAAGTTAAAATAGCATTAATAATAGCAGAATGGGGTTGCAGCAGTCTTCCATTCCTGAGCTACCAAGAAACCCAAACATATAATTCATAGCAGTTTTGGGATCATTTTAAAACACTTTAATTTGTGTCAAGCAATTTGCAGAAAACTGGGTAAGACTCCAAGAAAGACAGGCTTTCCTGATTGTTCTTTGATTGTTTTAAGATTTTTTCCATGTTTGAACAGCAGCACACAGAAGCACTCAGGCTGTTGGTGGTCCTGGGGACACCTGGCTGGAGCACAGTGAGGGGACACAGGACAAGGTGAAGAGCATTGTCCTGCATGGGAACCCTGCTCCTCCACCTGTTGTCCCTGCAGGTGGCTCTGCCTGGAGACAGCAAAGGCTGAACACTGCATGCAGGGCAGAGTCCAGGCTCCCATTTCACCAAACACAAATTGTGTCACTGCCAACCCTGCCAGATGTCCCTCTCCCTGGATAAGTGCCCATGGAGCTGGGATAAGCAGAAGAGGAACTTTGGAGCTGAGCTTAGAAAAGCAAGTTTTGATCCTTGCCAAGGTCTCAGACATGTACATTCCTGTGAAAGGCTGAAGCATTTCTCAGTGCTTCCTGTGTCCCTCGGTGCCTCCTGCAGGGTTGTGAGTGCCTGCTCAGCCCCACTTGCAGCTGCTGCCTCTCTCCGTACTTTGGTGATGGTGGTGAAGAGAGCTGAGCAGTTCTCCCTGAACTGCAGAGAAACTAAATAATGTCTTAGATGATTTTTAACTTACACACACCACTGAAGTAGAACAGCTTCTGCAGGAAGGCCTGTGCTTCAAACAGTCTTTCCATGTGGGTGACTGCTGGAGGCAAAGGTGTTTTTGGAGGATGGAGGTACACTGGCCACAGCCCCAGCTCAGGAGGAGTTTTTCCCACCAAGGAGGAAGCCTTCCACTTGCTGGGCAAGGATTTCATTGCATGGTTTCAAGACATGCATGGCTGTGAGGATCATTCCTGTTCTGTGTCTGGCATTGCCTCTGAGAGTCTGCCTGATCAAATCCCTCAAACACAGTGATGGGAGAATATTTTCTGTGTCCTATCCAGTTACTGGCTTCCCAAGCACACTGCCTATTTCCAAAGCACATGGCTACTGTGTGAAAACGGAGGGGGTTATTGGGAGCAACTGGAGAGGCAGCTTTTGATGGCTGGAGCTTTCAGAGATTGCTCCTGTGGTTGTAATGTTCCCTCAAACTGGATGGTGACACATACCTAAGGGTATCAGCCAGCCCTGCTCCTGGCCCTTCAAACCCTGCTCTGAAATGTAACACTTTAGAAATATGATGGTTTAGACAACTTTAGTCAGTGAGTCAGTTCTGGATTATCAGCCCACAGAGGGAGGATACTGACTATCCCTCAAAAATTAGCAACCAGCAGGCTCTTGCCTTTGATGAATGTTATTTTAAAGAGTCAGCTCACTTCTCTTTGCTCCAAGAACACTTCCCATTAATCACTGCACAGGAACATTGTGACCTCCTCCCCCAATGGCTTTATGCCCAGGATGACTAGTTCAGCATCATCAGGAAAGAAGAAAGGGGAGAGGAGCTGGAGAAGATTTGGTCCCACCAAAGATGTGGGGAAGTAGATGCCACTAGGGGAAAGTCACTTCAAGGGATGAGATAGATGGGAAGCAGCATGCAAGTGCTCACAAGACCTCCAGACCTAAAAGTATTAGAAAACAACTAAACCTTTGCCTAATTCAGGGAAAAAAAATAAAATAGAGAGTGGGAAAGGATTGCCAAGACATGAGCAGTTCAGAGCCTGGGCTGAGCAGGCTCCTGTTGCCTCATCTGAGAGATCTCCCTGGCTGCCACACACCCTCCCAGTTTCCAATGAGCTGTGCTCATTGCTATGGCCACTGCTGTCTCACCAGTACCCAGCCCCTGCAGTGCTGCAGTGCCTCAGTTCAGTGTCTCTGCTGCTCTCCACCAGCTGGGATTTACCCAGCATGAACACCAGTTAAACAGATCAGGACAGTAGATAAAGCTGCTGAGGAAAAAGTTCCTTCATATGGCTTGGGCTTCACATCTCAGTTTCTAGAAACTGGGAGAATCTGTGATTATTCTTAAGATAAAGTTAGTGATACCAGAGAAGAGCCTCTGGGTATGACTGATCAGGGAAAATGCCCAGAAGCATCAATTCAGTGAATATTTACTCTAATTTGCTAGGTCCCATGAAAGGGTGGTACCTGCAAGCCCTGATCAGCCCAGAGCTGATTGCAATTTGCTCCAACAGTCTCTAAAACCACAGAACACAGAACCAAGTAGTAACAGGCTGTGGGGGCCCTCCCATTGACCTTCCAGGCTAGCAAAACCCCACCTCTACCTTTACAATTCTTTCTTCCCATTGTATACATGGGAAGAAAGAACTGATGAAAGAAAGAAAATGTGAAAATATATTTCACATTCCAGACTTCTCTGTGGCTTACACTGTATTACCAAGTGCTCTCTGAAGAATTAAGAGGAGACTCGCTCGCACTCTTACAGGTTGTCAGGATCATCCGTGAAGGCATTAAAACCAAGCTTGAATGTCTTAAAACTACTAAAGCCCCACTGTGGTACATCCAGCAGCTTTAACACCGTCCAGGCTTTGGGAGAGGATGGGGTGAGCCCCAGCCAGGGTGCTCAGGCAGTCCTGGGGGAGCAGCTTCCCAGGGGACAGCTCTGCTGAGCAGGAACATGGTCTGGTGAGCACCAGGCACAGGGAAGGGTCTTCCTCCAGGAACTCATCAAAATGAGGAAACCTTTGAACCAAGGTCAGTGGGCTTGGTGATGTGAGCCTGCAGGTGAGTCCAGAGCCCTGGGCAGCAGCCTGAGCACACACAGCTGGAATGGAAACAAAGAAAATACTGCCTCATTTTTGTTCCCCTGCTTTGATGTCCATGTCCCAGTGACAGAAATGCACCAGCCAGCCCTGTGCCAGCAACAGGAGGAGATTTTCATACAAAAACATGCAAACACAAAGTTGCCTGCAATAGGAAAATAGTGCAAAATATATACTTCTTAATTTGCTACTGGAAAATATTTTTCATCCAAGATTTTTTCAATTTCAGATTGACAGTGCTAGCTTGCATTTTAAGCTGAAACATTTTGATATTCCAATAGCAATTGCCAAATCCTTTTGCTGGCTGGATCTCCTGTGAAATTGGCCTTTTCCATAGAACATTTTGGAAGTCTTGTGTGACTGACAGCTGTCATACTGGCATCACGGACTCTCTTCTTTTATCTCTGTCATCTCCTTCCTTGTGTCTGAATTATCTCAGGGATCTGGGAAAACTGGTTAAAAGCTCCCAGCAGAGGAGCAGCAGAACCCCTGGGATCCCTTCCTTCACCCACATGGTGGTTTTAGATCATGATCATCTCCAGCAGACAGTGCTGAAATAAGAGTCTGCTGAAGGGAACAGGTTCTCATTTTCAACCAGGGCCTCTGGGGGCTCTTCTCTGTGGTGTGCTATCTTGGGTTTCAGGCAGGTAAAGAATTCAGAAAAAAAATTACAGTTGGAATCTTTCTTTATCCAGAGGCAGAAGTTTGTTTTCCACTTAATGTTTCTAGAAATAGCAGGAACAGCTGTTAAAGAAAACTGTCTGTTTTCAGAAAAAGAGAGAAACCCTTAATTTCAGATTTGAAATTATTTTTGCTTTGTTTAAACACACCTGCCAAGTTCTAGCTTTCCTTTCTTTTCAACTTCATTTAAAAAATTGTCATACAGGGAACAAAAAACAGAGGTCTTTCCATTTTGAATGCCAGACTTTTGAAATCTCCAGCAGTTCAGGGTGAAAATTGCCAAGGAAAAGAGGGCAAAAAATGTTTTAACAGACAGCTAGACATTTGCTATCACAGGAAAGAATGAGGTAATTTAGTTCATCTAAAACACCTCGATCACCCGGAAAATTGAGCTGACATTTCTACACACACACTAAATACCAAGACATGAGCACATCAGAGGAGTTCCCTAGGCTGAAGATGTCACAAACTGCCTGTCCTGGGTACCTGACTTTGGGCACTGCTGCCCAAGAGATACACTAAAGAAAAGCTGTGTTTCAGCTAAGGGTGACTGAGTCACAGCCAGGACTCAAACAGCAAAGGCTAAAACAGACTGAAAATAACTCCCAGGAAATAAATGTTCTGGGGCAAGACTGAAGGGGGATTCTGCTCAAAAGAAGCATGACAATTTGACAATTGAAGCAAAATTATCAGGTTACCTTCCAGCCCCAGCAGCAGCCCCTGGGATGGCAGCCAGCTCTCCTCAGCTGGAAGCAAAACACCAAAGCACATCCCTAATCCCAGGAAGAGGCTCCCAGAACATGGCCAAGCCTGGTTCTTGAGGACACGGGGAAAGGCAAATGGTCCTTGAGTTTCACTTAGCCAGTTGTACCTGGACTCACACTTGGCAGTGTGTGGGTAACATACCACAGGCAGTAACACAGCCAATAAATAACCTTTAGTTCACAGCCAGGGGTACTCAGTGCATGGTGCTCTACAGGATTAGGTTAAAACTGCCTCAGGCTGAGTGACACCTGCTGCTCTGTCTGGGTGCTCAGGTGCTTGATCCCAGCAGGCTGACCTGCTGTGTGAGGCTCTGAGGCATCTCCAGAAAACGTGTGCTTGGCTGCACACACTGGCTCAATGAACTCAGTTACACAGCCAAGGAAAGGTTCCATTGCTTCCCTGAAAGCTATGGAAACAAGTAATGATTTATAGTGGTTTATTGATGGTCTGATTCTGCTACCTCAGGAGAAGAGTGAACAAAAGACAGGATGCTGACTCATGAGCAGAAATGGAGCAAAAAGATGACACGTTGTTCAAACCAGCCTTCAGAGCAGTGATGACATTCTGGAAGAGGATAATGACTGGGAGAAGTATCTGTGGGATTGACCTGTTTGTTTCAACTTTCCCAGGGCAAGTGTTTTTTAGCTGTGGGCTTTCATGTATATTAGGTGCAATATTATTACTCACAAATCATCAGCTGGAAAGGAGAGACATTATGTCAGAGGATGAAAACTGACACCCCCAACATTTGCTTCAGTTTCACCGGAAATCTGTCACCTCCCTGGTCTTTTTTGGAAGAGTCTGAAGATTTAAGTTCAATGTATCAGAGGTATTTGGCTACTCTGCTCTGGCTGACCACTGCAAGGCGTCAAGAGCTATTTTTAGACACATGAATAACGAAGGATTTTGGAGTGGATCCTGAAATGTCCTGAGCCTCAACAGGAATGTGGCAGTGGCACTCAAAGGGGCTTGTTTGCAAGCGTTTGATTTGTTCATTAGCTCTGAGCTCTCCATCCCAGTGTGTGCTGTGAGTCACATCTCCTCTGCCCACAGCCTCCCCATGGAAGTGGTTCCAACCGGGGGGGTCTGTGCTTACTTGGGGCTCAACCAGGGTCTGGGCAGTTCCACCTTCTACTGATGTGGCTGTGGGAGTCACAGCCCTGGCACAGTCCCTCTGCATCCCCCCCAGCCCCCTGCCAGGCTGCCAGCTGGGGTTTGTCAGGGGACACAACTGCTGCCCTTCCTTGGCTGATCTGTGCAGCCCAGGGCTCGGGGCAGTGACTGCAGCTTCAGCTCAGGGTGCCTTGTCTCATTTGTTTGGCTGTGTCCTGCCAGCTGAGACACCAAACTCCTCGGGCATTGCTGTGTCCGAGGCTCAAGGGGTCCCTGCCAAGGCACCAGCACAGCTCCAGACCACCAGCATCAGCATGAGCGTCACTGTGGCACATCCCAACAGAGCAGGGTGCAGTGTCACTGTGCCACATCCTGCAATGTCACTGTGGCACATCCCAATCGAGCAGGGTATGCGGTTTATCGCACCAGGGGCCACTGCAATAGTAGGTGTACCCCCAGGGACAGGTGGGCACATGCACACATTTTTATCACATATCACATTCTTCTCTCCTGAAGCTATGACTGAGAAGCTCAGACCGGTGCCCAAGTCTGTACGGTGTTTCTCAAACCCTGAATTACATTTTTATTTGATTTTTCAAATTCTCCGAGAGACTCCCCGTTCACTCGGCATTCAGTGAGGCATGGATGCTCACTGGGTGAGCGGTTGAGGACGAACCCGGCGGCCCACCCCGCCGGTCCCGGGGCCTTTCCCCCCTCGGGGCGCCGCGGCCGGGCAGGGCGGGAACCGCGGGCCGCCAGGGGGCGCTGCGGGACCGCGTGGGCGCGCTGACGGCGAGGCGGTGACACAGCGCCCCCTGCTGGCTCCCGCCGCCGTTCCCGAGCTCTCGCCGCGGCTTCCGATCTCCCGGTGCCCTCTCCCGGCTCCCGCCGCCGTTCCCAATCTCCCCGTGCCCTCTCCCGGCTCATTTTCCCCATTTAACGACACTGCTGTGGCACTTCCCGGTCGGCACCGGTCATTAGAAGGCGGCACCTCAACCCTGGGCTCCCCGCACCCCCGTGGCCATGAGACCCGTGCGGATTTTCCTGCTCATTGAACTCAAAATTTCCTTTGGCACAGGAGCAGCCGAGCGAGCTGGGATGTGCAGGGGAAAACCCACAGGACACGTCCCGGTTATGGTGTTTGAGTGGGCAGAGGCAGGGGCACTTTCTCCACACCTCACATTCTCGAACACAGCAAAGCAAACCTCCAGGAATAAAATAAAAATAAAAATAAAAATAAAAATAAAAATAAAAATAAAAATAAAAATAAAAATAAAAATAAAAATAAAAATTTATGTCACTGGTGACATTGATTCCTGCATTTCACAGACAGGCAGAGGTGAAGCAGCTGAGCCAGTGCAGGTGTATGAAGTACCTGTATAAAGCCCTGTTGGCAATGCAGATCTTAAAAAGAATCATAAGGCCTTCAGCAATGACAGGACCTCAGTGTGACACATTTTAGCTGAAAAATACTCTGCTCTTCCTGGCCTTTGGTGATTCTCACCCTTCTTTCCTGGGTGAGAATTGGGACAGGACAGCCTGTGTCATGTGCCACCCTCAGGGTCATCAGCCTTCCCAAAAGCCGCCAGCAGCTCGGTCCCTCTGTCCCTCTGTCCCATCCTGCTCCTGCAGTGTCCCTGTGCTTGAAGGCTCTCTCCCATCTCTGTGGCAGCCCCCCATGCCCAGCCCCTTGCCCACACACAGCCTGGGAGATGCTTCACACCAGGTTTCTGTGAGGTGAATGTCAAGACAAACCCCACTTACTCTTGTCTGCATAGTGACAGAGGAATATTAAAAAAGAAAATAAATTCAGGATCATTAAAGGGTCAATGCAGATGCCACAGAAGAGGATTTTACACTTGAGAAAGCTGAATTTTGTCCTCCTGTGAAAAAAAAAAAAGAGTGATATCTCATTTTGATGTGTAAGAGACCAGGCCCATTCTCCACCTGCGGTACCAGTCTCTGTGCAAACAATTGCACTCTGTGAGTTAACACTTCTCTTATATGGAAAAATCATCAAGAAGAAGCAATTCCTGTACCTGAGACAGGGATAAAAAATTTTTTAAATGACCAAAGTCCACAGTAGCAGTAAAGTGTCAGACCAAGTAACTTGGTTTTACCAGCTTAATAGTTATTCAGTTAGCTAATGATTACTTCACTGGCAAGCTTAACTCCTGCACAATGAGCACTGGGCTATTTGACAATAGCAGCAATCCCAAACTGAGTGTCAGCTCAGGTGACCCCTCTGGTGTGTTCAGCACTGTGTTTTGGGGAGCAGAGCACCCTATGAGAAGACTCTCAGGTGTCTTCTTAACACAGTTAAAGCCAAAGAGAGAGGAACCCTCCATGGAGGGATGTCGTTCCCATTCCTCTGACTTACACATTCCTGTTTCTACATCTCCATGTTTTTCAAACTAAAGTCATTTGGTCTGGGTTTGGAGGGTGCTGCAGTGCTTTGGGTGATGTTGAAGTGAACCCATTTAACAGCTTTCATTTTAATCACTCAGAACTGACTCAAAAATCCTGTGAGCCCTCTGTGGAGCTGCACAAAGCTCATCAGGGCTGGTTAAATGATTCACAGCTGCAGGTTCATTATTCTGCTTGGAAAGTTTCTTCAAAAGGAGAGATAAGAAACAGCTCTTCAGAGAGGGCAATAAAAACATTCTCTTCTTTTGGTGAAGTCACCTGATTTTAACACTTTGAATGCTAAAGGGTTATTTTGATGTAGATGCAGGGCTCTGTATTTGGCATATTGCTGGTTTTCAGTAGATGTGTAGTTGGAAATTGATGTATCATCTTTGGTGACCAGTTACCTGCCTGAGCTCTTGCTGCCCCACTTGCAGCTTTCCCAGCCAGCCTGGGTCTGGCACAGTCACAGCACACGTGTTGTTACTGAGCAGCCCCTTCCAAACAAATCTGACTTTGGTGATCAGTTTTCCTGTATGGCAGAGCTGTAGCAGACTTGCTGTGCAGAGTTCCTGCCGTTCACTTGCATTCATTGAAGGAGAGCACAACTGGATGGCTGAGCATCCCAGCAAGAGCACCATGGAGAAATGCACAAGGAATTGATCAGGCTCTGCTTCTCTTCATGGAAGTGTTTATTGGAGAATAACAATTAAATTCAAGGAGACCTCAAAGTATCCCATGCTCCTGCCTGGACCAACGTGCTGGGCTAAAAGTGCTGCCATTGACTGTGTGAGCTGCAGGGAAGCACATGGCAATGAAACAGCATTTGCACTCAGGGCACATCCATGGCTGACTCCTCACCTGGGTAACCACAGCACTTCTTTGTGCAAAGGGCTTTTCATGCTGAAAAAAGTCAAGGCACATGGAGACAAAAGTTTTGGTCATGTGTTTATGCCTGCCACGAGCAGCAGTCTGTGCTTTTTTGCTAATCCTCTTGTAAGAGGGAATATTATCTCCTTTTCTTTACTCAGAAGTTACACAAAACCAAGAGGAGAGAGAGGATACTGAACCAGTATTTTATTTGACTGCTAGCCCCAAAGAACATTGGTGGATCAAATCTTACTCTATTACAACCATACAGATATTTTAACAGAGCGCGTATTAAAGCAGAGCATCTGGTGGGAGGTTGTGTGTAATCAGGAGGAAGTTTGCCAGACTTTTACAGAAACACTCACCTCAAAGAAATGATGATTTTTAAGGCAGCTCAACACTGCAACCTCCTACTGAGGAAAGCACTGCTGTGCAAGGATCAGCATGGGATGGATGTGCTCTGAGGAAGCAATGTCAGCTTTTCATCTGGGGGCAAACCGATCCTTGGAGAGCTGTTACCAGGTGAGGGATGATGCTGGCAGGTGAGGGATGATGTTGGCAGGAGAGGGATGGTGTTGGCAGGTGAGGGGTGATGCTGGCAGGTAAGGGATGATGTTAGCAGGTGAGGGGTGATGCTGGCAGGTGAGGGATGATGTTGGCAGGTGAGGGGTGATGCTGGCAGGTGAGGGATGATGCTGCCAGGTGAGGGATGATGTTGGCAGGTGAGGGATGATGTCTGCCTGCTGCCATGGGCAGATGGGCAGCCTGTGGCTTTGACCTTGGCCTGCACCATCCATCCATTCACACAGGGCTGAGGGATGCTGAGCCAGCGTGCTGTCCTGCTGAAGGATGAGGGGCAAGAACAGACTCTTTTATTGTTTATTCAGATTTTTTATTTACTATTTATTAATTAATTATTTATTTATTTACAGATTTATTTAGCCCAGAATGAGGAGTTTGACAGTTCTCTGGGAGTGGGTTGGGATATACATGCAAACTGCATTATTTATTTTCATTGATTTTTTTTCTATGTAAAGAGAAGAGCATTTGAATAAGTTTTACTAAGTTACAGTAACAATGTTTGTTTGCATTTGTGATTAGTTCGTTTTTTTAAGAAGAGACATCTTGTTTATAGAAACTTCCAGACAGTAATAGTAGGAAAATGCCATTTGCAGAGTCATGGATTCCCAGTTTTCCAGACAGTAAAACACACAGTTAGGAGCGATGTCTGGTTAATGCTGTAATTTACTTGTACCACAGAATTAAAGGTTTTGGTGCTGCCTCTGTGGCGCCAGCTCCAGGCAGGACTCCACTCCAGTGGAACCAAATCAAAGATTCACCTGGTCAGAGCCAATACCTGAGCCCTGAGTATTTGCTCTCTGAGGAGATGTTTCTAATTCCATTTCCTCCCCATAGCAAATCCTCAAAAAGAGATCACTGTGCCTCAGATGGGAGCACAGACCTGAAGCCTTAGCACTGTCAGTGCCACTGGGATTTGCAGTGTCCCAAGCCATGCCAGGTCCCTGTCCCAGCTGTAGTTGTCCTCCTCCTTCCCACAATAACTTAGGAAAAAGCAAGGTTAGTGTTACTCTTACTCTTTCCTCCTCTTCACAATTTCTTTTTGAAATACAAATACATTCTCAGGTCACACAGTTTTGTACCCATCAAAGCGTCTTGATTTCCAAATTGAAGCAGCCTTTCACGCAGGCCTGCAGCTGTGACATGCTGCCAGTCTGGGTGGAAATGCTCAGCTAAAGAGGTGTAATTTAGAGTATTTTGCATGGGAAGACTGAAGCTCATTTCCTTTTCACTGTCTTTTGAAGATCAACCTTTTACCAGCACAAGGGCTGAGCCAGTGCAGAACGGACACAAAGAAACTGGTTATTCTTTCTGAGAAAGAGGAGAACACAAACTTAGGTGGCTTTTCATAGCCATGGGCTGAAGCTGGCCATGTGCTCTCATCTCTTTCTAGTGACCCAAACCCAGCTCTAAATGTGGTGTCTGGCTCCACTGTGAGCCCCCAGAGCAGCAGCTGCTAGTGCCAGCTGTCAGGCACACACACCCCCAGGAATCCCAGCTATCTCTTGAATTCCAGAGGCAGTGTTTGGACCAGGACCAGCATCAGTGCACCCTGCCACTGGCGATGGAGCTGGAACACAAGGATCTGTGATTGAGGCGAATGCTGTGGCACATTGTCAGATGCTCAGTTTAACTGAGCAGGGAATACATTACTGTTTACATGTTACAGGTTAAACTTCTTCCATCTCCTGCCTTTTGGGTTGAAAACCTGCAGGTCTGGTTTGCTGGTTCCATCTCAGACAAAGGCAGAACCCCCAGTTCCATAGCTTCTTAAAGGCTGCTGCTGCTGCTGCCCACAGGATAACTACAGGACAGAGGGACAGGCTGACCCAGAGGAAAAAGGGCTGCCAGGCTGGCACAGAAGCCACAAAGAACACAGCTCTTGAGGACTAGTAAAAAATAAAATACTATTGAAAGTGAAAATAATTCAGATTTTATGCCAAAGAAATGTCAATTCACAAAGTTAAAGCCCTAACAGTTTACATAAAGCCACAGTGTGTAGCTGGTGTGTGTATAACCAGTGTAGCTTCCCCGTGTTTGCTTAGACCATGAAAAGCTTTGTGTGCTGTTAAATAATTATTTTCATTTTTGCTGACTGTTCCAATGAAAAATTCACTCAACACCCCTCGTTCTGGAGCGCACAAGTGGGCAATTCATCCCTAGCGAATTGTGATACCTGAGAGAACAAGGTCCTGAATGACCCAGTCAAAGGCTGAAGTTTGCATGCTGTTGGTTGACTTGATGGTCTCCAGAGCCCTTTCCCACCCCATTTCCCCATGATTTTGCAATCTCTGTGTGATGCTGCCCAGCTGTCGGATGAAAGGTTCAGCTTTCCGCCACGATCGGCTGCACGCTGGATATGTCCGTCCTTGCAGAGTTCCTCTGTCAGCTTTCCGCCACAATCGGCTGCACGCTGGATATGTCCGTCCTCGCGGAGTTCCTCTGGGAGGGTGCCTGTGCCTTCTGGCACGTGCTGCTCCTCTTGCAGGGGCAGTTCTCAGGCCTGGCGCGGCGGAACAGGGGGGAGAGGGGCTGCAGAGCGTGGCCCTGCGCTGAGCTCCGGCGGCGGCACACGCACAGCAGGCAGCGCAGCTCCGCGCGGAAGCTCTCGTTCAGCCAGCAGTAGATGAAGGGGTTGTAGCAGGTGCTGCTCATGGCGAACCAGTGGAAAGCAAAGTACAGAGCGTTGCTGCTGTGGATGGCCCTGCAGGAGAGCAGCACCACGTAGCAGTTGAGGGGGAACCAGCACACGGCAAACACAACCACCACCACCATCAGCATCTTCAGCGTCATCTTCTTCTTCCTCTGGTGGGCATAGTATTGCTCCATGGTGAGGTCCCCGATGGCGTTCCTCAGCCAGAGCTTTTTGGCCACTATGGTGTAGGTGATGGAGATCACAAGCAAGGGCAGAACGTACAAGAGAACAAATGTAGTCAGGTCCAGGTACTTCCAGAAAAGATCAGCAGGAGGAGGGAAGCTGGGGAGGCAGACCATTCGGATGGTTCTGTTTCTGGAGATCAAAGAGAAAGAGCTCTCAATTCCACTAGCAGCTGCACACATCTGAGGACAAAGAGCCCAGACATTCAGACAAGTTTCAGTACAGGTACGGGTGGCAGAACTCATTTGATGTCATAGGAAGGTGCCACTTTCAATGGAAAATTTTACTCTAGGTCTGACCTTTAGCTCCAGTGAAGGTTATCTTAAACAAATCCCCAGGAAAATAAAGAAATCATCCATATTGGCATCTGTATCCTCTGCTGACAAAGGGGCTCTCTCCCCTGTGCCTGCCCCAAATTACATGGTTGAACCTCTGAGCCCAAAACAGCTAATGAACCAACCTGGAAACAATTCCATTGATTTTCATTGTCCCTTTGTGACAGACACAGCACCCATGTGAAGGGAACTAAAACTTCTCTGTTTCACCACCCTTTCTGCTCTAATAACATAGATGGAGAGGTGTGGCCTTGGCTTATCTGGGGCTCTGCAAATATCATACAACAAAAAATACGTAAATGTCTTACCCAATATAAAACCTTGTCAGAGTCTGATAAATGGCATGGGGCAGTGAGAAGCAGCTGGCCATGACCCAGATGATGATGATGCAAATCCCTCCTTTCACCGTGGACATACGTGGCTTGAGAGGGTGCATGATCACCTGCAGAGAACAGCAACTCCTGAGGATTTACAGCGTCTAGGTCACTCTTTGAGCCCTATCTTGCGTTGACATGCAGCAGCAGCTCCACATCTCTTCAGTGTTAAAAGGCAGAGATTCACTTTGCAGGACTTCAGGGAGCACAAAGGCTGGGAAATGCATGGAGTTGTGCATATATTGGATGTTACTGCTGGCCCAGAGCCTGAGCAGAGAAACACATTCTGTGTGACCCTCAGAGACTCCAGAGAACACAGTAGAGAGATCTCTGTAGAGCTATATGCACTGGGGAGGATTACCTTAGGCAATGAAACAGTAATTAAAAATAGACCTATCATGCCATCCAGATGATCGCTTGGCTGATGAGGTCTTTGGTATTTTATGCATGTCATTTCTAGTCCCATTATAAATACCTACTTAATCAAGTAGTACAGCTCCCCCAGAGTATCTGTCTGCTGTGGAATTTCTCAGGATTAGCAATATTTATAGAGGCAAGTGTTGGTTTCTCTTTAGTCCAGGACATCTCCTCACTTCTGTCTTTATCTCTTTGAGCCATACTAGCTCATTCCAGCCCTGAGGAACCCCCTCCACTGAATTTAAGGACATGTATTGTTTACCCTTAATTAAACACTTACTGATATCTAGCCATGCTTTGCAATCAACCCAGAATCTACAGATTAAAATGAATCACTGTCAAAGTGCTTTGATTTCAGGAGCCGTAATATTGCATATGAAATGGGCAGACTGTCAAACTCTTTGTGGTAAAAGGGACAGAAGTGGCTGATTTCTGCTTTGGCAGTCCCCGTGATTCTCTGACACCAGGTGGAGCCAGTTCCTGGTCTGAAGTTCATCCAGCCACGGCATTTATCACCTGAAGTTGCTTTTCTGTAGCAACTGTTTCAGTGACTCCAGCACTGCAAGAAATCCAATCTACCTGAGAGCTCACCTTGCTGGATCTGGCCTCCCAGCACTCAGCACTCATCAGCTAAAGAACAAATTACAAACTCTGTTTCACTCAAGGAAACACTTCAGTCTGTACTGATTGCTTGACTTGAAAGGTTTTCCTGGCTGGTATCAGGGCTGGAGGAGGAGAGAATTTCTTACCACGAACTGGATGAGTTAACATAGTTCTTACTGTTTCCAGCCTAAGGCAAGGAATGGGGCAAGCATCAGAACAGACAGACTCTCATAAATCTGTGTGCAGAGATCGTGTGGGCTGGCTGATGTTTGAATTCAGCACTCATTCCCTGTGCTCTGAGGCAGGGCTGAGGAGGGCAGGGAGCCCACAAGCCCAATGGCTCAGGCAGAGCAGGGCTGGACCAGGCTCTCTGGCACTGATCTGAGTTTTCAGAATCTCCAAGAACAGACTCCCACTAACCACAACCTCTCTGGACAGCCCATTGCAGTATTTCATCACCCTCACTGTAAAAACCATCGGTGTTTTGTCCACTGCCGTGAAAGCTGGAGTTCTCCCATCTGTTCCCTGAGTCCCAAGACAGTGCAGGTTTCAGGCACTGGGATTTGAGGAGGAAACAACTGTGTATTTAGCACATTACTTACTAGCAAACACAGGAGTGGTGTTTTCAACATACCTGGTGCCGGTCCAGTGCGATGGCAGCGAGGGTGAGCACAGACACATGGACAGAGCAGTACTGAACAAACCGGCTGATGTGACACATCAGCTTTCCAAACACCCAGGTGCTGCTCACAAACCTCACCTGAAGAACAGACAACATCAGATTAAGAGGAGCAGTACTGAAGAGAAGCAAATTGGCTTCCCGGGTGCTTTAATACAGCTCCCTGAGGCTTTGGAGGGGCTTTATGCTCACTTTTTCCTAGGGAAACAGTGACTGTGCAAGAGGGTCTCAAAGTGAGGTGAGACTTACTGCACTGTGCAAACCAATGGCTTGAGCAGTGCTCTGTGCATGTTGTGTACATGTGTACACTTGTAAATTTACCATGGCCCTTCTGGAACACATAAAGAAATCCTAGCTCTGAGGCTAAGGCTCTGCAGGGCACACTAGGTGCCTCCCAGAAAACATTATACCTTTGGATGCTGAAAGCTGCACAGTCTCCAAACTTAGTGAGAGAAATCCATGGAATCCATCTCACCTGTTCCCAGAGAGGTCTTACTGATGATGGCTTTTCTGCAGAGGAGGAGAATGTGCCAAATTGCCTCATTACCTTGTTATTCCTGACAGTGTAATATTAATTACAAATTAATGTCACTCATTTTCCTGCAGATTAAGCTAATTTGAAGTAAAGTATATTTACTACAAAGCATCTGTCCACAGAAAATTAGACCAGCTAATCTGTTTTCAATTAGTCTAATTAATTTCCCTGTAGGGGTGACTCTTGCAGCATTGACTGTCACTGAACTGGAGCAGTGTGCTGGGTCTCTGGAACTGGTGCAAAGCTCATTCCTGAGAGAGCTTATAGAAATTTAATTACACGTGCCCAGTGTGTGGCTGTTTGTGTGTGAACACACAAGAGGGCACCAGGCTCTCCCTGAACAAATTACAGGATGCAAATCCCATCAGAGCAAGGCAGAGAAGTCCCACCAAAGAAACAGCATCCGTTTAAGAAAGGATGAATTCCAAGAACTAATTCAAAACCTGCTTTTGGAAGGCTGAAGAGCGCTCTGGGCAGGATGAAGCAGGAGGATTTTGAACTGGAGTGCTGGGTTAAATCCAGGAGCAGAGTCCTTTGTACAGGGCATGGATAGTCTGTGACAGTGGGGCAAGAAATTAATCTTTCATTTTTCCCACCTCATTCATTTAATAGCATTTTATATCATATATATTTTTAGTCACAGAAAATAAGAAAAGGACCATTAACCCCAGGAAGCACTGTCTGTAGTGGCCAAGGGAGGGACATGCCACCAACACTGTTCAGTGCAGCCTAAGCACTTCCCTGAGATGTTGCACAGGGACTGACCTGCTTCATGTTGTTTCCATAGGAAACCAGCCATTAGTTGGATTTTCTTGTGTCAAACTTGTCCCCAGTTCCTTCCCCATCTACAGGCAGAAAGGGCTCCCAGATCTGTGCCTTGCCCAGGCAGAGGGGGAAGGCTGCAGCAGAGTGAGCCCTGCAATGACTGCGAGGAGGGGCTGTGAGCCCCCAGCTCCACTTGCTCAGGGCGTCTTTGGGATGGGGGCCATGACTGCACCCTCTCCAGGAGGCAAAAGGGGAATGGGGGCAAAAGTAAGTCTGTATCCCAGCCTGGTCCCTGCCCCTCAGTCCCAGTGCACACACTGACAGGCACACACAGACACCGGCTGGACGGGGCTCACCAGTGTGAAGGGGGTGTTCAGGGTGGTGATCATCACATCAGCAACAGCCAGGTTGACGATGAAGAGGTTGGTGGCAGAGTGCATCCTCTTGTTCTTGATGACCGCGTGGCACACCAGGATGTTGCCAAAGAGGGAGATGCAGATGATCACAGAGTAGGCGACGATCAGCAGCGCCTGCACTGTCCGGCTCTGCGACTCGCCCTCGTACTTGGCTCCGCTGTCAAAGTCCCCCAGGTCCTCCAGGTTCAAGTCACTGTGGAAGAAGGACTGGTTGGGGAAGCCGTACAGTGCAGAGAAGAAGCTGGTGGTGTTGTGGTTCTCTGCTCTCCAGAAGGGCTTGGGCATGTACTGCAAGGGGAACCAGGTGTGCTGTCTCATGGCTGGGGCAGCTGAACCCTGGTCCAGCCACTCTTGTCAGCGCCTTCTGCCAGCTCAGCTGCTAAAGCCAGTGGTTGCAGGAGGGAACACACACACTTGCCTTTTCAAAATCTGCCCCATGGTTGCAAATTAGAGAAAAGGATTGATAAATGGGTCCTTCTGCCTGTGCTGGGGACACATCAGCTTCACCTCAGAGGCTCCCTGTAGGCTGTCCTTAAATCCCATATGTTCCCCTCAGAGGTGCTGATTCAGAGGCTGAAATATCAGAGATGCCCAAACACTTTCTCTCTGCACCAAGGAAGAAATCTTGGTGAATAATTCCTTTTGGGCACTGTTCTTCTTCAATCTGCAATTTATCCTCTAAAATCTGCTTTCCTGGTTCTCCACACAGTCCTTAATCCATCACGTTTCTGTTTGCCAAGAGTTTTCAGAGCTTGGCAGAAACAAAAAATCATGGGCTGTCTTTCACTTTGCTTTTCCCCCTCCAAGTATCTCTGACAATTCAGTGAAGCAGCTTTGCAGAGCAGCAGAATGGTCCCTGTGTTCCCTGTGATATACACAGCTGCCAGATGACACACTGCACAGGAAGGAGCCAATGGCAGATCTCTTCCCAGTTTTTCCTGAGGTGTATCACAACCCACACGTGGGTAACAGCACAGCCTGACATGTGCAGATCCAGAGAGCAGCAAAACACAGACAGAGGGTGGATGTGCTGTGATCTCCCCTGTCTGCTCTCTGCTCTTCTCTGGACCCCCAGCACAACTGCTGCATGGGGGTGAAGCATCTTCACCACGCTGTGGCACCTCTCTTTCTCTTCATCCCAGAGTTCTAGCAGAGAACATCTGAGGGCCTTGTGCTCGGCCCCAGCCCCTTCCTGCTCTCATGTGGTGCAGAGGATGGAGTGAAAAGTGAAATCTGACAGTAGGAGCAGCAGCCCAGCATGCACGGGGGGCACCCAGGATGGGCAGCTTCCCTCTCTGCATCCCAGCTGGGCTGGGGTCTGGGCTGACCCCAGGGCACTCAGGCACCTCTGGCATCTCTGCAGCAGCCTGGCAGAGGTGCAGGAACACACAGGGCTCCATCCCTGGGCTTCTTTGCTGTGTATGGCCCCAAAAGGCCCCTTTGCCATTTCCCTGCCTTTTCCCTGCTGTGCATCAGGAGGGAGAGGGGCACAGCAGCACTTGTGTTTTGTCCACTGCCATGAAAGCTGCAGTTCTCTCCTCTCTTCCCCGAGTCTCAAAACAGGGCAGGTTCCAGGTACTGGGGTTTGAGGAGGAAACACGCACATGCACGAACCCAACAGCAGTGAGATGTCCCAGGTGCCAGAGGGGGTGACTCTCATCCCATATTCCTGAAGAGCAGATTTATTCTCTTGCAGGTACAAGCACTTCAGCAATCACATGCTGGTTTGCTGCAGTTATTATTCACTTGCAAACATCCTGAGCTGCTTAAAGCAGGATTTGGGGCTCATCATGCATTGGTGCTGGCTCCTTTCAGGCAGACAGACAAAGCAAGGGAGAAATGCACTTTTGCCAAGTCATCCAGGTGCATTGTGCCACCCTTTGTTTCTGTAGAAGATTTTTGGCTTTCACGTGTTGACGCCACTTGAGACACAAATTATTGGAAATTTTCATTTTTGTGAGATCATTTAGTATTCTCCTTGTTAGTGCTCTTTTGAAAAGAAATATCAGATTGCTGAAATGTCACTTGAGATGCATATCCACCATCTGAACAGACCTAATGTAATCTCATCAGCAGATCAATGTTGATGAGGGCCAGAGAAATCAGAGCTACACTGTAAAAACTCAGATCCTTGGGAACATGAAATCACCAGATTTCAAGCATTTTCACAGGACATTGCCATGGTTCATTGCCTTTGCCCATGGAGGCCAAGGGGCCTGTTGGGAACAAGTCCCTGAGCTCAGTGGGTTCATGGAATCTTTCCTGTGCTTCCCTCCAGGGAGTTTTTCCTGCCTGACAGAGAGAAGTGAGATAATTCAGCAGTCACACTCATTGTACAGCATGTAAAAGCATCCAGGGTCGAGGCTGCTTGCACTTGCACCTGAATTTAAGCTTATTTTAAGGAAATGTATTCTAAAGACATGATTCATCTCCACTACTGGACAAAATTTAATGATGAGGCAAATCATAATAGCAGTGGAGATTTTCTCTGCAGGCTGTTACTACGGGCACAGTGGGTACCTGCATTCAAATGCTTGTCCCTGTCTGCTCCCACGAAGATGTACAGAAAATGCTTTCATCACTGGAGTATTGAGCCCAAAAACTGAATAAAGTTGTCCCCACAGGTCCCTGCAGATTGTTATGTTTCATATTTATCAGGTCTGTAAAGACTTCACAAGAAGGCAGATGAGAAATCCTGTGAACCCGAGGCCACTGCATTAAAACTTTTCCTAATGCAGATATTCCCATCATGTTCCAGCTGTGGATTTTTTGGTTTTTGCCTCGGTCTTCTCCATCCATCCTGCCCTGAGCTCCACTGCTGATGCTGAGTGTGGGCTCCCCATGTCATCAGGAAAGGAGGTGAGAGCTGCTGGAGATAAAAGTGCTGCTCTGCTTTGGGTCTGCACTCAGGACCCCCAGAGCTGATGCCCAGAGCACCCACCAGGAGATTCCAGCCCCTGAGAGAATCCTCTTCTGCCTGGCAAAGCTAAACCAAGGTCTGCTGATGCAATAATCAGATTTCTGGGCTGAAAAAGAAAGTGTCTCTGCTCTGCCATTCAGAGCTGAAAGCAGCTGGAAGCAGACAGGAAGTTTCAGTGCCTGAGCCTCGTCCAAAGGGAGAAAATTCAACAGCTGAAATTGTCAAGTCCAAATGACTTGACAATTCAATATGTTTGTTACATCATTCACCTTCTTGCAAGATTTGTCTGCCCTAGAAAGTTTCATAGTTTACTCTTTTCTATGTGAAATAAAAGTTTGATAAATAACAGAAACAACAAGAGCTATAGAACAACCCTTGACATTTTATTTCACTCAAAAGGTGTGTTAGAAATAAAGGTCTGGACATTCCTTACATACCGTGAATCTGCAACATTTTCTCTTTTCATATTTGCTTTAATGCACTTGGGACACTGTATTCTTCTCCATTTGCAATGATTATTCCTGCTTTTGTGACTCAGAAAACGTGGGATGAACAGGAACAGGAATTTTACAGGACATTTCATGGACTTGATCATAATAAATAACCCACATTTGGTGATGACAGAGTGAATACGCCAGTAATACATTAAATAAAGCAGCTCTGTAATTCAGACAGGTGCTAACCATTCAAAACCACACTACACACGATGCCTTTCTGTGCAGGTGAGCCAAGGTTTGGCTTCTGGGAAGGGAAAATTCTGCTCAGCTCCAGCAACATGAGGGTCACCTGTGTGTGCCTCCATCCCACTCACATCAATCACTGCGTGCTCCCTCCTGATATATGGGAGCCATTGCAGCTATAATCCAGCTTTTACAAAACATTTTCACTTAATGAGGGCAGACTTTTGGGCAAAATCACAACATTTACCACTCTCAATGTGGTAAATTTACCAGTCCCAATGGCTTTTGTTTTTTCCCTGTTTGGCGGAAAAATGTGGAAGGAAGGTGCTGGGCACAAACTGTCTCTGCCAGATACTGAATTATATCCCTTAGAAAGAGAATTTGAGCTTTTATTCTCAGATCTTTCTTGGAGGCAGTGTAATTGGATTCTCATGCTGCAGACAGACAGAGGGAACAAACAATGGAGGACATGTGTGGGATACCAGGGTGCTGATACTTGGCTTGGGAGCTGGAAATAACTTCTTCAGACACACTAGGCCAGCCTTTCTGCAATGAAGCCTGACATCAGAATTATTCACAGTGAATAACTGGGGAGGAGCTGCATGGCCTTGGGGCCAACTGCTGCACTGTAATGGACCATGTCCTTTCCTAGAGAGCAGCCTGGCTTAGCTGAGTGTCCCTCAGGTGGGGAGGAGGAACTCCCCAGGGCCAGAGGAAGAGTGAGCTCTAGCTCAAAACAATGTACCTGACAGGTTTACCATGACTTCTCTACTGTAGCTGCAATTATTTCCAATTCCATGTGCCAGACACCCCGAGAGGAGCAGCACACACAGCAAAGCACTTGAGGAGGGCAGAGGCAAGCTGTTCTCAGCTGAAAGGGCAGAGTTCTATTCTAAAACTTCAGTTTATTCCCCATGACTATCCAATGGCTGTGAGGTAAAGCCAAGGGAGTCTCTGTTGGCTCAGGACATGGAATTTGACATGCACTAATGCAGAAGATTGGCTCTTGGCAAAGAAGGCTCAGCAGACACAGAGGAGACAGGATGTACAGGTGACATGACATGGCAGCTGTCACTCATGGTCCCTCAGGAGACAGGAGTGAGCACTGCCAGGTTCAGGCAATGCTGGGGGTTTTTCACTTTCTAGAACATTCAACACCAGAAGAAAAAGCCAGGTGGGTTTTCCAGGTGGGTTGTTCCAGACCCAGCTGACCCTGGCAAAGGGTGGGCAGCTGCTTCTGAAGCCTCTGTCAAGCCTTTTTTCTTTAGTTTGAAGGGAAAACCTTTGGAAGGAAAGCTACTTTGAAGTTTTGAAAAATAACAAAAAAAACCAAAAAAATACCATAAAAAAAAACACCCCAAAAAAAAAAAAAACGACAACCCAAAACCCCCACAAAAACAGACTGACTATACTAGCAGCTACAAATGTTCAGACACAAATCAAGAGCCAGGTTCTTGAATAAGTGATGCAGAAGATAAAGTATGATTTGAAAGGAAACATTTCTGAAGACAGGGATGCCATGAGCCCTGAACATACAGTCCCAAAACCCATCCATGAGCAGCAGCTTTCTTTTTGGAGAGAGTGACTGGAGAATAGGTGGTGTTCTGAAAGGAATGCTGGTTTTTCACTGAAAATCTGAATGAATTAAAAAAAAAAATAAAAATACTTTGCTATATTTCAGGAGCAAATACTTCTCTAAAATAATAAAATTTCCAACTTCAGTCTCTCAGCCCAGAGCTCAGTTGCTGAGTTTGGGGTCTTGGCACAGAGCTGGAGGAGGCAATGCCTCCAGGGGATGTGGGCCTGTGCAGGGGTGCCTCAGGGAGGGCAGTGGTGCTCCAGGACAGTGAGAAGCAGAAAATGGCCTTGTCTCAGGTGTGGGGAGGTTGGCTCTGGAAGCAGCTCAGCCAAAAAATCAGCCCTCACCCCCTCCTGCCAGCACTCATTTACTCCACAGTGCCCTTCACATCCTTGCCAGTCTGGGCATCTCCCACCGGGACTCTTTTGCACTTAAAGCATTCAGAGCCTTTTTCAGTGACTCTTATTCCCTCTTGGATTTTGTTTTTTCTTTTTTATTTCTTCAGATATTTCAGAGGCTAAGTTTTGGAAACAATGATGACGATTCCAGCTTGGGTCAGTTTGCATTCCTAGTATGAAAAGCATTTCTTGCATTCATCCCAGTCTCTCTTTTCAACTGCCCTTTATCTGACTGCTCCAGGAAAAGCAGAATTATCCATGGCTTTGTTTTCTCTCCTTACAGCCCCAGCTGCACTCACTACAACTCCTGGCTTGCAAGGGGGAAAAAATTTACATGTACTTTTTCCTTTAGATGCCAGCTGCCACGTTCCCAGATGATCTGTGAATGCCCAAATCTCTTCTCAACACCCAGATTTCAGGAGCAGAGGCACCACACACCCCAAAGACCAACCTGTCTCTGGCACACCAACACATTGGTGCCCCTCCTGAGAGCCCTCCTGATCCCTGGGACCCAAAGGCTCCTTGGCAAGCGCAGGAGTGATGTCAGTGCTCAGAAGTGAGCTCCAAACAAGGGCTGGGGCTGGAGGAAAGCTTGGCAGGATCCTGCTCAGCACTGCTTGCTGTGCTGCAGGGGCACAGCTGGTGTTAAAGGGGTTTTGACCATTTCCCAGCCAAACCCTGCCACCCTGTGCCTCAGCACCTCCTCACAGAGATGGAAACCAAGGGCAGGGCTCAGACTGAAAGGCACAGCCCCACTGCTGCCCTGATGGAGGGGTGATGCCCTCACAGCTCCTTCCTCCCACTGACTGACCCATTTCTGCAGACCAACTGCAGCTCAAAACCAGCTGCTATTATGGCACAATCACCCAAAACCTCCCAAAATTGTGCTGTTATGTAAAATTACACAGCTGCTACCCTCTCTCCATAACATCCCAGCCTTTCTTCTCTTTGCCTGGTTGCTGGTGCTGGGGGAAGCCAGGTGGGTGGTGTCAGCACTCAGTTCAGGGAAACTGAGAGCCTTGGGAGGGGCACAAACCAGAGCCCAACATGCTGTGCCTGGGGTTTGGCTTTGGGCAATGGAGCAGGGGGTGGTCTCAGAGCAGCAGCCCTTCCCAGCTGAGAGCAGAAGCTGGGGACAGGTGCCAGGAACCACCCACCACACTCCTGCTGTGGTCCCACAGCTCCAGCCTGAAGTGAGCACAGTGCAGGTGGCAGCAGCTCGGTCTGGAGGGACTCCATGTAACACTTGGATTTGAAGGAAAGCTGGGAAGAAAAGAAGCTGAATGTGTGTCCAGGAAGGGATGTTTGTTTAAGCTGGTCCTAAAGATAAAGAGATATTAGAAAAACCACAAAATCCTTTGGAAGTATCCTTTTTCCTCTTCAGTCTCAGTGTGTCTCCTGCTGCAGAGGTCTGATGCTGGCACCAGGATACAGGGCTGTGGCACCATCTCCTGCCCTGGCAGAGCCCCCTGTATGGGAGGACTGCACTTTTTTCAAGGTACCAGCAGTAATTTGATGAGGTGAGTTGGCAAAGGTGTGGGGCATTACAGGGGGTGTTTATAAAATTACTGTGTAGAAATATTTTTAAGACAGAAGAGTGAACATCCAGGTTGAACCCTGTTCTCTGCCCACCACCTGCCCAGGGCAGTCAGGGGAGCTTGGGGCTCCACAGCCTGAGCTGCCCACTCCTCACCTGGGCATCAGGGAGCTGTGGGCACCAAGACACCCAAGGAATGGGTGCACTGCTCCCTCCTGCAGCTCAGCCTGAGCACACAGCCAGCACATCCTCCCTGCTGCTGCCCCAGCACTGACCTCAGCACTGCTCTGCTGACCCTCAGGTCATGACAGCACCAGGCACCTCTGCAGTCCCATCATCCCATCAGTCCCAAACTCTTCTCCAGTAAATCACTTTCTCCTTTGAAACCTTTCCTGAAACTTTTTTAAGCTTCCAAGTTAGTGGTATTTTAAAGTTCTGGTCCATACTGTAAACTGACAGTGATCAGCAGAGTAGAAATTATCTGGTCTTGTTTTCTCTCCAGCACACAACATTCCACGTTACAGAAACACAAATACATTCCAGATGAATTACTTGGCAGTGAAAGTGTAATGAGACAGCCTTTGTTCTTCTTTATTTCTCTGTAACATGAGTGACAGGAGTATGGGGGAAAAAAAGAAAAAAAAGGAAAAGAAAAGAAAAAAAGTCAACCTCACCCAGCTAAAATAAGCAAGAGACAAGAACATCTTCATGTGTTCCCTGTTAAGCAGAAGGAACACAGCTCAGCCAGACCCACTGGCAAGTGCTGAACCATTCACTGTCCTGGAACTAACAATAAAGGAAAAAAATGTTCTGAAGGACAGATAAAGCCATTCCAAAGGACTGAATCACTGAGAATGGGAGTTCCTTGGTGCAGGGAACTAGGGAAAGAAAAAAGTGTCTGAGTCAAAGTACCCTAAAGGCTTTGCTTGATGAATCAGGCTGATGAGACCTCACCTGCTTCCAGAACACATTTTTTAAGGTAATGTCATTCATTTCTTTCATACTGAAGAATGTCAAGGAGGAACAATGCCACTAAGGCTGCAGTTATCATCACAACTATTTTCCTTCAGAGACTACCATTGTATCTGGGCTCTCAGCTTGGAAGAAATGCCTGAAAGGAGATAACTGAAAAAGAGAAAGAAATTAAGCTTGAGGCTGTATTACCTCTTTTCTAACAGTCAGAATTTGAAAAGAAATACAGAAGTCTATGAGAAGGTTTCCTGTGTGAGAGGTTTTCAACACAGACTACAAATTCTTTTTGTGGGTTTCTTTTTTTTCTTTTTCTGCTGCTGTTTACTTTAGTGAAGGACCTTCTCCTTAGGCTGGACAGACTTGGGCATCAATCAAACACAGGCAGCTTCTCTGAGGGCTTCCATCTCCTCTGGTCAGCAATAGATCATGGCTGCAATTGCAGCTGTCCTGAAATCAGTTGGGGGGAAGAGGGGGAAGATGCAATTTGGGAGCCAAATAATCTAATTTAGAAATGTTTCTCTCCAATCACTTCTTAGTGATTTGGTTTGGGTGATTACACATCACTCTGGAATGGGAACACTGCGTAACAAGGGAGAAATACAGGAGGAAAAAAAAGAAACAAGGGAGAAAAAAAACCCTGACATCCCAGCAGCTCCAAAGGTGCTGAGGGCTGGCCCAAAACACAGAGAAATGCACTTAATTTTATAAAAGTAGCTTAGAAGTTTACACAGCTATTCCTGTCTTTAGCTCTAATCCTGATCCCTTTGAAATGAATGGTATTGTTATTGTTTGTGTTTTTCTAAAATTTCCCAGAACTTAGCCCCATGAATGTTCAAAAATAATGAGCTGTTTGGGAATAGGCTGTCTCCTTTCAGCACCTCCAACACTGGCCAAAAAGGTTTTATGAACCTGTGTACCTGATTTGCACACAAATCTGATCTCCAGAAGGTATTATGAAATTTTAATTATAGTCCATCTGAAGCAAAATGGCCCTGAATCACATCCAAACTTCTCCCATGCTGAGCAGAGGATTTTGTGCCTGGCAGTCTTACAAACCTCTTCTGCTGCCAACTTAACAGGATAACACTCAAAAACCTTGAGAGCCCTGAGTGGAAGTGGCTATTAATTACAAAGGTTCAATTATCAACAACAGCACCTGAATTGCTGAACCTCAGACCCAGCACAGCAGGTCTCCATAACCAAATATCGCCTCTTTCTGAATCACTGGAACATTTGCATGAGTCAGCCTGGAGCAAAACAAGCAGCCCTGCACACAAAGGATGCCTTTCTGTCCTCTGATCCATAGTTCTGCTTTGCCCCATGCTGGGCAGGGACTTTGGGAGCCACTGCTGAGCAGCTGGAGCTGCTGCAGGGTGAAGCAGTTGTAAGCATAAGCAGCCAGCCAAATTTGCAAGAAAAACACTGAAAACATCCCCATGTGAGTGAAACAAAAATCAAAAGACACTACTTCTGCACAAGCATCTGGTTTAGGATGTTTTGTTTGTTGTGTCTTTTTTGCCACAGGAAAGCAGGCAACGGCAGCCCTGAACCTCTGACCACCACCTTGCTCCACCTGTTACTAATCAGCATCTAGGACAATATGACTTTTTTCCTGTTTTCTGTGCAGTCAAATTCCCAGAGTTTACACACAGGCCATGGAAGGTGTGCTAATGTCTGTGCTAAATGCTCTGACAGCAATGAAAACATCTTAGGCTTTTGTGAGGAGCATCAGCACAAACACTGATGTTTTGAGAGTGCACTGGCAAGGGCTGGGGGTGGTGACCCAGGCCTGGAATCCAATCCTGGATAGATAAACAGAGATCCTGCCAGATAAACAGAGGAGGTTGAGCCACACACACAAACTGCAATTCACATTCCTGACTGAGGCTCCTTCGGGACCCTCCTTCCTTGCAAAGCTCTGATTTCCCTCAATCAATTCTCACATTCCCTCTCTGTGCTGTGCTCCAGCCTGGGCTGATCACGTTTGCCACAGCCAATATCAGTGTGACACACAGCCAGGAGCAGCGAGGGGCTCACTCTGCAGGAACAGAACAAATTACTTCTGTCTTCACAGAGGTTTGGCATCGAAATGTCAGATGGAGCAGGTAGGCAACATGCTGAAAAGATTTTTTCTTATCACACAAAACAAACCAGGATGTCAGAGAAGCCCAGCTGAGTTCTGTCATGTGTGGGGTTGTGTCCTGCAGTCAGGAATTTGTTGTGCTAGGTGTGAATCCAGTTAAGGTTTGTTGCCCTTCCAGTCCACACTGTGACATTTATTTGCCATCACCTTAAGACATCCAGGGGTTCATTGATTCTCCTCCATTTGGTTTAGTAATTTATGTATCTTTAGGCTACAGAAAGCTGGGTCATGACTGTGAGCTGGCAGGACAAGGACAGACCCAGAAAGGTGCAGGACATGTTCAGAATATGCTTTACAACTTACTGCCATTGCATCAAAATCCTCATCTGCTCCCTGATCCCAGACTCTCAGTTACAGGACGTACCTGTACAGTCCAGGTACAGACAGGCACAAGATCCAGATGTGGCATTGCCATGACAACACTCTTGTAAAATGGATTTTCTGCTCTTCTGAGACTCAGCATTCAGGCAGAAGCAGCAGTAAAGGTGGGTGCTGCAGGAGACCCAAAGAACTGTTCAATGGAGTGTGTAAAGCAGCACCAGGATACCCTGGGAGAGGGGGTCAGTGGGACAAATCCTGGGGGGGGAGGCAGGGATGGAATCCTCAAAGCAGCTGCTGTCATGAAGCACTACTGAGGCAGTGAGGTTATGGAAGAAGGGTGTAGCCATGACATTTTCTGAAAAATCATTTCCTTAGGAATTTTTCACCTGAGAAGCTGTGAGGCCTCAGGAACAAAATGTAAACATTGATTATTTGCTGCTGTGGAATGCAACAGGTGGATCTGTGATTGGTCTCACGTGGTTGTTTCTAATTAATGCCCAGTCACAGTCAAGCTGTCCAGACTGTCTCGGTCAGCCACAAGCCTTTCTTATCTTTCTTTTTCTATTCTTAGCCAGCCTTCTGATGAAATCCTTTCTTCTATTCTTTTAGTATAGTTTTAATATAATATATATCATAAAATAATAAATCAAGCCTTCTGAAACATGAAGTCAGATCCTCGTCTCTTCCCTCATCCTCAGACCCCTGTGAACACCAGCACAGAAGGGCAGATAAATGAAGCAGCACAAAGCAGCCTAGGGCAAAGGATGCACAGGAAAGCCCTAACAGAGCATGACTGGGTAGCTAAAGAGCTGTCAGAGGTCACAAATCAAGTACAGGAGCCACGTGGCTCAGGACACAAGAATTGGATGGTATTGATTAAATATGGGCAAAGTCTAAGGAGGTGCTTGGTTTGATTGGGCAATATTTGGGCAAACCGAAATGAGAAGAATTTTAAATCTTGGTTCCATTTTGCTTGACTATTAAAATCCCACAAATTAGGATATAATTTGTGTTTCAGCAATACTGATATCCCCCTGGGTAAAGAATGAAATTGCTGTCTGAAACATGGGGTGAAATACCAACATCACCTACTGCTATTCAAATTCTTAGAAAATGAAGGAGCAGCAGCAATTTACTCCCAAAGCCTTTTGAGATGCCAGCTGCTTCCTGACAGACCCTGAGGTCACAGCATGGAGGCACCAACCATTATGCTAAGTGATGCCCCTGGGCATGTCAAGCACTGTGTTACTGTGGCTCAGCTTGATGATTCCAGAACCTTCCCCACAGCCTCTCCACTTGTAACCAGTCTTCAGGCTCTCAACTGGACTGAAGATGATAACTTACCCTGACAGTGATTTATCCGAGTTTCTCAAAGCATTAAAAGCTGTGGCCCAGTCTCCCATCCTCTATCACTGCAGACAGTAATTTGATGCTCTGCTGGATGATCAGCCTTTTGGGAATTTGCTGGCTAATGAAACACTGCTATCAGTTTTATCAAATCTTTCTAGAGCTTCACCCAAGGGAAATCACATAACTCAGCCATAGCACCAGCAATCCATTTCCCAGGATGGTCCTCATAAAGCAACTGTGAAACCTGGTATTTTTACACCTAAAATTTGCCTTAAGTCTGTGGGTTCCACTCACTGAGGATCAGAACAGGAGCCAAGAGGATCCATTTCCCAGCTGTGCATCTGGAATATCAACAAAGGCATAAAAGCCATGGCTCCTCACCCACTGGGCTTCTCAGAACTGCAATTAGCAATGCCAGGGGATCCTGGTCAGCTCTTCCAGGCTGATCCACAAAACATCCCCAGACTAAAAATGTCTAAAGGCTACAGAGAGAGAACCATGAGGCACAATCCATTGTGACACAAGACTCGTGGCCAGACCCTCAGAGGGAGCAAGGATGGGCAGGGAGGAGCTCACAAGGAAAGGGCAGCTTGGACTTGGCTGGCAGCTTCACTTAAGGACCATCTCTGGCCCTTCCCAGGCAGCTGCCCTGGGTCTGTGCCAATGACTGGAGAAAGGGACAAACTCAAATTTCAGTTACTGCAGGCTCTAGCCCCAACCTAAAAGGTCGATATATTTTTTTTAATAGTTTCAGTCATACCTTGTAAAAATCAAATTAATAATTCTGGTCACATCAAAACAGCTTTGTGAACTGAAACGATAATTTCCATTTCCCATTGTGAAGACTGTTCAAAAGAAAGAGGATAGTTTTGACATAAATCTCCCTCAGATATTCACAAAGTAGAGCCTGGAATGCCTGTTCCAGCTTTATTGCAGCAAAATCTTTCAGTTAGGAAATGTGCATTGACATTTTTGTGAAACAAGAGATTACAGCTTAAAGGCATGACATGCCTTCAGCAGTGGGAAATGGTTTTAAATGCTCAGCTTTGCGAAGAGCTACACGTTTAAGAGTGTGACCAGACCCTGGTGCAGGACAGGAGCCAGCCATGGGCTCCTGGGCAACAGAGCCCTCCTGTGCAGATGCACAACCTATGAGACCCCTCCCTGGTGCCTGCACAGCCCTTGGAATAAGGTATTGTACCCTGGGCTGGTGCAAAAGTCCAGGTGCATGTATCCAGGAACATCTGTAGGCAGGTTTATAGCAGCATGAGCTCAAACATGTGGGCCATTAAGCAGATAAATCAAACAGCAGCTCTTCCCCAGAAAAAAATCTTTCTTTTGCATTGAGAAAATGAAGCAGAAGGGAAGTTTTCTGAGGTCACATGCCAGCTGTAACCTACTGAGCTGTATATTCACAGGGTATTGATGAAAGGAGGTTGAGGATTGTTTCAGCTCTAACAAGCTCTCCTGGCCCTGCTGGAGCACTGCAGTGCTCACAGCTGAACAGCCACCTCCTCATTCCCATGCTGCTCTCACTCCTTGGCTTCTTTTGATGTTTAACAATCTGAGAGTCTGCAAATTGGACTAGTCACAATTCTCATGTTCAGCCTTGTACCAGAGATTTGATAAGCCCATCCAAATCTGGCTGCACATCCCTTACCCCACTGGCTCCAAAGAGCAACGACCTGGAAATTTTCAAAAGAAAGGGAGGGAACACCAAACTTCGAGGGACTGACACTCCAAAAGCACCCACACCAGTGGCCTGTCCCACATGTCATGTTTTGCTTTAGACCTTCCTGCATTTGGCAGTGACATGGGGAACGGAACTGTCTCACTGCCAGCCCCATTCCCTCACAGAGCCACTGCAGTCCCAGCAGCAGGAGCCCACGGGCAGGCAGGGACACACCGTGCTCACTTCCACCCCTAGCTTTGCTTTGGGCTTGTTTGCTTCTCACCAAGCAGGGCAGCCTGACCCAAAGATGGCTACTCTTTACTTGCCTGTAAAAAGGAAACATTTCCTTGGAAGAAAAAAACCCCTAAATATGAAAAATGAGGATCCAGTAAGAAGTTCCTACAGGCTGGATTTCTGTCAGCTCCTTACAGTGACACTGCAAAGCTTCCCATACTGACATACACAAAGTAAGACAACTTCTTTGTTATACTTGATGACACTGAGTAAGAGAGTATTTCTCTCTCCTGTGCCTACCAGACATGCAGAGCATACACTGAACTGTCTCTTACACAGCAAGTTCCCTGCCCACACCTTCTTCCAACAGCCTGAACTCCTCCTTTACTGTTTCCTTGTGTGTCCTCAGGGATAGATGACTGTTTCATCTCACCCATCCTTCCCACGGCTAAAGAATGCAGAATGAAGCCTGTCTCTCAAGAACACCAAAGGATATCAGGTTTACAAAGCACCTGGTGAGCAACATATTTACCTCCCCAAAATAAAAGCAAATTAACAAACAAATTGATTTCCAAGACAGGCTGGCTTTGATTTTTAACACCATAGAGGCTAATTTCAGCAACAGTTGTTTGATCAATATCATGCCCAGTCCTGCTCTTCTCACATCCCAGAACAGTCTGTGACTGAATTTATTGATTGTTTCCAAGTGCTGCAGCAGGTCTGGTACCTCGTGTGAGCACACTGCCTTATTCCTACATCCCACATCCCAGACTCCACACATGAACACACCAGATGCAGCTTTTTCTTCTGCTCAGATCCATCCTCTGATTTTACCTTGCAGATCCCCTTGTTTTGGCAACTGTTGTGCCAAAATTCCTCTCCCCAGGCAGTCTGTGAGCATATCACTCTAAACTTGCCATCACTCCTATAATTTGCTATGCCAACAAAATTGCAAACAGGCTGCACGGCCAGTCTGGCTCACCAAGCAATTTATGATCTGTTTCTGTTTTGTCCAAAGCTTTCCCTTGGGTTTTCTCAGTTTGGGGAGGAATTGGTGCTCACAGGACACAGCCCTCACATCACAGGCTTCTCCAGAGCCTGCCCCCACCAATGTTCCTCACAACCCCTGCTGGAGAGGAGACCTCTGCCACTGATGCTCCACTTGGCCCATAAAACATTACACTGGAGGAATTTTGGCAGCCTGCTGTTTATGGAACGTGCATAATCCAGGTCCTGACCCTCTGCTGCCCTGCTTGGGGCCAGCACCCAAAGCCCAGGCTGAGCCCAGGCTGCAGAGCTGCAGGAAGGGCAATCTCCCTGTTCTGCTGCCCTGAAGCAAGGGAATACATTCAAACTCACTCCTTTGTCTCACTGCAGGCCCAAAACATTTTTGATCTATTTTTTAACAAGTCAAGGGGTAAAAAATAAAATAAAGGCTTTCTTCTTCATTCTTATTTCTCATGTCATAGCGTCTAAAATTCCCTGCAACTGATGGGTCTGAAAATCTCTGGTTTGCAGTAGCAACTGAACCAGCCTTGAATCTGAGCAAAGTTCATCCATATTCACAGCATTCAACAGCCCTCCAGCCCCTCACCAGACTTAATGAAGTGTAATGAAAGAAAAAGAATGAGCTTTGTCCTCACTGCCAAAGGAAAAGGCAGCTGGAAATAGGCAGGGGCTTGATATGAATTGAACATGATTATGTATGTGATAACCACTGTTCTGAAGAAAATGGTGCTGTTATACCTAAGGAGCCCTCAGCAGGCCCTTGTAATTAGAGCCACTTAGCTGCTTTAATTGCCTCTGAAAGCCACCCAGAACAGATTGCTTTTATGCTCTTTCCATTTTAAAACCAGGCACAGAAATATGGAGGCACTAACCTGCATCCATCTGGGTAATGGGGATTCAGGGGAGGGAGCTGGACAGGTATTTACAGGGAAGGGCTCAGTACTGGACCCACAGGGCAGGAGGATGTTATGGTGATGTGTGGGCACACTGATGCTGGAGGATGGCTACCACAGCCCACAGGTGAGCTACAGAACTCTGGTCCCACCACCCACCCCCAGCAAAGAGCCAAAGGATGTGTCACAGCAAGGCTGACAGTGAGGCACAGCTCACCATGGTCCTTGATGGGGTTCTCACAGTGGTATGCAGTGCCCTGAATTTGTGTCTGCCCACTCACTCATCAATAACAGCAATCCAACTCTAAATTAACAATCTCTTTTCTGTATTCTTCATTGATTCACAAAGCTGAAAATATCTTTCTCTCCTTCAAATTAATTACATTAATGGTTCACAGTTTCTTGGGAAACAATTCCCAACTCAGTTCTGGCAATGAAGCAAGACTGGAATCTGGCCTAAGCTATTCTGCTAGGAAAGACCAATTGGAGCTGTTCTGGAGAGAAGAAAATGTCCCCTCTCTTCCTTGGGGAAGGAGAGTATTCCAGAAGGAGCTTTTTTAAACATTCTTTGTCTTCAGTCAGTTCAGAGAGTCCTTGGATCTCTCCTGGAGAGAGATGGCTGAGGGGAGGGCTGAGGAGAATATATGAAGAGGTCAGGGCTCCAGCTTTCCCTCCTCAGCTTCTAGAAGCACAGTGCACAATTGAAATGATGCCCCAAAATCTTTGCTGTGGACAAGGATCCAGCCCCAGCTCCAAGCACACAGCCCAGTGTTTGTACATGGCTTTCAGAGCCCAGAATTCTTTTGAGACATGAGTTTGAACCCATCATCCAGGATGGATCTGCGATTGCGCCGTAGCCTCCTCTGCCTCTCCAGATGGATGACTGCTCCCAGGAGCACACCAGCAGCCACGAGCAGCAGCACTCCCACAACAGCCAGGGAGATGACTGTGGCCTCTATCTGTCCTTGGGTCACCTTAGATCCAAACAGCATCACCTTCTGGGACCCATCCTCATCCTCAAGTGCCAACCCTGAGAGACAAACAGAAAGGTATTTGCAACAACAGCCAGCAATACCAGAAATGGAAGGTTGCAAGAAATGCAACAAAGGAGCATTAAGATTAAGAAAAACATGATGCAAAGTAGTGGAATCACCAACCCTGGAAATGTTCAAAAGATGTGTAGATATGGAGCTTAGAGACATGTTTCAGTGGTAGACATGACAGTGCTGAGTTCATGGCTGTACTCAATGATCTTAGAGGTCTTTTCCAATCTTAATGATTCAAAGGAGCCATCCATCATCAGACCCTCATCCCTGAGCCCACATAGAGATTTGAGATGGATGGTTCCTTCCCCAACCTGCTCCACCCCAGAACCTGACAGTGTCTCACAGGTGTCCAGGCCCAGTGTCCCCTGCAGTGCCCAGCCCAGACATGAAAACACGTGTCCAGGCTGGGCTGCTGCAAGCTGCCCCAGTGCAGGCTCTCTGTGCCCATGGCTGCTGTCCTACACACCCCTGAGTGCACTCACTCAGTCATGCCCATGCTGAGCCACCTGAGCTTGCTTGTGCCTCCACAGAGGTAGCAGCCACCTCCTCAGAAAAAGGGCTGTCTGCTCAGGCAACAACTGTTGGCCAAGGTTTCCGCCTGCTGAGCACACACAAGCTGATATCTGCATTTGGTATGAAACCTAATTATTTAATATACGGCCACCATTGCTCTCACATATTTCCTACTCCTCTTCTGGTTTGTCCATTTTGAGTGAGGAAAACGTTGGGGAGAAAATGACTGAAATATCAGTGGAGAAGGTCTGAGTTGTAGGTAAGTGGCTGCATTTGTAGCTGGCCTGAACTGGCTCTCAAATTAGCTCAGCTGTATTTCCTCACAGCAGCTGAAAAATGGAGTTGTGAAGAGGAAAAATCAGGAAAATAAGCCACCAGTGAACATTACTCAGACTTCTACCACAGAAAATTTCAAGAGCATCATATCTACTACTCCCCTTCTCCCTATGCTGCTCAACCAAATGCCTTTCACATCTGTTCTTTACAACGCTCAGAAAACTCCAGGCACATGCTTGGGCTCTTTTCTCAGGGGAACATCAGAGCAGAAGGCAGATGTGCTTGTTTGCATGCTGACTCCATCCCTTCAGCTTGTAGAGATGATTGTGAAACTTCCCTAAACCACAGGGTCACTGACAGTCCAAAGAGGGAAGACAACCCATCCCAGGCACCCTCCTCCAAATCTCTGCCAGTACCTAAGCTCAGACTCTGAATCTGAATCCATTCATAGCAGGCACAACAGGGTGTGAGGTCACCAATCTCTTCCACCTAACACAGGCAAACAAACCCAACCAGCCCAACTCCCCTATTTCTATCACCAGAGGACAGACTGGTGCCCTCCCTGTTATCTACTGAAGCAAGGCCTCACACCAAGGACCTGCCAGGCTGGCAGAGTAGAGGCTGTGGGTGCTGTGTGCTCCTCCCTCCCCTTACACTGATCCAAACCTCTCTGTTGCTCAGGGATTGCCCTCTCCCCTTCCCACAGACAGAGCTTGGCAGTGCTGTACACATCATACCTGGGGTGGCAGTGATGTCTTCCAGCTCTGACTCTGAAAGGAAACAAAAGGAGGGTGAGAAGGTGTTGGGCTGAGCAGGCAAAGCCCAGAACAAGGCACATCTGGCAAGGGTCAGACCCAGAGGCAGCATGGTTTCCAGGACTAGCAGGCTGTCCTTTGTCCTGTCCATATTTTCCCTCTCTACATGACATGAGAATTTTTGTATCACCTGCTCCAGAGGCAGCCCCAGTTCCAGTGCACAACCCTTTTCATCCTTCAGAAGGAAAAGTGCTGAGGGAGAACCAGAGATGGCCCTGACACTGGGCAAGCACTGGTCACCTACAGCTGAAACACTGGGGCATTCACTGTTTTGGTAATAACATCTAAAACCACATCACCATGTGGGCTCCAGTACTGAGGGTCACTCACCTCTGAGCACCTCCCAGTTCTCAGCAAGAGCAGTTACTGGCCGAGAGCTGAACACAGCATTTCACACAAACTAAAAATAAAACTCAGAATAACAACACAGGTAATGTAAACTCCAGAAAACAATTTGTTTTAACTCCAGCTCCAGGTATTACCATATTTAAAGGGAATATCATAATTTAATACCACTTAAGTAATTATCTGCTCCATTAACTGGCTTTTTATAGTATGTGAGAGTTGAGATACACTCAGAATTCCACAGCAGTAGCAGAAGTGCTGCTGGATGTTTCACAGTGACAGCTCCCTACCTCCTCTAGGCAGGACAGTGAAGAGGATCTCCATGCCAGCATGGATATGGTCAGACACATGACAGTGAAGCAGCCACGTCCCAGGGTTCCCAACCAGCATCTCCACCATTTCAAAGGTCCCAGGGAACAGATCCACAACATCTGCTCTGTAGCTTTTGCCATTCTGTCAGAAAAGGGAGACCATTACCAGCAAAGCTCAATGCATCTTCTCAGGAAGAAAATTCTGCCAGTGCTGCTGGGGACTTCAGCTTTTTAATGCTCAAAAAACCCCAAAGCTTTCAAAAAGCAGCTCCAGACCTCCAGCTTGGAAAGCAAACAGTCTGGTAATGCCTAACCCTAACAAGGATTAAGCTGGACATCTCAGCACAACAAAGGCTCAGGGAGTCAGACTGGGATGTGTAAAACCACATCCTTTTCCTAGCTGGGTGGAGCTTCAGCAGTCTCATTAAAATACATTCAAACACAGAGACAAGTAGAAGTGCTGGTATCAGTGGTCAGTATCTGCTTTACCATCAGCAGATATTCTTACCTTGTATATGAAGGTCTCAGCATGAAAATGGACTGTGTGGACATCAACCTCGTGACCCATTCCCAGCAGGTACCAGTTCACCCTCTCTCCCTCATGCATGGTCAGCCCAGGCAAGGTGGCATAGAGCCTGCCATTGATTGCTGTGAGGGAATGACACAGAGGGGAGAGGCTGTCAGCTGTCAGTGAAATTGCATGGGTGCTGCACAAATTAGAAGCTACAAAGCTCATACAGCACCCAGTGTACCAGCAGTCAGTGTCCCCCAGCTCAGCTACTTATCCTCTCTGCTCACAGACAAGTCACTGGCACTCAAGGCCATGCTGTAGCTCAGTTCAAATAAATCTCAAAAATCACCTTTGCTGAAAACCTGCAGTCAGCCAGTAGTGGTTGCTTCTACAAGTCAAAATGCATAAAAATGGCATTTACAGCCCAATGATGGAGAAATGTGTATATATCTACATGCACATAAATGTCTGAGCAATTTCCTTGATGAACACTGAAAAGGAGTAAATCCTGCCAGTGGGTAGGATTTATCTACTTTCTCAAGAAGGAATTCTGCTGTGACTGCACATACAGGAAAGAGATCAAAACAGTGAGTGAGCTGACTGCTATGGCACACACATGGAGACTTTCATGCTCAGATGACAACAGAGGGAGTAAGATGGAAAGAGGCAGGATCTGAGGGCAGAGCACCAGGTTTTTACTCCCAGGTCTGACCTGGGCAATTTGTGCAGCCTAAAGCAAGTATCCAAGTTCAGCATGGTGGTTCTGCTAGCTGTAATACAGGGTTAACAATTACACCTTCATGGATGTGTATTTGGAGAGTCTTTATCTCCCATACAAAACCAGCAGTAATGACAGTACACAAAATGCAACTCCTCACTATTCTTATTTCCACAACTGTCAAGGGACCTGTTTTGCTGAGGTTATCTTTGATATAATATGGAGAGAAACTAACATAAACAACATGCTAATTTAAACAAATGTGTTCATCCTTCTATGGTAGAAGTAACCTAAAACAGCTAAAACAACCGAGCCACATCTTGCAGCCACACAGCTCAGAAAATTAATTTGAAGCCTAACATACTCTGATGGTCCCTGAGACAAACAGAATTAAATTTGTCTGACAAGTTAATTTCATGTTTGATTTTATTTCCTTTTCTGAGTCACTCAGACACATCAGAGATTAACCTCTCTGGCTTGGATGTTGCTGTTCCTCCTTACAGAGACAGCCACAATGATCAGCCTTCACTGCAGATCAAAGATGAGGGCTGTAGGTGTGCTGCAATATTGAGAACAGACAGTTTAGTTCTGTCTGTGCCACTGATAATGGGAAAGGATGAGGACATTCACCACAAGTCAGGCTCCCTTACTTACTTAGAGAGGGAGAATCAACACCAACATTACCGTGCATTTTGTTGCTTTCCACAAATTTCTCATCCAGCAGGTTGATCTTGTGATCTCCCTTACTGAAACGTTCCACATTCTCCTCCAAGTACCAGGACTGATTTTCATCAAAAACCAGGAAGAGCAGAGCAAACTCCCTCTTCACATCCTTCCTGCTCCCACTGGAGCGCAGGGCCCCTCTCCGGCAGACCTTCAGGGGCCCGATCAGCCCACTGTACATGTCCTGAGCAGAAGGAAGGAGAGCTGAGCCAGGGACCTTCTCACCCTCTTTTATGCAGTTCTTTGCCTTTCAGCAATTGTTTTCTATTCCCCCATCACCCCACTTAAAACAACCAGTGCTGCTGTACAATTATTCTTGTTGGAGAGCATCAGCCACTGAAGCACAGGAACAGGAACTGTACGTGCTCTTATAAATGCAAATCCAAAAGTCATAAATATGGATGGTATCAAAGTATTTTGCACTTGGTGACTGCAAAAACATCTGCAACTTGAGATAAAAAGGCCATTATTTCTGGGTTGAATGTGATGGTTCACATTCACAGGTTTACAACCTGCAGGATCCTCCAGGTTGTTGCCCTGTGAAATTAGTGCTATGACACTACTAGCAATGGTCAAATCTGCCTGCTTTATTCATGAGGTTTATTTTGGACAATTTCTGCCTTTTGTAGATTAGCCCTATGGCTCTCACCAGTACAAACCATGATCAATTGGGAGATGTTCTAAAAGCCTACAAATAACTGGAGGGAGGTTAGTAGCAAGGAGAGACGATGGAATTGTTTTATGAAGGCTTGTTAGGAAAAAATAAGGACAGACATCAGGAAAATTCAGATTATTTCCTCTCCATGGAGAAGGCTGGACATGTTACCAGGTGATTCTTCTACCTCTTACCTGGGCCAATCTCTAAATTGTACCCAACTCACATTGATTTCTAAGTGGGGTAAAAATTTTTTCTAATGAGGTTTTTCTGGTTATAACTTCTATTTTACCTTTACTGGGTCCACTGCAGAGTAGTAGATCCAAGGCACACAGGCTGAATCATTTGGCCCTGGCCCAGCTCTCTCAGGAACTTCCCAGCGGTATGTCACAATGTCACCTGAGGGACAGAGCAGCACCACACACCCCGTGACACACCCACTCACCAAGGGGCAGCAAAACCAAATGGAAAAAGAAAATCCTGTCTCCAAAGCCCAAATTAAATTCTGTATTTGCCAGATATTGCATCTGCCTTACCCAAACACAGAGCAGGCTGGAAGATCCCCTCTCAGAGCAAGACTGAGGGGGTCATAGGATGTAAACAACGTCTGGTACCAGCACAATACAGGTTTATCTGCTTTTGAGACTGGACTTGACCATGGAAATGACCATGGAAGCTCATTCAGATGGAGCTTAAGATAATCTTTCTTCTCTTTGAAATGAATTTATGATGCTGATTCAAATTGGGGTTTAAAATCACCCTTTTTTTATATTAACAGCCCATTTCACAAAGACAGGATCTGGATGACAGCCTGACTGTGGCTTGGACAGTTTGTGCAAGCTGGAGGGGACCAAAAATTAAATACACTGGTATCTGGATCATAAGACAAAGTGGCCATTTCGGTCAGATCCCAGCAAGCAATTGTGCATTTCTCCCATTTCATTCCATTTTCATACTTTTGTGCTCATGCATCCCAAAGAAGAGACTCCCCCATCCCAGGAGTGGCTGAGCTGTCACCTGCCATCACCCTCCCCTTCCCACAAACAGACCCCACTCAGTGTGGGGGGATAATGCTGCACACAGAAAAATGTCCTACTCATGTCCCAGAGGGCTGCCATCCCCACACAAATGGTACCACTGAAACTGTGCTGGACCTGAAAAACCAGTTACTGCCCAGTCCCAGCACTCTACTGTAACAAAACCAGGACATCTGAGGCTGCTGAAGGAAACCAGTGTGGCTCTGGGATAAAATCAGCAGTGTGAGTGAGCCCACACAGGAATGCAGCTAGAGAAGGGACCTACCAGGGTTTGCCACCTGGGGGTGTCCAGCCTGCTGCTCCAGCACCCCGTGTGCATGGATGGAGTAGGGTCGTGAGGCGTTGTTCTTGAACACGACGTTGACAATGTCGCCCACCTCCGCCCACAGAAAAGGGCCTTGAGACAGGAAGAGTGAGCTCTGAGACCAGCAAAATCCATCAGCACATCTCCTGGGATATTCCCACCCCTCTCTCAACATCTTCTTCCCAGAAATATTACCTTATAATATTTATGATGTTCCCCTTCCTCTTTGCTACCTCCCAAAAAGAGAATTGGATGTCAGTCCCAACGCAAGTCTTAGGAAACCAGAATGATTTTCACAATAGGACAATGAAGGAGGTTACACATCTTAACTGGGGCCAGCACAGCTAAGGCTTGATTTCTGAATACTGCTATGGTAAATATCCCATGTTGATCACCACTTGTTATCAGTTTCAAAAAATGTAGTAATATTCAACTGAGCCTGACAGTGTCTCAAATCAGAGCTGCAGCCTATTTTGAGTTGCAGATGCTGCCCTGACACCACTTACAGCCTTGGTTCATAACTCAGAGTTCTGTCTCCACAGACCTCCACTAGTCAGTGCAAAATGCTCCTCCACTTCCCAAGGCTGCCTGCTCTTGCCCCAGAAGCATTTCTCACAGCTACAGATTTTCCCCTTTATTTCTCAGACCCCTGTCCAGAAGTCAGTAGTTGTTTCTGTCCCACAGTCAGAGACATGGAGCTGTGAAATATGCTTTGCCCAAGCCACGACAGAACACTGGTGCAAAGGCAAGTGGAAAAGCCCAGACTTTCCTACAAGCTGTGCACAGGACTCTTCTAACTGCTGTCTCCAAGGTGGCAGATGTGAGTAGGAGACAGCCCCAATTTCTCTGCACTGACACAGGAGATGCCTAAATATCCAGTGAGCCTTCAGATTACAGCTGTGAGCCACTGCAGCTTTAGAGCCTCAGTCCCATTTCTGTGTGAGAGGAAGGTGAACCCTGTGAACAAATCCTTACCCAGTATCCCCAGGTGCTCTTCACCACTTATTCTGGCCTTGGGGGTTTGGAAAGTGCCATCTGTGTACTCCCTGTAAACTGCTTTCTTGTACTTGGAGCCAAGCAGTCCATTCTCATTGCTCAGAAACACGTCAGCATAGCTGGGAAATGCAGAACAAGTGCTGAGATTTACCCAAACCTCATGGGGAACAAACAACTAACTTGTGTCAGGGGGTTCACAAGCTGAAGGGGCTTCCCAGAGCCAGCCTGGGCTGCAAAGGAGAACATAATGACACGGAGGGCTGCGCTCCCACCAGCAGCACCACCAGCACGTGCACCAGGTCACACAGGGTGACCAAGACACCCAAGAGGCTCCAGCAGGGTCTGCTGGGCCACTGGCAGAGGCTTCCCCAGAGGGTGGGCTCTACCTCTGTGCAGAGTGGTTGTGGCGCTCCCTCTCCCAGCTGCGGTCGGGCGCGTAGTCCCAGAGCAGCTCCTCGGCGGCGAGGTAGAACGTCCTCACTCCCCTGTAGTGATGGGCAGAGCCCGTCCTGCCACACCTGGAAACGCTGTACTGCTGCCTCATCCCAGACTGGTAGTGATTGCTCGTCTGGCAGTAGATCTCAAAAGTCCCTGGGGGAGGCAGGATGAACAAGGAAATCAGTTGCCTTTGAAGATTCCAGGAGAGCAGTGTCAGTATGTGCTTGGTGTATCTCTGTGCTGCTTAGGGAGCTTGGCTGCCACAGGCCAAGGTTAAAAGGAGTCACTGGAGAAATCAAGCAGGAATGGCACAACAAAGTGCTACACAAACATCATCTCAGGAAGCTTTCCTACACAGTAAGAACCTGTGGCAGAGCTGACCCTGTAAGAGTTCATACCATGCTAGACAATCTGTCACAGGAGCAAATACCACAATGGGAGACTCTTCCATCTGCCCAGGCAGCTGTGCAGGCACTCACCACTGTGATCAGGCTGCATGAAAGCAGTGGCAAACGTGTGTGGGAACAGCTTGGCTGAATCTCTCCGCATGCCGTTGATCTGCAGGGTGTTGCCCTGGAACACAGCTCCATGGACGTCTGCCTCGCTGCCCAAGCCCAGGAGGTGCCAGGACACTCTGTCTCCTTCACACACATCCAGCCCAGGCAAGTTACCAAACATAAGTCCATTGATGGCTGGAAAGGAGAAAGCAATTAACTCTCTGCAGGCAGGTGTCAGCCAGGAGATTTTGAGCATACACCTTGTAGGACAAGCCTGCCAGTCAGAAGAAAGGTAACTTGTTTGTAATTCACCCCTGGGTACACTGAGAGCACACTTCTCCAGACAGCTGTGCCGCTTGTCCATGTCTCTCCTGGTGCCTCCAGCCTGGCTTGATTCCAGGCAAACACCACACAGCCCTTCCAGCCCCCAGCTCAGCCTTTAGGTGAACATCAGCCCGTGCTTTGCAGGTTCATCCCTGATGTCAGAGAGCAGCATCCAACCATACCATGCATCCTGTTGGATTCCTCAAACTCATCATCCTTTTCCACAGATGTCTCTTCCATCCTCAAGTAGTACTTTATGTTGGCATTTAAATACCAGCTGAGGTTCTCGTCAAACACGTTGAAGAGAAGATAAAATTCTTTGTCGATCCCTTTCTATAATTACAATGATGGTTGTTAACTTTTAAAATGCAACAATTAAGTATCCTTAGAGTTAAATCTCTTTTGCTTGGGTCTTGCATTCTCCTTTATTTTAAAACATGGCTTATTGAGGGACAGGATTCTGTGCCTTTACTCATATTGAACATTCCTCTTTTATTTCACAAAAGGCATCACTTGTGCATTTTCCATTATATTTCATATGAATAAAATGAACAAAACTCAGTCAAGGCCATGAAGTTAGTGTCCCTTTCCTCCCCTACACCTGTCTGTCCAAACCAGTCCCAAGACCAGAGCCCAGACACAAGGCAGGCTGATGACCACACCACACCCCTCCTGCCTCCTATCACAGGCCTGGATTGGGGATTTTTTAATTACCCTAAATCCTTCAAAGTGTTAATTCTCCTAAGAAATGCACTCCAAACCGTAGTGTTTCCCATTACAAGAATACTGTGATGGTGTCCAGACTCTCCTGCTGGTGTCACTGTCCCCAGCAGCACACAGGCAGCCAGCCTGCTGAGGTGAGCCATTCCCAGGCTGCAGCACATGGGTACAGCAGAATGGCCATGCACCTTCCACAATTAAACATTCATTAAAGGTTTGCCTGAGATTGTGGAGCCAGAATTGCCACCCCAGGTGATTTCTCTTTCTTACATTCACAAAGGTCTGTCTCTTCTGCTTACATGCTTCCAATACCTGCCCATGTTTATCATTATCACAGCTCCTTCACCTCAAGGGCTGTATGTACTCCCAATCCTCTTTGCTCAGCAGATCCACATTTCCACCCTGGGTGCACACTGATTTCTTCTGCACTCCTGGTTTAGTCATATGGTGTCCCCACTGACTGTGAGCTCCCCCAGGAAGGCTCTGAGGACAGTCCCCAGATCTGTCACCAGTCCCTGAGCCACACTGCAGGACAGCAGTTGGGGTTTGATTTGCCATCTGCTGTCTTTTACAACAAGGCTCTGCTCCTCTGTCTGGTACCTCCTCAGGGATATCAATTTACTGTCTTCCCTAGATTTACTGCCAGGAAATCTGAGTGAAATTCCAAGAGGAAGTTCTGGCTTCCTTGGGGTTTCATCGCTTCATCAAAAGCATAAGACTGACATGGATTTTCACATGTTTTTTTGTAGCCAGCTCTGCTTGAAAATTAACTTCTCTGGCAGAATAAATGAGGCTCACCCAAACCTCAAAGCATTGTATCACCCAAGCAGAACACCTGCAAGCAAAAATGCCTTTTCAGTGCCTCTCTGAAAGCAGCCTGCTACACAAGCCTCAGGGCAAGAAATAAAGTAACTGCTACAAGATAACAGTTGTTTAGCCAAGTTTATCTGTGAATTAAAAGCAGAGCTCAGGAACTGTTTTGAGGGCAGCTCTTGAGAGCCCAGAACACTACCGGCCTTTCCCAGAACACTACTTGCCTGGAAAAAGCTGATACCAGCTGCACCAGCATCAACTTGGCCAACAACAAGGCTTTGATTTGACTCTCCTGGACTCACACTACTACACATTTGTTTTTAGTATGCTAATGTTTTCCTGATGCTTTCATGTAGAGAAAGGAAGCAAAGACCTGGTAGGAACAGGGCAGGAAAACCCCTTTACCTGCTTGTTGTTGTCATCCAGAGTGCCTGCCTTGCAGATGAGCAGAGGCCCCACTAGGCCCGAGCTGGAGTCTTTGACAGGGTTTGCAGCTGAGCTGTACATCCAGGTGAGGCAGGGAGGGTCACTGGATGTGGGCCCCACGTGCCTTGGCACAGTCCAGTGGTAGGTGAAGTTGTGCAGTGGTGCCACAGAAACCCCATTCTGGGACAGGCCTTTAAAACAGGGATTACAGGGTTATTCCCAAATCCCTGCACAAACTCTGTCACACCTTCTCATCAGCTATTTTCAGAGCAGGCTCTACTTAATTTGTGCCAACCAAACACCCAGCACCTCTGATAGGGGGTACTCAAGGAAAGGGATCCACCAACCATCATGGTACCACATCCCCTCTGATGCCTTCCCATAGGACACTCCATGTGGATGGATGCTGAAGGGCCAGGAGGCTTTGTTAAAAAACGTCACCAGGATGGTGTCACCAACTTCAGCTTTGATCACCGGACCTAGAATAGAGCAGGGAGAGCACATCAGCAACAGAGCATTTCCCCAGGCCATCAGAAAAACCAAAGCAAACAGGGCACCTTCCTCCAAGCTGCAGGGCCAAAAATGAGAGGCAACAGATGGTCTGGCTTTGCTGCTGCTGAAGGGAGCTCAATGGGAGCAGGGGCTGGCAAGGATTGTCTGAAAGTAGTTTGGGTGTACAGGAGACCTCAGAGAGGCATCACACCTTCATACAGGGAAGTAACAGAACAGGCAGATGTGCTGGAATGCCCTCAGGATCAGCCCATGTCTCTCCTCCACCCATGTATGGCCCCCTCAGCCACCCAAAACACGTGCTTCAGAGGTGTGAGATGCTCCAAGCCCAGCAGAGTCTGTAAGCTCACAACCCAGCTGGCCAGAGGAGCTATGAGCCTTCACCATGCCTGCTCCTGAGAACCCATCCAGGAGAGAAAGCTCTCTGTGAGAAAATGGGGTTTGCAGCATGCCTTGAAATGGGCTCAGTCAAAAACACATAACCAGGAGCTACTGCTGTGATCTGTTTAGCTCTAGTCACACAGACTATACTGCATCCCTCACTCTTACCTCTAGAACACCTTCAGAATGACCCCTGAAGTGATTCTGTCCATTCTACCACCCTGCACCTTGCCTTGCTCAGATGTGACTGTTGTGAAGCAGCTCTTGTGCCCCTCCCTGCCCCTCAAAATGAGCAGGCAGGCACAGCCACCTGGCAGTCCCACCATCAGCACCCTTCAGACAGACACTGACAGAGGATTTGTATTCCTGGAGGATTCTCACCAAGTATTCCAAGGTGTTTCTCCTCTTCTGATTGCTGCTTTTCCTCTCGAAAGCTCTCATCAGTGTACTCCACATACTTTGCCTTCCAATAGACACCCCCAATGCGGTAGAGGCTGCGCTTGAAATACTGCTCAGCAGGGCTAAATGCAAAAAGCAAATGTCAGGCCATGTCACAGAACAATGAGCCCTGCTCCCCTGCTCCCACTGGCAAGGCCATCACCATCTCCAAATCAAGCAGTATTTCAGACAAGGACAGCACCTCTAGTTTGGAACAAGCACAGCTTGGATTCTACAAAGCTTTTTTGCCCTTACAGACTCATCACCTGTGTGCGTGTTCAGGGAGTACCTGTAGCACAAAGCCCTCTCCCAGGTGAGATCAGCATCACTACCACAAGATGTGTGAAGGAATGAACAAAACTGCAATGCAGTCAGTGGGCAGGCAGTGCTAGAACTCCAACCTCTTCAGAAGCTGGGGACAGCCCCATTCCCAACTAAAATAAACAGCTGTAAAGGTATTTATTTCCTCCACTACCACCCTCACCAAATATAAGTAACAAGCCTTGCAGGAGAGGCAGTGCAGTTACAAGGCCACAGCTCACAGGTCTAAGGTCTGCAAGGTTTGCTGCATGACATTGGGTAAATAATTAACCACTCTACATTTCCTCTTCTCCATCTGAATAAGGAACATCCTCTCCCACAGATTACTAGGGAAGGGACGTCATCTCTGTGGAAGGAGAAGAATCTCTTTCAGTTAGCCAAAGACTGAACAGGAAGTCTTTTAACTGATAGCCCTGATCATGGGATGGAGAGCTGCCACCCAAGTGCTGGCATCTGATTTCCTAGAAATTGCATCCTGCAGCAAAACCAGCCCGAGGCCCATCTGCAGGACAGCAATGCCACCCTGTGTCTGCTGCACCAGGGGCTTTTTGAATCATTTCTCAAATAGATCAATCTGTTCCTAGGTTAGGCACAGCAAGCAGAAATGAAGCCCAGAGACAAATGTGGCAGCTCATGGTGTACATCTGCTGGGACTTCTGCTGCTTGTGCGTACAGCTGTGCCACACAGTCCTCTCATGGGAAGGCCCCAAGGTACCTGTGCTGCTCTCAGTGCAGTCCAGCTACAGCAGGGTTTGATTTTCCTTCCCAGGAAATGCACCCCATGTGAGCAGCAGGCATGAATTTTGAAAAGAAAGAAATTCCACACTTTCTTAAGCAGTGTTCCTGATACAGGCCAGACTCCCCAAACCCTGCCCAAGCCCAGCAGGCTCTCACTCACCTGTCAGGGTCAGTGAGCTGCTTCCCAGTGAGCTGGTCGAGGGCTGAGGGGCCGTAGTCCCACTGCACCTCCTTGGCAGCTATGAAGTATCTCCGAACTCTCCCTCCCAGGCTGGCGGCTGCAGCTTGCCGAGAGCAGGGCCGGACCTCATAGAGTGCCCCCATCCCAGCTGCCCAAAACATGAAGGTGGACACTCACTTAGCCCCTCCAGCCAGCCTGATGGACAGTCCCAGCTCCCCTCTGCTGTCCCAAAAGGCACATGGATGGGAGAAGGTGAGAAACTCCACAGCAAGGAGTTCTGTGAGCAGAACTTCCAACCTTAGATATTGGATGCTATGGAAGTATGGACCTAGAGTGACTGGAGTCTTCTGCTGTCCTCAGATCTATCATGCAAGTGCCTCTTACAGACACCAGAGCTCTTAAGGCACTGCCTCATCTCAGCTTTCAGCTGTACCCAACATCAAACATCACACCATGGTACAAGTCACCTCCACCAAAGCTGCCTTGCACATTAGTAACCAGCCCACTCCAATTTTACAAGACAGAATCACAGAATAATGAGGTTGCAAGAGACCTCTAAGATCGTCGAGTCCAAGGCATCACCCACTCATTTGTGGGTGATAGGGAAAAATGTCATAGGGACATTTTTCCACGCCCAAGACATTGTTCCCTACCACACTGTACATCATGTACATCAAAACCAGAGGACACAGAGTCCACAACATATTCCACCCCCTGCCTTACCTTGTATGTGATCATTGACCTGGCAGCTCAGCAGCCATCTCCCAGGGTTCCTGGGGATCATATCTGCTGTGACAAAAGTGGCTGGGAACAGGCTGGCCACGTCTGTCCTGTGGCCCCGGATTTTGAGTGTCTCTCCATGGAAGTAGGCTGTGTGAACATCAATCTCATTGCCCATCCCAAAGAGGTACCATGAAACAGAATCCCCAGCACACATCTTCAGCTCAGGGAGGTTGCCAAACACATAACCATTAATAGCTGCAAAAACAAGCAAGCCAAAATTAGAGAGCAGAAAAGGAGCCTTCAGAGGAGCCTTCCTGCCAGTGGGTGACAGCACAGACACAATAGGATGATGGACCTAAGCAGAAATCCTCCTCCTCTTCTGCTTTGGAGAGCCCAGCTCCACAGCTCATTCCTAAAGCCAAGGGTATAAAAGCTTACTCAAGCCAAAGATAAGAAACCAAAACAATACTTTAATTTTCTGGAGCTGTTGCCCTGTCCCTGAGATATTTGCTAAGCACATGACCTCAGAGCAGATCCTGGAGCTCTGACACTCCTGAGTGTCTCAGCAGACACAGTGGCCTCACAGAGGTGACACTGACCATGCATTTTGTTGCTCTCCTGAAACTCCTCATCTTCTTTGTCCACAGAGCCAGGATCTGTGCAGAATGATGCAATGTTCTCATCCAGGTACCAGCTTAGGTTCTCATCCACCACACTGAACATCAGAAAAAAATCAACATCCACATCCGAGCGCCTTTGAGAGCTGCCAGTCAGCGTTCCTGAGGTGAAAGGAGAGAGGAATGAATGCAGAAAATAATCATGCAGAAAATTACACATCAGGCAAGAGATGAGAACCACAGCAGCAGAGAGAGTCTTGTCACATGAGCTGGAGACAGATGCTTTCCCACCACCCTCACAGCTCACCCTTTTCCAATGTATCCCTGCCAATACAGCTCTCTCTCCCAAGCTGCTCTGCCACTGCACACCTCAACTACAACACCTGCAGTCTTCTCACTGCTGGAACCAACCAGTCACCATGATTTTCATACACAAAGTAGATCTTGGGCAGAAGTCTTGCTTTTAACATGGATTCAAGCAGCTCTCTTGGATCAAGAGGCCTGCAAGCTCACCTGCCCAACCACTATGGGATAAGGAGAATGCAATGAATACAATGACCAGAATCCAGCCAGAGCCCAGGTACTGTCCTCTCTAATCAAGCTGCATTTCCCCCTGAAGCTGGGAGGTGCACAGAGTATCTTCAAATCCTATCCCTATTCATGTCACCACAAGACCTTTTACACTATGGAACTGCAGGCCTGAGCTGCTTTCTCCTGGTGTTTTTACCTGTTTTACAGGTAAGTAAAGGCCCAATTAATCCAGATGCAATGTCCCTAGGTGCATCAATATGAGAGTGGTAGATCCAGGTCAAGCAGTTTGGGTCGTCATCTGTTGGACTGTGATCTTCAGGGACAGTCCAAGTATAGGTGTAATTCCTTCCTGGGAAAACAGCATCATCCTTCTTCTGATCCTGGGGGGACATATCAGGATACAGGGATCCTAGAACAATTGAGCAATCACAACATCCATTCAAGAAGAGCCAAGATGCCCACACATGTCACTTTATACTGAGCTGAGAGTCACCATCCCAAGGCTGAAATAGTGTTTAATCATCACTTCCTCAAAGAGGCACTGAGGCACAGAGCCACTGTAAGGCAACTTGCCCAGTAAACAGGTCAGCACACAGTCAGCAGGATTATTTCCATTCTGCCTAGGGCTGCTTTGCCTTCAGTTCTGCACTCTGCCCCCACAGCCAGTCTCTCTACAATCTCTAGAGCTGATCAGTGTTTTAGAGGTTGTAAAATCAAGACATCTGGGCCCAGGTCAGGACTCCAGCCCCATGACCCTGCTAACCCAGTGCTTGGTGTCTTCACCAAACACCCAAATGCAGTTGCTTTATGGACAGCTCTCCTCCATGTATACTCCTAAATTCCCAGTGAGAAAAATCTGTCTCCATGATGGCAGTAGCTCATTTACCTTCAGAGTCCTTTTTGTAGAAAACACCATGAGGATGGACTGTATATGGTCGAGTAGCAAAATTTTTTAGGTGTACTTGAATGGTATCCCCCACTTCTGCTCGGATGACAGGCCCCAGGAAGCCCAGCCAGGCAGGCTTGGGGATCTCAGTGGTGTATGTGGAGTCTGTGTACTGCTTGTAGACAGCCTTCTTGTAGGTGCTTCCCACCCTGTCCTTCCCAGACTGCAGGAATGCTGAGGCCTGGCTGTTGAATTCAAAGGGAAAGGCCATGAGTCATCATTATACACAACAGCTGGTCAATACTGCAGCACAGGGATGGTGACACTTCACTTTACAGCCACAACCTCAACCCCAGCTCTTCATCAACACACACAAAGTGCTCCCTGAACTGTGCCCTGCACACAAGACATGGGAAGGACAGTGCTTCCCAGACAATCCCATGTGGGTGTCACAGGGAGAGCCCTTCTCATGCCTCCTTCAGCCTTCACTGGGCTCTTCAAAATTCACTTTGATTCCTCTGTGCCATTTCCAGTAAATCACAAGGCAGGGAGAGTGGAGTCCTGAGCTCTCTGGCCAAAATTTGAAGTCTGAAATTCTACTTAACAGTTTCCAAATTCCTTCCAGAGTAGCAGAAGGATCAGGCAGGTTCATACCCAGCACATAACCAGCTTCCAGAACTAAAACCTCCTACAGGCACTAAAGTTTAACTCACAAGCATATTTGCTCATTATGGGTAATTCTTAATAGATAAGAGATGAATCACAGTCCAGGTATTACCGGAACCAGCCTAAATGAGAGACAAGGTCACTCCTCTCACTTCCCCCTTGGGATTGATCACCCCCAGCATGAGCAGCCCTGCAAGGGAGGAAAACCCTAGTGCAAATCTCAGAGAATCAACAGTGGAGATGCAAATACTAAACATTGGCCTCATCATTCAAAAACAGGCAGGGCTTGGCTCTGGCTATACAATCCAGAGTTCAGCCCTTTGCCAAGTCATCCCTGCAGCCATTATCAGCAGAGTTTAAGACGTTTTACAGATGTGCCTCTTTCTCCACACAGTACATTTCTTCTGAACAAAAAAAAAAACCTCCTTGAAATAATTTACTACTCCTATCAATCATATCAACATCTCATCCCTTTCTAATTGCCACTTGCATTTCTGCAATCATTGGACAAACAGGTCCCATTAACTAATTGTTTGCAGTGTCAAGAGTTTTTAAATAGCTTTTAAGTTCAATGGCCCTGAATTTCATTTCCTTCTCTTCATTTATTATGAGAGAAACCAAACAAAATCCAGTGCACTCATTGCCACTTGAGGAATCAGCAGTAACATCTTTATTAACCCTGAATGTTGGGGTGTTTCCTGTGAACTTATTTACATCTACACAGCACCTCCAGAGAACAGAGACTTTTCCATGCTAAACTGACAGACCTTAATGTTTCTGTGCACCCTTCTTGTTCCTGTTGTGCTGTTTCTGAAGGAGGTGTCTGAACCTGAGTGTTAGTTATTTTGGAAGGATAAAGGACTGAGAGAAGGTCAAAAAATACCAGCTATTTGCCACAGAAAATGGGAGCAAGGAAAAAGGTACAAATGCCTTTAAAATACTATGGAAACCTTAAAAAAAAAGAAAACACGCACACAAAAAAACACCAACCAAAGAAAAAGGCTTGATGTTATGAAAGCTAAACCCAAAACACTATTTGTGCAGTAACTTGAACCAATTATTGCAGTTTCCAGATTTACTTTCGCAAGAGAAACAAAACTGTTTTTCAAACAGCCTCTAAAATCCCATGCAGGAAGTCCCATTAAGTCTAAGGCTCGAAATTCCACTGAAACAAAAACAAGCTGGCTCTGTGAAGTCATTTATATAAAGATGAAAAGTCATCATGCTTCAGGATAAACAAGCTGATCACCAGCTGGAACTAAGCAAAATGAAACTTCAGGGTAGAGCATTGCAAAATCTGGGCAATTTTAGAACAATCTGTTCTGCATCTGCTCCATTTTCTGTTCTGTGTTTGTTTTCCATACTCTTCTCTCCAGTGTAAGGGTTCTGGACTCTCCAGAATAACCATCCCTTTTCCCACTGACACAGGTTTTACCACAGGAGCATAAACCAAGTTAAACATTAAGCTCATAAAGATCAGAATCTACAGGAGTGTGTCTCTTGCTTGCTCAGATGCCCCACAGAACTTGCATTAAATTCCACATCAAAAGACAGCTCAAAGACAGCCCCAGACTAAGTTCTGTACCTGTTACGTGCAATACTCTGGTTAGCAAGCACATTCCTCCCTGTTGGAGCATAGTTCCAGTTCACCTCGTGGATGCCCAGGTAATAAACTCGGATCACACCCCCAGCAGATGTGGGTGACAGCAGGGGGATGCAGAGCAGCAGCCACCAGACTGAGCCCATCTCAGCCTGGAGGGAAGGGGCTTTTTTGGAAGCTACACCTGTTTGGGAAAGACAAAAAGAATGGAACAGGATATGACCATTTGGTTCAAAGGTGCTGGACATTTTGAGAGAGTATGAAAAAATCAGGGGTTATAATAAGTATTATTGGGATTATTACTCAAATATTGAAGAAGGAAATCACTCTGTAACAAAATTGATACTCAAGGCAGATGGAGATCATGCCATGGGTAATGAGTCCCCAAAACCAAATGCGCTGCTCTCATAATAGTTTATTTAACCCTTTTTTCACTATTGCTCACATTCCAAATCATCTTACAGTTCCAGATACCAAGCTCAACAAAATAGTCCTGGTATATGTACATTTTAAACTGTCACCAAGGTCACTCTATTTTAAGTAACCTGAGGAAGTACAGTTTAGTCACTATGAAGTAATTTTAAATTTTAACTTCTTTAAAGATGGCTCTGAGGGAGCAGCTATCTGTAATCCAGGAGTATATCTCAAATAGGCTGCACAAAGTTTTTCCTTTCTGTTCTGTTCTTTTCCCCATGATTTTGATCAGCAAATAGCTTACTCATAAAACTTCCAATTGACACCAAGTTTGTTAGCACTAAGCACCAGAAATACTCTAAAGAGAGTTGGGAAATAGTTGGGGAAACTGTCTGAAATCATCAAAATACAGTTAAATAAAGGCTCAAAGAACCTTGTGAATAAAGGCTCAAAGAACCGCCTGTATGAAGGAGAACCTGATGCAATATGGGCAGTAGAACTACACCAAAAGATAAGGAAGGATTAAACTGCATTTAAAAATCACATTAAAATGTCTACAGAAGTTCTCATACAATGATATCCTTAACAAAGCTGGATGAGGCCAGCAAACAAACCCCACCTAAAGAAGCTGTTGAGATACAGCTCTTGAGACATGCAACAGCAACTCAGAATTGCAGAGAGAAACAGGAAGCAACAGAATGAGAAGCATGACCTAACAAGAAAACTCAGAATAATCAGTTTTCCTTTTCATACAGAATGGGACGGTGACACAGCACCATGGCAAAGGTTTTTCATAAAGAGACTATCATTACTTATTCTTACTGTCTTTGTAACAGCAACATGAATGTATAAGGTTTGTCTGCAGCAAAGCTGGATGTTCTGTAAGCTTTCAGCCAGCACAGCATCACACAGAGCTGCTTTGAAACATCTAACATCTGATACCCAACAGACCTGATTCAACCCCAGCACGTGGCAATGGACTAAGCACTTTCAAAGCTTCACTTCTTGATTTTCAAACATGCTGTGCTATTCTCAGAAGCGAATGATAATCAAGAATTGCTGTTTCCAAATAGTCAATAAATTGGACAAAGTTCAGAGACATCTTTCCCTCATTTCTCAGAAGGAAGCAGTAGGGATCTCTAAATCTGAGATGCTTTGGATCCATCAACACAGCATAGCTCTGCTCCAGTGGCTCCACCAGCAGCTCCTGGTCACAGACCTGATAAAACTCAGATACAGAACAGCCCCTTCAGAGCAGGTTCAGCAGCGTGGGAACAACAGCAGCACACCGGCTCATGCCCACCCCACACACCATTCAGCTTATTCCCTGCTGCTGTTCACAGGGAGCTAAAACACGTTTTTTTACTCATTCTATGCCAACGTAGACTCAAAGGAAGGAGCCTGGAAAGCCATACCTGTGCTGTTTCACACCGCAGAAGACCAGAAAAAGGCAATGGTGACAACAATACGGAAAGAAACAGCAGCAGCAGCCCTCAGCCTGCCACCACCCAGCCCGAGGGAAGGGCAGCGGGATGCTCCTGACTCAGCCCAAGCTGCGGCCTTCGTGTCAACTCAGGGCAAAGTTCGCGGCAGCTCCGGGCGCCGGGGGCGGCCTCCTCAAGGCCCGGGCAGCCGCCAAGCCCAGGCAGCGGGGACAGGCTGGGGTCTGTGCCGGCAGCACCGGGACACGGCAGAGCAGCGGCTCTCCAGGCTGGGTGGGAAAGCTGCCCACAGAGACAAACCCGCCGTGCCACAGCCCAGCTCACCGCCCCACATGGCGCCCACCGGGCTCACCCACAGCCACCAGTGCCGTGCCCTGCCATGGGTGAGTCAAGGACAGGTCTTTGGCATAGCCTTCCCAAGGCTTTACAAGAGTCCCACCTGGACTCTGCTTAGAGTTTGACCAACATCGCACACACCCCTAGGGTAATTCTAGGGAACAGCAAAAAATATCCCTGAATGGAGAGGTAGCAGATGTCACAAAGTCGGGGCTCACATACCCTTCACTGTAACTAATCACCATTTATTTACTCGATTAGTGCAACGTCAAAGTAACTAAATTAGTTTTAAAAGTTGGTGGTTTCAATTTTTCGTTGATATCAATATTTGCCTTGATTAAGGAAAGAAAAAGAAAGAAAACCAAAAGCAACTCAAGTTTTATACTACATCCATTCCTGAATCTTGTACTTCACAGCAGAATCCTCCCCCAGGACTGCCCTATACCGCGTTCCCGACAGCACAAGAATCGCGAATGAAGGGAAATCAGATTTCAGGCGGGTTGGTGGGATCCAACTCCTATCTGACCGAGGAGGACGATACAGGGATATTCCCTGACACCTGACTGCAGGGAAACCACAGCCCGAGAGCAAGGGGAAAGCAGAAGGAAGGCAGGAGGATGGACGGCTCATCCCTTACGTGCGGAGCGGGAGGCGGCGCGGCGGGGCTGCGGAGCGGGACCGGGAGCGCCGGCGGGGACCAGCCCGGGAGGGACAAAGGGGCTCTGCCTCCGCGGGCTGACCGAGCCCGGCCCCGCAGCGCCGACCGCGCCCGCTCCCGCCCACAGGGCGGGCCGGGCTGCTCCGCCCCGCACCTGCGGGAGCGCCTCTACCGGGCCGGGCGGCGCCCCGGCCGCGCACGCGGAGCCCGATCCGCGGCGTGCACCTGCCTGTCCCGCCCCGCCCTGCCCAGGGCTCGCCCCCGGTGCGGGGAGCCCCGGGAAGGCGGGCGGGGGCGCGGGCGGAGCCGCGGCCAGCGGCACCCACCTGCTGGGCAGGACCGGCGGCGGCACCGAGTGAGCGCTCCCCGGGGACCTCCCGGGGGGACGGCGGCGGCTGCTGCGGTCCCTTTAAATGCCTGCGGTGACGTCACGCAGCCGCGCGCTCCCCCGGGAGCACAACAAGAGTCACGCTCGCGGCCGCCGGGGCGAGGTCTGTCGGCTCCCGCCAATCAGCGGCCGCTCCGCGCGCCGGCCCCGCCCCCCGGTGCGTCGCGCGGCGGCGCGCGGCCCGTCCCCGCTGGCGCGGCCCGTCGCGGTCCGAGGATGCGGGAGGCGCCCGCGCTGCCCCGCGGCCCCGCCGCCCCCGGCGCGCCCGGGCCCGGCGCCGTGCCCGGCTTCCTGGCCAAGCTCTGGGCCTTGCTGGAGGATCCGGACAGCGACGACGTCATCTGCTGGAGCAGGGTGAGGCGGCCGCTCGGGCCCGGCCCGGGGAGGCCCGCGCGAAGGACTCGAGGGTGGTGGGGGCGCCGGGCCGGGGCTGCGGAGCCCGGCGGGCGGCGGCGGCGGAGAGCCCCCGGCTGCCCGGAGCGTGCCCAGACCGCCTCCCCGCCCTCCTCGAGGGGGTGCGGGCGGCCCGGCGTGCGCGGGGCCGTGGCCGGGCCCTCCCCCGTTGCCCGGCCCCCCCGGCAACGTGCGGGCCGCGGTGGCGGCGGGGCCGGCGCAGCGGGACATCCCCGGGGACGGCCCCGAATCCGCGCTCAGCGCTCCGAGCGGGGCAAGGACGCCGTCAGGAGCCATTAACTGCCCGCTTTCCTTCCGGAGCGGGGACGGATGTGCCCCGCGGGCGCAGGGCACGGACACGCTGACCAGGCACCCAGACGCGCCCTGTGTTTAGTTTTGTTCCCTGACGTTTTTAAATCCGTTTTTCTCCACTTTTTTCCCAGCTGTTTGCCCTTTACAAAGACAATGATGAAAAGAAACGCATTATTTTTGTCTTTTTCATGAACAATATAAAAGTGATGCAGAAAGCTCTTCCTGTTTCCAGGAAGTTTGGTCTTGGGCATATTTAAAATCTGGCACTGCCGGTGTCACACTTACCCCTGGTCACCGCTGGGTTGTGTTGTCTGAACTTTCGGTAACTGAGCAACGTTACGTGGTTATTTTTAGTGATGACATAGCACGTACAATGGAAGAATCTTGTCAGGAGCTGGGCAGGCTGATGAAAGGAGATGCAATCTCTTTAGTGGCATGAATTCCATTGGGCTTGTGCAATGCTTATGTTTATTGGGGGCAAAGGGAGTGAGTTTTTAGAAAAATTTTGCTTTGGATTAAGATCAGTGTGTCAGGGCTTTAAGAAAATTGCCTGTTCAATAGAAGTGTTCCATGTAATTGTGTTTTTGAACTCACACTTTTTAGTCCAGCCCCAAGTGTTCCCACAGACTGTTCACTTGGTGAAGTCTTTTGCTTTTCTCTGCTGTCAAAACAGTCTTTGCTGATTTATGATCTTCACTTAAGAGCAACACCTTAGAAAAGCTGTGCTTATTCACTAACTTTTACTTCTGCTTGTTTCCTAGAATGGCGAGAATTTCTGCATTCTGGATGAGCAGAGGTTTGCCAAGGAGCTGCTCCCCAAGTACTTCAAACACAACAATATCTCCAGCTTCATACGGCAGCTCAACATGTGTAAGCACCAGCACTTCCTCTGCACTCTGTCTGCCAAGTTCATGGCTACTGGGCTTTGGTTTGCATTTCTTTAAACAAGCAAATGGACTTGGCAAGTTTTTCATCCCTAAAAACCCAAGCCCTGGACTTTAGTTTGCTTTACAGAAGAAAAGATTGATGGTAGAGCGTGGTTTAGTGTTGGGTTTTTGTGTTTTAGCTCCAAGTCCTTTAGAGTAACAACTGTAAGAACATGTGCTGGTGCCTAGAGGTAGTGTGAGGTTCCCTGAGCTCCAGCATTGCTCTTGCAGCAAACCGGTGTGTACTCATGGTAGAAAGAGGCACTGTGTGCACCCTTACATCTAGAATGTGAAAAAAATAATTGCCTGGATTTTGGGGCTGCCACTGCTGTTGCCTGCTTTGCTGTGTGGGAACCAGATCAGTCCTGCACTACATTTCTCATATTGTTTTCTCTGCTCAACTTGAGAGCATCGTGTGGTAGCATTGCACAGCACATGTGCAGTGTGGCCAGGCAGAGGGTGCAGTGAGGGTGGCTCAAGGGCACAGTGCAGCATGCAGGGCTGCAGCAACCAACAGGAGTAACTGCAGAAGCTTCTGGAACTGGTGGAGGCACAAACAGCATGGGAGGTGCTGCCTTAGTTAGAATTTCAGACTGAGAGGGAGGAGCTCTCTGTCATTGCCCAGTAGGTTTGCCTGATCTCTTTAGCTGATGCCTGTGTAGGTTTTGTAGCCTGTAGCACATCTGTTTAGTCTCTGGACAGAGGGTAGATGCTTCTGTTCGTGTCCTGTGCTTGTATTTGTGAGATCCATCACTTGAGTGACTGGATAATCCAAAGAAACAATCATCTCTTCCCTTGTAGCCAGGATAAATGAAAAAAAAGTAAATATTCCTATGTAGCTATACAATGTAGTGGTAGCCTCCTTTTCATGCTGGATCTATCCTGGCTTTCTAATAATAGTTGGAGTGCATTAATTGTGTTAAAACCTTGACTGAGGAGAGACGTGGATTGGCCTGTCAGCTGAATCATGCATCTCTATCCTGTGGTGTTTGAGCAGTGATGGAAATAGAACTGGCAATGCCTTACTTTGTGCAGGCAGTCTAGTATGTAGAAGCTGCTCTGCTGCAGGTGTTTGCATAGGCAGGCATGGAATTAACTTCTTTGCCTTCCTTTATTCTGTAGACCATGGTTGTCAGGGATAAAAGGGAAAGTGTACCACTCCTCTGCATCCACTGGGGCATGATTCTATTCAAGATGTCATAATAAATCTTATTTCTAACCAACTGTTGTGAAGGCTTTTACGTGGCTGTGATGGTTTGGTCATGGCTGGCCTCTGCTGTGCAGCCTGCCAGGGGCAGACAGTGGACATATCCTCTAGCTGTGAAAATCAGAGCAATGAAATAATGAGCACCAGGAAAGGCTACCTTGGCTGTTTTTCATAGTTTCTGCACTCAGTAACTGTAGTGCAGTGGCTGTTTTGGTAACATTGGACTTTTCTTAAGCTGTATGTATTCCAAGTCAGCTTTCAACTGCAAGAAGTGGCTTTGTTGATTTCCTCTCCACAGATGGTTTCAGGAAGGTGATTGCTCTGGAGAATGGTATCATTACAGCAGAGAAAAGCTCAGTCATTGAGTTCCAGCACCCTTTCTTCAAGCAAGGGAAGGCACATTTACTGGAGAACATCAAGCGCAAGGTACAGTCTAAGCACATGTTTACTTCACTTGGTAACAAAAAGTGGCTTATCAGGAGTTTGTATGGGTGTTCCAAACACAGCCAGCAAATACCATGGGAGCCAAGGTAGCTCCCTCACCGTGCCAGGCCAGTGCTTGGCTGGGCCTCCTTGTGCCAGTGCTTAGACAAAACTTGCTTTGAACTGGGGTAGGACCATGTTCTGTCTCATCATCAAACCACAGCCCTTCTCCACAGAGTTCATATTCCTGATTGCAGCTTAGCAAGGTCTGCAGTTCTGTCAGCATCTCCAGCTCTGAGAAAGGCACAAAGTAAAAGAAGCAAAAGAAAATACATTCCCATTTGGCACTCATTATAAATAAGCAAGGAAATCAGTAATCAGTTCATTTGGATGAGTTTGCTTTAATTATATTGCCCCTCCAAAACTGTTGCCACTAAGCTACATCCTTATGAGCACTTTCTGCTTTTCTTTTGTCTGTTCAGGCCTTGTGTGACCTGTTTCTGCACAGATATTTATCCTCTATTGGCACATTACAGCCCATAATATCCTGAGGAAGAGAGTATCATGATACATCACATTGACATTTGAACAGCAGGATCTTTTCTTTAGGCTGTTGTCAGGTGTGGCTGCATTGCCCAGGGCAATAAAAGCCCAGCATAGGCTGGAGAGGCACAATGATGTTTGGATTGATTCCTCACTGAGCTGCCCCTGCTGGGAGCCAGGATCGATGCAGTGGCACTGCCTGGGGCCTGTCCCCCCCTGCCGTGTGCCCAGCGTGTCCCAGCCTGCACGCCTGGCAGGGCAGGTGCACCCTGACGTCAGGTGTGGCACCATGTGCCCCAGGGGCGGTGCACTGGGTGGAGTGTTCTAGATGGAAAGACAAAAGCTCTGCTCTGTGCCAAGGATATTCGTGTGAAGTGTTGAATATGTTGGTGAGAGATGTTCTTTGTTGTGCAGGAAATGTTAGTGGTTTGTTTTTTTTTTTTTTTTGTAAAGCAGTCATTAATTACCTTGCTCTTCTACGGCCTGGAATGGGGCCATATTCCAGTATTGGCTCTAAAGTGTATTTCAAGCCTCTGTCTGGAATGCAGGTTTGAATGCAAGACTTGCTTTGCTTCCTCCCTTTCACTTTTAGCTCTGCTGCTGTGCAGACACCCTGTGTGTCTTCACAGAATACCAGACTGGTTTGGGTTGGCACCTTAGAGCTCATCTTGTTCCACCCAGTGCCATGTGCTGGGACACCTCTCACTACACCAGGGTGCTCCAAGCCCCATCCAGGCAGGGATGGGAATGGGACTGCTAAGTTTCCCTGGGCAGCCTGTGCCAGTGCCTCAGCACCCAAGGACTGGACACCCTGATTAGCCAGTTGGGGACTCTGAAGAGCAGTTCCTTGTGCTTGGGCAAAATTTATACTGGCCAAATTTTTTTGGAGGCCAGCTGGCTGCATTTGGAATTTCCATCCAGTTCCTACAAATTTTCATTGTCTTCCCACAGAGAGGTGATGTGAAGAGAAATCAGACAGCATTGAATTCCATTTGGGATGCACCCTGTGTACATTAGCATAATTTATTAACTGCAGCAAACAGCAGAGCATCTAGACTGCAGACAGGGAGGAGAGCTGTCAGACCCTTCAGTGCATCCTTTGCACCATGGGATTGTGTCAAGAAAGTAATTAGTCATGTCTGAGAAGTGATTGCACAATAGCTGTGTTGTGTTCCAGCACAAAGGGATGGGATGTTGGTTTATAGCACCATTGGTTCATTTCTGACCATTCCACTCCCCTTTGGAAGACAAGATGTGTGAGCCAGCCTGCACAGGAGTTAGCTCACACCTCAGCAGGCCAATACCACATTGGTGCTTTCATCTCTCCCATGGAATCCACATGAGATGCTTTCACATCCTCCTTGGAATTTAGCAGAGTAACAAGAAAACTCCCAGCAGGCTGTAAGTTGGGAGGGACACCTGGTACGACTCCATGTGGCTCAATTATAGTCAGTATTTGGCAAATTGAGTTTCAAAATTATGTCCACAAAACCTGGCTGTGTCACTCAGACATGTGCATGTGATGCACTCTAGACCTGTCTTTTTCCAAGTCCTGAATTGTGCTGCAGCCAACAATGATTCTGCTGCATAGAGAGGTGGTGAAGGAACTGAAAATGTTTAATTTAGAAGTGCAGGAAGGAGATGGTGAACTTTCTACTCTCTGATGGCTTTTCCACCATCGTTTGAAGCAGCAGCATTCACAGATTGTGCTGTGAGCAGAAGAACGGTTTGGACTCTTCCTTCTGCAGCCAAGTCTCCATAACTTTGGAATGTCACTGAGTAGAGAGGTAGCAGAGGAAACACCAATAGGGGACTCTGCAATTCAACTGATGTGGGATGAATTTTCAGATTGAGTAGAATGCATCTAACTAGACACCTTCATCTCCTGGTAGCTTACTGGAAATTTATTATTCCTTTGCTGGCAGATTTATCCACACCTAGAAGGAATATGATCATCTTGTTCTTCCACTGTCAGCTGTGGGGTTTTTTTGGCTGGTGTTCACTCTGTGACACTAGAGGGCAAACTGTCACCAGGCCTGGCAGGGAACCCCCAGGGAATGCCCTTTGCAGTCAGTGGTTTTTATTGTGAATTACAGTCATGAATCTACTGTCTCCAGGTTCAAAGTGCTAATCTCATGTTTTCATTGGCATCTGGTTTTGTTCATACAGTGCAGCCTGTCCTAAGGATTGTCACCTGTAGTAGTTGTGGTGTTTTGTGCCATGTAAGAATTGCAGCCTTACCTGATCTTGTAATGGGGCCTGGTCCTGCCCTGCAGACTGGCTGCACTCTCCCTGCACCAAGGAGCATGCACTGTTTGTAGTAAAGTGTGTGTACCTATTCCAGGTGTCTGCAGTGAGAACTGAGGATCTCAAGGTCTGCACAGAAGATTTGCACAAAGTCCTGTCGGAGGTGCAGGAGATGAGAGAGCAGCAGAACAACATGGATGTCAGGCTGGCTAACATGAAGAGGTAGACTCGGCTGTTTTGGGGTGCTTATGCATTGAGTGTTTCTTATATCTGATGGAGATTGGCTAAATATGGGTTTCATTTGAACTGGAAACAGGTGAAGCTATATTTTTTCCTAAGAATGCCCATTCCACCCCACACAACATTCTGAATCTTGTTTGGTTTTGTACTTCAGTTACAGACTGGAGATTTAGACTGGGTGTTTGTTGGCTGCCTTGAGATTTCACTCTGGTTGCCAGCACCTGTAGTAGTTTTCAGGTCAATAAAAGCATTTCATTTTTTGAATACAAACAGGGTTGGATGCAGTGAGGGACAATTGGTGTTTTGTTTTCTTTCTAACTGGAAGTGGACTTTGCACATCCTTGTCTCTGTTCTCTCAGATCCCCTTCATATAGGCACTGATAATTCATTCAGGTCGTTGCTTTGCCAGCAGATATCAACCAGAGTCCAGGAGATACCTTTCTCTCTCTCTGTTCCTTAAAAAAAAAATAGCCAAGCCCTTTGAACACCACCTTTAGATCTGTCCCAAGGCTATCAGTGTTTGGAAATAGGCTGAGTGTAACACAAAGTCCTTATTCAACAGCTTTGAGGCTTTGAAGGAATACCTCAGATCAAGACTATTGGTGGAGCAGCAGAGGATGAGGGTGTCTTTTTAAGTGAGTGTTTCATGCTGCTGATGGAAAATGGAGTTAAGTTAACCCAGAGTTTGTTAGTGGATCAAAATAACTGAGGGTTAGTTATCCACAGAGGGAATGTTGCCATTGGTTCTTCAAGGTACTCTAAAAGTTTAAAAGCTGTAAAACTAGAGCATATAAAGTAAACTCTGTTCATCCTCTGTCTTCTGATTTATTCTGCATTGCAGAGAAAATAAGGCCCTGTGGAAAGAAGTGGCAGTTCTAAGGCAGAAGCACAGTCAACAACAGAAGCTGCTGTCTAAGGTACCATTGCAGCATCTTCAGTGCTACCATCCTTATTCCTGCCTCTGTGATACTTCATGGCATTCTTTGCTTATGTAGAATGACAAATGACACAGAGCTGAACAGGCTGTATTAATACAGCATAAAGAAAATGGTCACAGTTCCTGAGTGTCCCAGAAGTAGCACAGTAAAGAACCACGAGCAAAGCACTAAGGAAAAGTCATAGTAGGATGTCAGTGTGTGGAGACAGTGCATGGTAACAGGAGCCCAGAACTTGAGAGATTGCAGGCACATGGAATGGAGTCTGTGAAAGATCTTGGATACACTTAGACCACTTGAGAAGTGAACTTGGAACGCAGAAACTGTAGGAGTTTGCACGCTGGAAAAAAATTTTCTCTGGTTTATTCCTCAGCTGTTTCTGGTCTGGAATCCTCTAGTGACTTGTGCTGCTATATTGCATTTCAAAAAAAAGCCAACTGTGCAAAGTGAGCTAATTTTTCTATGCAGTTTGTAACTCTTGCTTTATTCTTTAAAATACAATTGCAAATGTTTTTTTTTTAATACCTGTTAATTTCTGTCATGTAACTATATAATTTTATAGTAAAATCTGAATTAAGAATTAATTATTAGGATTGCTAATTGACCATTTGGTTTTGGTTTTCTTTTGTCTTTCCTTTTAGATTCTTCAATTTATACTAAGTTTGATGCGAGGAAATTATATTGTTGGGGTCAAAAGAAAAAGGTAATTACTTGATAGGTCCCAGACCAGTGCCAGATGTGAATTGTAGGGATAAATCAGGTTCTATTGCGTGACAGGTATTTTTATCACTTTTATATTCAAACTTGAGAAAGCTGATGGAAGTTCAGTCAAGCACAATATAATTATCACTAAAAGAGTTGGGAAGGGAATATTCTGTACATTTTCAATTCCAAAGGGCACAGTTATCAGAAATGATAAATCACAAAATGTGCACACGTGACTGACTTCTTCCCAACCGCAGTGTGTGTGTAGGACAGGCTGCCTGCAGTACCCTGCCCAACACACAGTCCCAAAAGCCAGGCTGCTTGGGAGGCAGGAGTGACAGCCATTGCTGCCTGTCCTTGGCACTGCTGCAGCTCTCCCTGTGGCAGGCAGGATGAACTAAAGCTCTGCTCTGTCTCAGGTCCCTCACGGATGCTGCGGGTGCTTCCCCCTCCAAGTACAGCCGTCAGTATGTGCGCATCCCTGTGGAGAGTGGCCAAGCTGTAAGTCTCCCCAGGGACACAGGCAGTGGGTTGGACAGGATGAAACACAGTGATATCAGTCTTCCTCATAGCTACAAATATCCTAACTTGGTAATTAAATGCTCTCCCCTTTGTAATGGGCAGCTTTAGAGCAACACTCTGGCTGTAACATCATGCAAATCAGTGCAACTGGTCACAGATGAAATGTGAACAGGAAAGGGATGCTGCAAGGAGAATGGGGCTTCAGTATGAGAAAAGGTCAGAGCCTGTTGTTTACTCATTCTGTGCTGTATCTGCAGATGGCTTTTTCTGAACATAGTGCAGCTGAAGAGGATGGAAATGGTACAGGTCTGATAATCCGAGATATCACTGACACCCTGGAAAATGCCACCAATGGCCTCCTTGCTGTGGCACACACAAGTGGCAGAGCCAGGTATGTCCAAAATATATGAAGTATTTATGCTTGGGTTGATTACTGGGTAGTTCTGTTAATGTTGATGATCCATCTGGGGAGCGGAATGCCTCTCTGAATGTCCATTTGTGCATGACAGGCCTGTTGTAGGCTTTCCTTCTGCAGCATGTAGCATTGGTCATTGTCAGAGCTCATGTCTCTTCAGGAGTCCCTGGAGGCCTGTCAGGCTGATGGCATTGCAGGTTTAATTTGCTGAGACTTTTCTGTCTATTCAACAAATGAACACATACTTGACTTTTCAACTGAGCAGGGAATGCCTATATAGGTTTCTAATAATCCAAAATGTATATAGATTGCTAACAAATCAAGATGTATAGTTGTATTTCCAGTTTCAATACTGCTCTCACTAATCATATCTGAGGGAAGGCAAGAGATTTTACTGAAAACTATTTAGTTGTTAATGCCCAGAGTAAAATATGGAATCTGATTTGTAATCTTTTTCTTTCTAGAGTCTGTCTGTTAGGAGTTTCCCTCCTGCCTAATTCCTATATACTATATTGCTGCTTTTTGCCTGGGAAAAAGAGATATTTTGCTCTGATACGTGGTCTCTGTATAAGCTGTAGTAAGAGATTCTTCATCTGCCACTTTGCTGCTTTTTCTAAAGACCAGTTTGTTACTTGAATCCTTGACTGGCCTAATCTTATTTAGATTTGAGATAGTAGACCTGAAATGAATAGTAATGCAGTTGATAAACTCTCCTATGTGTTGTTTCTGTTTGGGTCACATTTTAGAGAGCCACAGGCAGCTCTAGATCCTGGCTTGTCTCTTTGTCAAGTATCACAGCCAAGTGAGTTAAGTTGTGCAGAACCTGTCCCATCAATTCCTGTAAACGATGTCAGCAAACCCAGTGAAATAGGCACGGCTGCTGTGGAGCTCCACACTGCACAGCCAACTGCTCCAGAGGACCCTGTGTCAGTAATTGACTCCATCTTGAATGAAGGCAGCTCTGGAAACCAAAATGATCCTTTGCTGGACAGGTATGAACTTGTTTCTGAAAGGTGTTACGCTGTTGTCACCTTGTGGGATGCTGTTAGAGTTCTGGAGGGTGTGTTGTTTGGCACAACACAGGGAATTAGCTTTTGAATTGTCACTGGCAAAGTGAATTCTCTACACCTTTGAAAAAGCCAAGTGTTGGCATCACACATTGAGAAAGGGCAAGAGTCCCTGTCACCTTCATGGTGACACGTGTGCCTGACTGCTGGTGCGTGCGTCAGTGTGTCCTGTCAGCCCGCTGCTGTCACTGCCAGGGGCTGCCAAGCAGCAGATGCAGGGCACTGATCTCAGGTGGCATTGTGGGCACTTTGTTCCTGGTGGTGGATTGTCCTGGTGGTCATCTCACTGTACCTTTCCTCCTCTGCCCCTCATTTGTACAAAGCTGTTTCCCATGTGCCCTGTCAGATCACACAGATCAGGGGTGCAGGCTGTGGGTTCCTGCCCCTCTCTGGCTGCAGGGAGCTGTATCAAGGACAGACTTTAACCCTTGCACCTACAGCTCTTCTGCTGTGGTCAGCAGCAGGTAGGAGGGTGTGGGGTGATGTCCCAGCACTCATGGTCTGAAGGCCCTGCTGTACCTTCCCTCCTGGCACTGCAGGATGTGGGGCAGTGCCTTGGAGCTGCCCGTTCCTCATGCAGGGAATTCAGTACAGGAGCACCTCAGGGCACAGCAAGACATGCAGTGTGGGCACTGTGCCTGCAGTGCCTCTCAGGTTCTGCACTGTCCCTCATGTCCTTCCCACTGTCCCTGGAAACGTGTCCAGTTTGGCAACAAGCCGATGTTTCAAAGTAGGTGGAGTTCCTTCAGGCCCAGATTATTTCCAGCCCTTTGCTTTTCATTTATTGTCCCAGGGCAAAGCCATCAGACCTTTGTTTAAACACAGATACTGGTGCACAGGCTGGGATCTGAGAACGTTCAGCAGGCACTCAAATGAGGGAGGAAGTAGGTATGGAAGGAGGAACTGCTTTTTGACCTGGTAGCTGTGGCTGTGCTTGCTGTTCAGGTAGCCTTCCCTTGTACCTGTACCTCAAAGAACTGGGAGTTAAAGGTGATGTGGGAATGTGATTTCATCCGTTTGGCTGTTCTGGTTTGTAGGCAACCTGCCCTGTGGGGCAAGAGAAGGCCCTGCCTGCCAGCTGTGCCTTACAGTGCTATGTAATTCTGTCTTTTTAGAGAGGAAATTCAGGATTTTCTGAACTGCATCGATGCCAGCCTTGAAGAGCTCCAGGCAATGCTGTCAGGGAAGCAGTACAACTTCGGTGCCGAGGCCTTCAGCGACGTGAGTGCCTTCTCACTGTTCTGAGAAATACTGCTCAGGCTGTGCCATGAAATGCTGCTAGTTTAGTTCATGTTGTAATGGGTAAGAGTCAGCAGCATCTTGAAAAGCAAGTAGTTACAAATAGAATTATCTGTAGGTATTCACAGTGTACAAGGTAATACTGGGAGTCTGTCTGGGTCATACAGGATTCCTGTTCTGCAGAACTGAAGGGAGGGAAAAAAAGGAAAAAAATTTCCTTACTTCTCCTTCTCAAGCCTAATCACATACCATCACATCCTGATATACATCATTGTATTTGATCCATTTGGATGATATGGAATGAAACTCTGGGAAATAGGGTGACCTTTTCTCCTCCTGTGACCTCAGTTTACCACCACAGCTTGAAGCTCCCAGCTGAAGGCCCATGGAGGTGCCACTGGCCCTGTGCTTCAGTGGAAGGAGCAGCTCACTGGGTCCTGCAGTCCTTTCAGGAGCTCTCTGCAGTTTTATTTCAAGAACTGTATTGGTTGACATATGATCTGGTTTTATTTTCAGACATTTAATCCGGAGCTGCCAGCCCTGGATATGAACTTGATGGAAACTCCCCCTGGTATTGAAAATGTAAGAGTAAGATTGATTTCTGTGCTGGGGAGGGCAAATGTGATGCTGGGAGTTGAATCTTGCTTGATGCAGCTCAAGGGTGGGAACGGGGTTGGTGGCACTGGGTGACACTGCTGGTTCATCTCATCCAGCTGACTCCAGGGTTTCAATTATCAATGTTGGCTTGTTGGAATTTAGGAGGGATCTCAAGATGATAATTTCCAGTCCTACATTCCTAGTGCAGTCATACACTTGGAATGCCTGTCTGAAGGAAGACTAAAAGAAAAGAACTGAATGAAAACTGTAATGCAATATACTGTAGCTGTTCTGAACATAGCTCTGTGGGATTTCCTCAGAAGATACACAAAAGTTCAGCACAAACTTACTTCTCTTGGTGCAGTTCCTAAAATTGATTCATACTACTAAAAAAATAGCCCTGCAAGTGTTATTTTTGTTGTAGTCTGAAATAATATTTAAACTAAGATTTCCCAGTCAGAAGAGCTTTGACTACAACTGATAGAAAATGCAGCTGTGTTTAAGCAGTGCCTGCAGAATTCAATTACATGATGAAATCATGTTTAACTGTTATCCCAACAAGACCCATTATAATTAAAACTTCTGGTTTGGAAGGTAGAACAAATATTTGCTAGTCAAAAACTTGTTTTGTTTAGTAAGTTAAGTTTGTCTGTATTTCACTGTGCCTCCTTCTGAGAGCCCCTATGTGCAGGCCTTTGTGTGCAGTGACAGGATCACTGCTCGGTTGCTCCATTTCTGTACTCCTTCTTTCACATCTAATTCTGTTCACCAGTAAAGTCAGTAAAGACTTCCATTTCATTGTTGTTAAACATTCTGTCATAACTCTCTGTCTGCTTTGTTTCAGATGGCAAACTTGGCAGAGAGCACTGAAGGTCTGGGAGCAAGTGAGAGGGAAACAGCAGGAAGCAAAGGTGGGCAGGAAGGGATCCTGAGCTCTGTGGCAGCTCCATTTCAATTCCATTGAAATGGAATTGCTGTAGCCTGTAATGTCTCCTTCTTTGGTCTGGGCTTAAGCTTTTTGTGAAGACGGATGTTTCACTGATCTTGAAGCTGTGCCTCAGTCTTTAAAGGCCCATCCTGTGCCCTGAGGTTTTTCACACTGAAAACCTGGGTCCCATCCTGTGTTCCTTTTCACACAAATGCCACAGTGAGGAGCAGATCTGCCAATGCCCCTGTGGCAGCATCTCCTGCACAGGCTGTGATCCCCCAGAGGCAGAGCTGCTCAGCTTTCCCCTGCAGTGCTGCCATTGCAGAGCTGCTCAGCTTTCCCCTGCAGTGCTGCCATTGCATGCTGTGAGAGTCAGGGCCTTGGAGTGGCCTTCAGGCACTGATGTTTGGAGGCTCAGGGGCATTGGCTTCACTCTGACAGCCATGGGGTGTGGGGTTTGTCCCAGCCCAGCTTGGGCTTTCCTGTAGTGCACCAAGTCTGAAGCAACCTCTCCAGGTTTCCTTGCCTTGAATAAGAGTCTTCAGTTGATGAAACACTTTGAACTGTTTGTTTTTCCCTCAGATATGCAGCTGATCCAGTACAGGGCCAACCCTCTGCTTTCCTTATTTGAAGAGCTGCCTTCAGGTGAAGCTGCAGGGAAGGCAGAGGATCCCAAAGACTTTCTGCTGCCTCCCCTGGAGGAGAAACCTGCTCTCCAGCCTCCATCAGCCAGTGGAACTGTGGTGCCACTTGCAGCTCCAGCAAGCCAGGCCGAGCCTCTGGACACTCTGGGAATGGGTGATGCACCTCTCCTCCCAGAAGATGGGAATGGAGAGTATAAACTATTTCCACTCTTGCTTCTCAGTCCTGTTGCTAACTTCATAGATGAGGCCTCTGAGATAGAAATTTCTTGAACTCATAGAACATCTGTAACCAGCTTAGTGCTATGGAATAACCACCAAAGGAGTGAAGCAGCAAAAAGTGTGAGCTGGGTCCTCACCTGCTCCTGGGGACCCTGCTCTGCACAGACAAATGGGAGTTCTCTTGCTGCAAGCAGGGAGCACATCTGGGAGAACTGAACACAAGCTCAACAACAACAAGAGCTGGTGGAGTGAAGGCACCAGACAGAGGGGAAGAACAACAACCCTGTAAACATACCACAGTGTATTCCATAACTTTTTATCCAATATTCTTATTGCAAGAGGAAATCTGTTTGTATCCTGTTTGTAAAGTTTGGCTGGGTTTTTTTGTTGGGGGGTGGTGTTTGTTTTTATTAGCTGGATAGTAATGTGGTGTGTAATATTTTAAACCTGGGTTTTACTCTTTGGAGAGCCTGCTTCAATAGGTGGCTTGCCTACTGTTTGAAATTAAGTTGTTTTTAAATTTTGTTTTTAATTTGAGATTTCTTTTTATGATAGTTACTGGCTACGATTGTTTGCATCTGCTTAGATTACTTTCATACTCCTAGATTTGCTCCTAGGTTTAGGGAACATTTTTCCTATGGAAAATGACATTTAACTGTGGAGTATTATTTTTTAACATGCTAGCACACATCCATTGCCCTGGATTGTAGGAGTTGTGGTAGGAAGTGCTTGCCCTCCTGTGTAGTGCTGATTTCTCATGCACATTGCATGGCAGTTCCGGGGTAACCTGCCCCCAGTTCACAGGTTGTGTGTCCTTGGAGATAGTCACTAGGACTGATTCATGTTTAGCAAAGGCCAGCAGCTGTCCCTGAAATGAGAAGGGGAGCCCTGGGGTGCCTTGCACTGACTCACATTAAGGTGTCTCTGCTGGTAGCAGCTTTTGTTCCCTGCCCCTGTATGGACTCAGGTTTCACGCTGCAGTTTCTGCCCGTGGAATCTTAAAACCAAATCAACCAGATGCATCTGAGTCTTTTGACAATGATTTACACAAACTATTCTACTTCACCAAAAATTCATCCCCAAAGTTTCTTTTGGCACTGTTTCCCAAGCTCTCTGAGCAGCTGCCCTGTGGAGCCCAGCCCCAGTGTCAGTGGAGCAGCAGGGTGTGTGCTGGTTCCAAGCATGGCACAGCTCCACCAGCCCGCACAAACCTGCTCTGTGCTGAGGTGACAGCAAACTGCTGGGGCTGCAGGAGGCCTGGATGCAGGTAGAAACCCCCTTGGATAATATCACCTGCCAGCACAATTATTTTAAATTTTTTCCAGTTTTAGGAATTCAGGCTACCTGCAGGCTTTGTTCTCTCTAATGTTCCTGATCTAACAAGTGCTGAGCTCTTTCATATTCAAGAATCCAAGGTAGATATTCTGAAGCCTGCTAGATAATGCATGTTACCTGTGCTGGCCCAACTTCATTGGATTTGTGCTTCACTGTCAAATCTCTGAGTTGCAGAGGAAGGTCCTGCTCCTGAGTGTGTAACACCTTCAGTGTGATTTTATTTCTGTGCTTCTGTACCTGTTTTTACCTCGTGACCCTTCTCGTTTCCATCTTTTGAATTGCCTTTTGTCAAGTTTGTCTTATTCAAGCCTTCAGTCTTTCTTTCACTGACTTGTTGAGGTCGAGGGCTGAATAGTCTCAAGTTTTCATGAGCTGAAGGGAGAGGGGGAGGTGAGCATATTGCATCTGTCCAGGTCAGGTTTGGTTTGTTAATTCTTTCCCAAAGGCCAGAGTTTTGCCAAGAGTGAATCAGTGAAAACCAGGCTTTTGTGGTGTGCTGTTTGACAGCACCATGCAGACAGCAGAGTTCTTTGGGAGGCTGATCTGTGCCTCTGACTCCCTGCACTGGTTGGACTCTAATTTCTGTCATGGATTAGTGTCCTGTTCCTCTGTCTCAGAGTCATCTCCCCTCAGCGCAGCTCACTGTCAGGTATTGGGTCTGAGTGCATCATGGGTTTTTAATACACTTTCTCTCTTAAGAAGCTAAGAAACCAAGGCTTACAAAAATTGCAAAAAGAAAAAAAAAAGTTTGTAAATCTATGTGTCTGGTTTATGTACAGGTCCGGGAAAAGTATTTGTGCAACTTTCCTAAGAAAGATTGCAATGGAAAGGGGAAGACTGAATAACAAAAAAAACCCACATGCTGAAGTAATTAAACTCAAGAATTGCAAAAAGATTACTGTGTTTCTTGTACGTTCTTTGTGTTCCTGTTTGTGCCAATGTTTCTCAAACCTGTTTACTGATTTCTCCAGAATTAAGACCTTTCATGCTCCTGGGGCGTGGTCTCATGATGCAGCTGCTGCTGGTTCAGGATGAGGAAAGGGTGATGAGGAAAGCCTGGTGCCTGTTTCCAGAGCATGGGAGAACAGCACCTGGGACTGGTTTTTCAAAAAGTTTGATGTGAAAGCTCAGAATACCATGTGTGCTGAAAAATACACCAGATTTAGGGCACACCTGCACATATTCACCATAGACCCCAGTAGGAAAGGCCCTGAGCTCCATAAGGTATGGATTAAAATATTCACTGGAGACAGTGAATGGAAATGGAACAGAAGGAAATGGAACAGCCCAGATCCTCCGTAGCATCAGGCTGACCCCAGATCCGGCACCCCTGTGCAGACTGCCCAGGGTAACTGGCACCACAGGCATTACAGTTTCTGTGGGATTTTCCTTGCAGTAAGGAGCTGTTGAGCATTTCCACTGCCAAGGAAAAGGATATTTATACAGAACATGCTGCTCTTCAGGACAGGGACAAGGACACAGCAGTGGAGTTGCCATGTGGAGCTATGGACAGACTGCTGTGACAAGCTGGCTGAATCTGCAGCACAGAGCACCTCCAGCCCAGGCTGTGCCCGAGGGCCATGGCCAGGCCCTGGGTCAGCAGCCCCCTGTGCCATTCTGGGTGGGGCCCTGCCCCTCTGCAGCCTGAGGTGTCACCAGTTTGTCACTGTGACCACAGGGCCCCGCTGCAGCGGCAGCTTCCTTCCTTGTCCAGCATCAGTGCCTGTGGCTGCTGCCTGGCTCCTTGGCTTTATCTCTGTGTCTGGGGAGGAAAGATTGCTCTCCCTTATCGTTCTCGTGCTGGGGATCCACAGAACACTCCCAGGCGTGGCGGGTGCAGACTGACAGAGTGCCAAGCTCCTCCTGCATGCTCCTTTCAGATCCACTTTTGCACTGTCCTGACCCAGCCCTGCCCACACCGACCGTGGGAACCTTGCCATCAGCTCCTATCTCCTGTGTGCTTGCTAACAGCTTTCCAGAATACAAGAAAAACTGATTTTGCTCTATCCCTTCTGGGCTGTGTGATGTCACCTCATCCATCCATGCTCAGAATGTTTTGCTGCCTCCTAAAACAAGAATCTTGTTTTGAAGAGCAGCATCATGGTATCACAGATGCCCAAAGCAGAAACCAGGGGTTGCTGCCACAGTTACCTTAGCTACAGGAGCCTGGTGCTGCATTTTATAAAGGATAAAACTTTTTCCTGCCACTGTTCCCCCCAACCAACTGGGTAAATCTAAATACATGAAAAAATACCTACACATCTTTTTTAGCCACACAGTTTGTGTTTCAACTTCCTGGTTAGTCCAGATCCTGCTGGTGATACATTCCTGTTGTGTTTTCACCCCAGCCAGAAATCAAGCCCCACACAGCCACTCACTCCCTCTCCCACCAGTGGGATTGTGGAGAGAACTGGAAAGGTAAAAGCTGGAAAACACCTGGGTTGAGATAAAGACAGATTAATAGTGAAAGTGAAAGCTGGCACACAAGGAAGGAAAAACAAAGGATTCATTCACTGCTTCCCAGGGCAGGCAGGTGTTCAGACACATCCAGGAGAGCAGAGCCCCATCACGTGTAATGGTGGCTTGGGAAGCCAAACACCATCACTCCATGTGCCCCCCTCCTCCTTCCCCCCAGCTTTCAATGCTGTGATGTGGCAGGGTCAGCTGGGGTCACCTGTCCTGGCTGTGTCCCCTCCCCATCTCCCCTGTGTCCCCAGCCCCCTCACCAGTGTGGCCACACAGAAAGCAGAAAAAGCCTTGGCTCTGTGTAAACACTGATCAGCAAAAACAAAAACATCTCTATATTGTCAGCCTCGTGTTCAGCACAAATGCAAACATAACCCCATATTAGCCACTGTGAGGACAATTAATTCTACCCCAGCCAAACCACCATCTTTGACTCAGTTCAAGACAATGTAGGCTTCTACCCTCCTCCAGCAAGCTCTGTTCCCTGCAAAGGAGTTCCAGTGATTTACCTTAACATGATCTTTTCCTTCCTTGAGCCAAGAAGAGCATGAACACTGCAGCCCATGGCAGCTTTTGATGCTTCCCCCTGTCCCAGTGGCTGCAGGCTGCTCTGGCATCTCGTGGGAGATTTCTGGTGGAGGAATACAGGGCCACAAGGGAGGATCCCTCTGTGCCACTGCAGAGCCAAACCATGTCTCACTAGCACTACAGGAGTGTCCACACCAGGGTCTGGGATTTGGTTGGCTGCACTGAATTAGTTGAATTTGGGTGTAACAACAGCAAAGGCTCATTTCAGTTCAGCTGAATGCAAGGAAGCAGAAGAGATTCTTTTACTGGAGCAGAAGAAAAATTGAGAGCTGTAGAAAACAGCAAAAGGCACTGAAATCCCTTGAAAGGGATATTCCAGTGGAAAACAGATAATTCTCTTACACAGGGCCAGTGCTCAATTACTGAATTATAGAGATTAACTATAACATTTAATGAATAGTAATATATCATTATAGTAAAGAAACCATGATTTCATGGTCTCAAAGATTTTCTACTGTGACAAGTTCCTCATTTTCTCTCTGAGCATCTCCATGTTCACCTGTTTCCCAAGTAGTCTTGGGATGTAGGGCCCCAGTCAGGGCTTGTAATTGAAAACAATTAACCAATTAAACCAAGCAGCTAAATTGCTCTGTGAGAAGGGAGGATCCATCTGTGAGATGCAGTGGGATTGGTGGCTCAGATGCCTGCAGCTCTTGGGAAATTTTTGACTTCAGATTTGTGTAGCTGAATTTGTCCTCTCTTAAATGTGATAGAGTGATATAGAGTATTTCAGCTGGAAGAGGCCTACAACAATCATCTGTCTTGCTCTGGTAATGTAAAGATTTAAAGGGTTTCATTTTCCTTAACTTAAAGCATAGTGATGGGTGTCACAGAAGCTGGTGAGAAAGTGAGTTGTGAGGACCTAGATGGTTCAGCTCCCTATGAGTCCTCTCTCAGACCTGTGTGTGTGTAATTTCATGTTAAACCTTATTTGTTAGCAAACAACACAAGGAGGAAAAGAGGAAGAAATGGTTGCCTAGGAATCAAAAGAAATAAAGAAAAAAATTTTAAAAAAAGAAGGGGTCAGCAGAAAATACAAAAAAAGTAGATGTAATTTTTGAACTTTCTTCTTCGCACCCTTCCTCAGGGTTTCCGCTCGGCCCACGCCTCTGGTGGTCACTGAGACAATTTTCTGATAAAGAGGAAGGAAAAACCAGCAGCTGTTGTCCCGGATGCTCGGTGGCAGAGAGAGCCCGGGCAGGGAAGTGTTCCTGATTTACCCCAGCCTGGGAAAGGCAGATCAGCGTGGCTGGAGGGGGAGCAGCCCTGCAGGAAGGATGGGAATGGTGCTGCGAGCAGCCGTGCTCCTGAGCTCCCTTCTGCACTGCAATGGTGAGTCTGGGCTGGGCACGGGGCCCTGCCCTGGCTGTGCTGGGCAGGGGCAGCTCTGCTTTGGGATGAGCTCAGATTCAGTCCACAGAGTGAGAGAAATCTACTGGGATAAAGGCAATGGGCTGCTTTTTTACAGGAAAAAGAGTTTTAGGTTTCTTTACCCAGTGGTTTAAGTTGCTCATGTTTGGCTTAGGCTGAGAGAATGGTGTTTCAGAAATATAAATAGGCAGTGGAGGAGGGAAGTCTGCTGTTCCTCAGAAGGCCCAAGGGGGATGTTGGGGGCAGACACTGGCTGAGACCAGAGAGCTGCAACTTGGACTTTAGACCAACTCCTTCCTCAAGCCTGAGGAAGTGGAGGCAGCACCAGCAGGCAGTGGAGAGCAGGAGAGCCAGGCTGCCCCCATGGCAGGAGCCCAGCCATCAGCCACCTCCCATCCTCATGGCACACTGATTTTTGGGCAGCCCAACCCTCACACTCTCCACTGCCTGCTGGTGTTTCTCTTTGCCAATGCTCTTGCCATGGCAGCACCACCTGGGAGCTGCCTTCACCCTGCCTGCTCTGTGGCTTCATTTTCATCTTCCTTTCTTCCTGCAGCTTTTCTGGAGTTGAGTGGCCCCAGTGAGATCAAAGGGGTCTGGAAGGACTCTGTCACTCTGCCTTGTGCCTATGTGCCTGTGGAGGACCTCATGCAGCAAACCCTCACCTGGACTGTGGTGCATGACGAGGGTTCAGGTGTCATCATTCGGAGGGATGACTCCGGGGACCAGGTGCTCCTGTCTGAGTACAGGGACAGAGTCAGCATCCCGAAGGATGCCCCAGGAAATGTGTCTCTCCTCATCCTGAACCTGGAGATCTCTGACAAAGGAACCTACACTTGCCAGGTCACCTGGAGAGACAACAACAACAGCCTGATAGCAAAGGAGATCACCACCAGCTTGGAGGTTGTTAAAGGTAAATCCAGGAAGGAGGCTGTTCAGGAGGGAAAGGCTTAGCTCAGGAAGGCTTTTGGGAATTACAGCAGGTAGGCAGTGACTGTGTGTTTGCATGAAGAAGCATTTTGCCGATCAGTGTCAGCCTCAAGCAAGAAACAGCAAACAGGTCAGAGAGGAATTCTGCCCAGGACACAGCACCCTGCAGCTCAGGGAGGACCTGTGGCTCCTCAAGGCCCAGCTCAGCCCTGGCTCTATCTGTAGCCGATGGCTCGATGTTTCCCAGTGGCATGCAGCAGTGGGGAAGTCCCAGGGATACTGTATTGCTGTTCTTTCACTAAATTTTACCAGCATGTGCTCGCCCTCCCTCTGCCAGTGTGGGGGGTTTATAGGGGCACAGAGGCTGCACACGCCCGTGCGGTGTGGTGGTGTTCGCAGGGATCTGAGGATGAGGGAAGAGACCAGAATGTTGACTCCATGTTTCAGAAGGCTTGATTTATGATTTTATTATATATATTATATTAAAACTATACTAGAAGAATAGAAGAAAGGATTTCATCAGAAGGCTAGCTAAGAATAGAAAAAGAATGATAAGAAAGGCTTGTGACTGACTGAGACAGTCCGGACACCTGGACTGTGATAAGCCATTAATTAGAAACAACCACATGAGACCAATCACAGATGCACCTGTTGCATCCCACAGCAGCAGATAATCAATGTTTACATTTTGTTCCTGAGGCTTCTCAGGAGAAAAAATCCTAAGGAAATGATTTTTCAGAAAACATAATGTTATAAATGTATATATATATTTATTATTATTATTATTATATATAACTATATTATATATAATATTATATAATTATAATGGCTACAGTGCGGCACAGCTGAGTTCATCCTGTGCAGGGAGGTGATGCTAAAGCCGAGATGAATCCTTCCTCCTGGGAAGCGGGAGCTGCTGCGGCAGGGGGAGCGTGCCCAGCCCAGCCAGGGCTCCGTGACCCGGCCCCCCTGTGCTCTGTGTTGCAGTGGCAGCCACCAAGCCCATCATCAGAGCGGCGGAGCCGGGGCTGACGCTGCCGGCCGGAGGCAGCACCAGCCTGAGCTGCGAGGCCGGCGGCTCCCCTCCCATCAGCTACCGCTGGTTCCGCCGCGGCCCGGCGGGCACGGCCGAGTTCCTGCGCAGCGGGGCCGAGCTGGCCTGGCGCAGCCTGCGGCCCTCGGACAGCGGCACATACTTCTGCGAGGCACACAACAGGGCCGGGGCCGGCGCCGTGCAGCGCAGCGATGCCGTGCGCCTGACGGTCACAGGTGAGTGCCGGCCAGGCAAACCCTCTGCCGAGGGGCCGACGAACCGCAGCCTCTGCCCTGCCCTGCCCGGCAAGGAGGAAATGCCAAATGCCTTCAGCGCCCTGACACAGCCCTGCCCGCTGCCTCCAGCCTGTGTCCTGCTGTATTTCCTCTGTTCAATTTCCTCCTCTTTGAGGAACTGCTCTTTTCTGATGCAAAACGGGATTTCTACTTCAAACACTCATTTATTTATTCCTCTGTGGGTTTTTTGAAGTTCTCCCTGCCTCTGTAATGTTACCCACTGCAGTTCAGCAAGTTTAGACAAGGAGTTGGGGCTTTATTTGGGGAAGCAGGAACAAGGGAGTGGTAATTCAGTGGCAGAACAACCCAAGCTGGCCTTTGCTCCCCACCACCAGCCGCGTGTCCCAGGGGGACACACTGCACTTCATTCCAGGCTCTGACACCTCCAGGCTCTGCAGGACAGTGTGTCACAGGCCGGACTCAATGGGCTCAGAGGCCTTTTTCAGTCTATTCAATTCCATGATGGGTGCCTGGTGGAAATCCTGCAGCTCTCCTTGGCTGGTGACTGGATCAGCCGAGCTGTGAAGCCCCTGATGGCAGAGCCAGGCTCAGGCACCTCCCAGTGGCTGGGAAAGAGGCAGAGCCTGCTGGAAGCTCTGGTGAAGCCCTGGGTGCTTTTCCCGGCAGTGCCACCCTGGAGGGAGCAGCACAGGAACGGGGCTCAGTGCTGCAGCTGCTGCCCCACGCCGCTGGCACAGCAGCCCCCTCCTGCCAGCTGAGACGGGGCTGCTTCCTCCTGCTCCCACCCCTGGGGAATTCTGTACCACAGCAGCATCTCCATGGTGGTCAGACCTCTGTGGAAGCCTCTCCTTCTCCTCACCTTGCAGATGTGCCCACAACAACAGCAGCCTCGCATAGGAATGTGAGAACCACGGGGGGACTCCACCCAACCACAGGTCAGGGTGAGAGCGGTGGCAGCGGATGGCAGGGGAGGGGTGTTGGGGCAGTGTGCCACCAGTGCTTGGAAGTGGTTTTATTGCTGGGGAACAGAGTCTTGACACTACTGAACTTCAGTCCATATGCCTCAATTTGTAACTCGGGTGTTTCTGAAAGTAGATCTTCCTTCCCTCAGTTTCCAATCCATGGTGGGCTAATATGTTGCCTTTTTAGGAGGGACTGTATGCATCTTAGGACTGCTGGAAATGCCTTTTCCTAAGCTGCAGATCATATGGGATGGGATATTCTTGGTTTGGTTCTTTTCTGAAGGATATTTTTGCTTGTCATCTGATCCTGAATAGAAGCTGCTGAGGGGAGGCAGATCTGGTGTCTCCAGTGGCAGACACAAGTGCTGCAAAAGCTTCCTGAGACCCAACTGAAAACATGTACCTCACCAGGGACTGCTCTTTGAGGGAGGGCTTGTGGTTTCGCATTTGTTTTTGTGGGATTTGGGACTTTTTGCTTGGACTCGAGCAGGTCTGCTTGTTGGATAATGTTTCTTTTGCATTTATGGTGCCCCAGCAACCACGTGGGGGTTGTGGAAGCTGAGGGAAGATGTTGACAGGTGTTGACTGTTCTTACAGAAAAACCTGAAACAGAGCTGGTGTCTGGAGATACCTCAGCAATCTCCTGGACTCCATGGGGCCCCACCACTACTGCAGGTGTGTGTCTATGCAGTTTGGTTATACATAAATATGTGTATATACTATATATAGTATCCATTCCATGACCATATGGTACTACAGGTACACTACTCTATAGTGTAGTGTATACATAGTGCTTATTTCTGCAGTTTGCCTTGTAAAGGGGCTGGAGGCATTCTCTTCTGATCCTACAGCTCAAATTCCAGATCTCCTGGTGCTAAAATGAGCACTGGAAATGCACTGTCAGACTAACTCATCTTTGTTTTTCAGATCTGCCCATAACAGCAACAACTTCCGAGAGTGGTGTGGGATATCCAGGGAAGAATGAAACAATTCAGGGTAAGAACAGAACCAAACTGAGAAGAAGATTAAGGGCCCAAATCAGATTCTCTCTAGTCAAAATTAGTATTCTGCCTTTTTAGCTGCAAACTGCATTAACAGCTGTTCTCTAAGGACCCAGATAATTCACGGTGACTCTTTAAAAGATTCTGGATGTTTTTATGGAAAAACAAAACAAAAAAAAAAGTTGACATATGGGGCCCACAGAATTGTTGCTGTGTTCCTGAGCAGTTAGTCCATTTTTTATCTTGGATTGTCAAAGCTGAAACAGCAGAAAAACCTCAATGTGTTCCTGAAGCAGATCTACACATCTCCAGCTTTGCAGCATTGTCACAGGTTTAGACACTTCCCATACAGAACTGAGCAGCATCCTTGAATGGCAAGCTTTATTTCATGACATGCAGTGCAGTTATCCTGCCCAGCTCACATCCCTGGTCACCTCAGCATGAGAGGGACACTGTCTGTACAGCTGGGGTCCCTTGGTGAGGGGTACACAGTGCTGGGACACACAGCTCCCACTCACAGCCACAGCACCAGGGCTCTGTGGGGACACAGCCCCATGTGCTCAGGCAGGGCTGGCCTTGGGGACATGGTAAATGTCATGTCCCTGCAGCTGCTGTCACCCAGGAGGGCTGCCCTGTCTGAAATCCCTCTGTTGTATTGCTTTAGAATTCCAGAGGACTGGCTTGTCCCTGTACATGGTCATCCTGATTGCTGTGGTGTGTGGTGCTGTGGTTTTCCTTATCATCTCTCTTATCACTTGCATTAGAAAGCCCAAAGAAGGTGAGTAGAATGTTCTGGACAACCTAAGTGTTTTACACATGCCCAGCATGGCTTTACCTTTGATGGGTTTTGGGGCCTGGAGCAGAGCTGGCAGCCACCAGCAGGCAGGAGATGACACAGATGGTGGGAGACCCAAAGAGGCAGAGAAGTCCTTGCAGCCAGGAGGGTCTTCCAAGCATCAGCTGTGGGACTGGGGCAGCAGCAGCCCTGGTGCTCCTGAGCTACACCCTCCATCCCTGCTCTGGCTCAGGGCAGCTCAGTCCCTGCCCTGCAGCCCATCCCACGATGTGTGGCTCACTCTCCCACAGAGCCTTGGGATGGTTGTTTCCCACTGCTCCTCACAGATATCCCAGGGCTCAGACTCACCTACCTGGCCAGGTTCACGGTTCCAAATCTTTAAAGTCCCTGGCAGAGGGTTCATCCTGCCCTGCTGCTGGGATGAGCCTTTGGGAGCAGGTGCTGCTCAGCAGTTCCTGTGGTTGGCACCCAGAGGGAAGAGGTCACTGTCAATTCTCCCATTCTATAGGAATTTATTTCCTCTCTGGTCTTTGGTCACAGGATCCATTCACTGAATGCTCAGAAATCCCCTTTACCAAATGTTCCTTGGAGCCCCCCCTCGCCAGCTGTGCAGGGAGCACACAGATGTGCTTTGGGCTTTGAGATCCCACAGACTTTTTCTCCTTTGTTTCACTAATGACCTTCCTATGACTCCATGCTACCAATTAATAATAAAATTGTCAGGTATTTCTTTTGCCATTTTTCTTATTTTTATATTTTCTTCTTTTTTAAGGAATTCAGAATAGCCACTTTCAAAACTGTTCTTTATTGATTTCTAATGAATAGGGAAACTGTGGACTTCTAGTTTCTAACCTCAACTTTATCAAAATAACCCAGTTGTGTGATAGCTGGGTTGTTTTTGTTTTCTTGGATTGAATCCTGGGAAACTGAGTCATCATCCACCTGACATGATACCCAAGGCTGTTATTTTATTTCTGTCTTGAGAAGTCATTTTCTTAAACCAAGAAGTTAAATTCTTTTTTTAAGGAATGTAAATACAAATTATTGACACAAATTCTGATTTTTCTTTTCCAGCTCAAGTCTATGATGTAAAATTGTGAGTATAACCCTTTCTCTGGCACATTGATGAGTCCTGGGGGGAGGTATCAGAGCAGAAACAAAAAGCGCTGCTATTAGCTGTCATAATGAAAACCCCCTTAAGCAGTCTGGGTGAAGAGGTTCGCAGTTAGCTCAACAGCACATTGTAGAATGGCTTGTGGGTTTTCCACAGCAACAAAGAATGTGGGAAGAAAGAACCTTTTGATGGCAATATCAGTATTGTAGAAGAGAGCAAGGGCTGCTCATTGACTCCTAAGCCCAGGGAGGGCTACTGAAGATGATTGCCAAGGCTAAATTCTCTGTGTTTTTCCAAGGCTAAATTTCCAGTGTTTTTCCAAATGCAAAGGAAAGGAACTCCTGTTCTGGAGACCACTGGTTAAATTCTGATTTATCCTGAAACATGCCTGGCTGAATTTGCTGCTTCTAACCATAGATAGGAAGGAAGTTATAGCTATTTCTAAACTCAGGTTTCGCATCCTGATCCACTTATAACCTGTGGAAGTTTTACTGAAAAGCCTGATAACACAAGCAGAACCACTTCTCTAGGTATAAAGTGCTGCTAATTTGAGTGTTACAGTGGGCTGTGCCAGCATCCCAGTGCTGGGCCTCCTCAGCAGTGTGTAAGGCAGCAGTTTAAAGAACATTTGAACCCTGAGCAATGGAACAAATGCTGTGGTTACATTTCTCCTCAGAGGCTCTACCTTAATTTAAAAAATATTAGATACCATAAGCCAGACAGTGGATGTGTGCTGTTTTCAGTTCTCAATTTACACTTCCTCCAGTATTTTTTATAAATATTTATTTCTCTTCAGCAATTATGTGATTGTGCAAGAAATGGTGGTAATCCTTTCATTGCTTGCACACCCTTTGCTGCCTCTCCCTGGAAACTTTCTCAGGGTTGGAAGCGATGCTGCCTCAATGCCCAAGGTTTTTCTGCCACCTGAAAGCAAAGGACAAAATTCTCTTCTTCAGAATATTGCCATAGTCCAGTGGCCTAAGTTTACACAGGTTTGGGTCAGACTGTAATACTGTCAAAATCCTGATGGTTGGAGATGCTTTGTTTACTCTGGTTGTTATTATTTTTGTTTTTTGATTTCAGCCACAACTCGAGAGCAGCAGCTTCCTCAAGCACAGGTCATTATGAGGAACCCATCTCTGCCACTGAAAACCACTATGTGATGGAGCTTGGGGAAAGCAAAGTCTCTGAAGAAGTAAATAAGGATGTGTCTGGCTGTGTGGCAAACCCCCAGGAATCTGAGTATGAAGTAGGGGACACTTCCTGAGACCCAGCAATGCTCTGCAGATACCAGTCCTGAGGAGCACCTTCACCCAGACAAAATATGTATTTATTTTCCCTTCTGCCCCTGACAAATAGGTTGGACAAGCAGTGGTTGCTCTCTCTTCACAGTCCCTGCAGTGAAAATGCAGGAACTTCAGTTACAGACTGCTGTATAGAATTTCTGATTTTGTTTTCCTTGATTCCCTTTCATACCTGTATCTACTAAAGCCCTTTGAATGCTGCAGGTCCCAGACTAGGAGCACTGCACTGAACTTACTGCTATATCTGGCCAAAAGGAGCAGTGTTTCCAGCCTTTGTGTGATGGGAGGAGAGCCAGGGGTGCTCAGTGTAACCTCCCCATGGGTGAGCAGGGCAGGATGAGGCTGGCGTGGGAATGGATGGCTCCCCTCCTGCCCACCTCATGCTGCACAGATTTAATATAACAGATTTTATAGAAACAATGGAAGGCAGATTAAAGCCAAGAGAACCTCAGGAACCTGCCACAGCAGGAGAAGCAGTGCAGGAAGCAGGAATGTCCTTGCTGCCCTTGTGCTGCCCTTGATCCCCCTGCAAGCACTGCAGTGAGGTCCAGGCACACTGGCCACAGCTCTGGCTGCTTCTGGCACTGCAACCAGCCCCTTTCTGTCTGAGCTCATCTTCTCTGTTCTCTCTTTAAGTGCATGATGGATATTTGAAAGGAATTACATACTTTTCCGTAAGTTTGGAGTAGGATTGCTTACACATGCCTCACATGTTTTGCTGTGTGCGTTTCTGCACAACTGGCTCATTTTGGAATGCCAGCAAGCCACTCACAGCTCCTCACTAGATACTCAAGAAGTACTTTCCTGCCAGCTTAAAAGGCCTGAAGAGTAAGTTATGAATAATTTCTACTGCCCTGAGTTAATCTGTTATGCAGGGTTATGGAGAAACCTTTTTATAACAAACAGGGCAATTCTGTGTCCCATTAAAGCCATGCAGGCAGGTGTAAAACAGAGGGCGTGACCCAAGGGATGAGCAAAATGTTGGTAACACAGACACAGGATTAATGGGCTGCCAGCTGTGCTGCTCACACTCAGGACAGCTCTGCATCTGCAGGCCTCTGAGCATCAGTTCAAAACTCACCAGAATTCAAAGGGAGTGTGAAGTGCTAAAGGAAAGGTATTCCAGTCAAAAACCTGGACTGTGGTACTGTGAAGTCCATGAAATGTCACTAATTTATGTGTGCATGTTGGCCTCATCTTGGGTTTAGCAGAGCAAGAAAAGTTACTGAGAAATATTGTAAAGAATAATAATTGGTACAAAATCACTTCTGTGCCAACAGTCTCTTAGAAAAAAGGGAAGAAATAAATGAGCCAAGAGTGCCCGTGGGGATCAGGGCTGAGAAGGTGAAGAGGCTACAGCTTGTTTACAGCTTCTCTGAAAAGGATGCAGAAATTAATGTTAATTATCTGGTCGCACTTTCAAAGGGCAAGGAAAAGCGCTTCTTTGTATGCAACACAGAAATAAATGTGGAACACAGTGCTGCTCACCCAGGGCTGAGAGCCAGAGGTCTAATGGGAAATTGGAGGAATTAATGATTTAGAAGTTCATTAGAATGCACAAACAACCAGGCATGCTTTCTAGGCACTTATCAGTGACCTTATACTTTCTCCTGTGCTGCAAGTTTTATATCTCTTTGTTAACAATGTACTGAAAAATCAAGGGCTGGGGAATCTTGATTTCTGAATGAAAAGGGAATACATGGCAGCTACTGGTGCTGTCATGGAGAAATCTGCCAACATGTTCATGCAGCTTATTGCAGAAGTGGAGAAAAGAGGTGTGAGTGTGTGTTCCGCTGTGTGAGGTCAGAGGGGTGGGAAGGCAATGTGGCAGGAGCTGGAGCACAGCCCATCCACCTGAGCTCAGCCTGACTGCTGTGGCCACTGGAGGGAGAATGTGGCCACCTGGAATGACCTGCAGAGCTCTTCATCTGAGGGGTCTGATGTGGCCAGAGCTCCAGCCAGAGGAGCAGGGAGCCCTGAGGGAAGGCAGAGATGCTGAGATGCAGGGTGTCCCACTGAGGGACAGGGTGCTCAGTCACACTGAGCTCTCACTGCTGGAACCCCATGGGTAAGGGCTGCAAGGAATCCCACAGCTTGCCCCGAAATCACTCCATTCCAGCTGCACTGCAAAGCCACAGGCACTGCAGCCCTCCCAGTGTGGTTAAACAGCAGTGTTATCCTGGCTGGACAGCCAGCAGCAGGAACTGATGATATTAAATACAGCTGTTGTAAGGCAAGCTCATTAAACTGCAAATAATTCCATGAATTCTGGTCTCCATGTGGTTTGTGTCTGCATGCACTGTGGGACAGCTGGATAAGGTCCAGGTCCTGACTTGGTCTGGGGTGTACCTGGGGTGAAGGGCAGCTGCTGTGCACCCTGGGCAGTGGCAGAGGATGAGCTCAAGTCACAGCAGCTCATCCCTGTGGTGGTGTTCACAGGGGTCCCAGGATGAGGGAAGATATGAGAATCTTGACTCCACGTTTCAGAAGGCTTATTTATTATTTATGATATGTATTATATTAAAAGAAAATGATATATTAGAACTACACTAAAAGAATAGAAGAAAGTATTTCATCGAAAGGAAAGGGAAAAGGAAAAGGAAATTGAATGATAATAAAATATTGTGACTGACCAGAGTCCAAGACAGTTGGACTGTGATTGGCCATTAATTAAAAACAACCACATGAGACCAATCACAGATGCACCTGTTGCATTCCACAGCAGCAGATAATCATTGTTTACATTTCGTTTCTGAGGCCCCTCAGCTTCTCAGGAGAAAAGATCCTAACCAAAGGATTTTTCGTGCAGTGTGTCTGTGACACATCCCAGAGCAGCAGATTTACCAAGCCCAGAGCTCAGGCAGGCTCTGCAGAGCACTGGGAGGAGGAGCTGGGCAGCCTGCAAAAAGCTAGCATCAGCTGGTGCTGAGTGAGCCTGCAGGGAGCAGCAGCAGCGCTGGGTGGTGGCTGCAGGTAAGGGACATCTGTGGTGCCTGGAGGGTGCAGCCCACCTGCAGCACCAGGAAAGAAACCAGAACTCAGAAGGCATCCAACACATGGGGCACTTTCCTGGAATCAGGAGCTGTTTACAAGGATTTGGCCAAGCTAAAAGCAACCCAGAACGAATGTCATTGACCTGGGAATTCCTGGGAAGGGAAGTGAAGTTTTTCAGAGAGAGCACTTGTACATCATGTTTCTTCTGTCACACAAGCTTTAAGGGGAAACGCTAATTTACACCAATTTCTGTTTCTTGAAGTGGAACAAGGACATGTTTTGATGACTGACTCTATGATTATCTGATGTGACAGAACTGTGGTGTGAATGGCTGGGGGAGATCACACAATCAGCTTCTGAGGGACATCCAAAAAGTACTTAGCAAAATACACTGTTGAGTCAGATCTATGAGTTAGCTATGGCTGGACCAAACAAGAAAGTCTCAAGCAAAAATTGATTCTTTTTTGAGTGCACATGGTTGAGAAAGAGCACTTTAAGACCCTTCTTCTTAGTTTATCTACTTTTTGATGATTTGCTCATAGTTGAGTACTGAATTTCATCTCCTTGAACACTAAGGATCTTATTTATCACCAGAAAAATGATAGCAAACTTCTCTGGCCACTGGCAAACTTTGTCAGAAGATGAATGTAAGATGTAGGCTCAGCAGAGCTGGTCCCTATGAACAGGGTCTGAGTGACCATGGGGGGACAAGGGGACTTCACTGTGTCACCTGCAGATTGCCCAAGATGAGTAGCAGAAATGGCAGAACAAAGAGTGCCTGAGCTGTGCCACTTGAAGAAAAGACACTGGAGAGAGTGTCCTGTCCTGTGTGTGGGAGGAAGGTGGGTACCTGGGGGACAGGCTGCAGTGCCTCACCTGCAGCACTGCATGGGAGACAGAGCACGTTCAGCCCAGAGCGCAGACACTGGAATAAAATACTGCATTTTAATAAACCGGGTATCTAGCCAGCATGGCTGAGACATTGAAGGTTTTTCTTCTTGTGTTCAGATACAAAACTCTGAGGAGTCCTTTCAGTAAGGGAGAGTGGGCTGATTGTGTGACTCAGGGAGCTGTGTCTGTGTCCAGGGAAAGAAAGATGTCATGTACATCACATTTGGGGAACTACAGTTATTCATCTCTGCTTTAGTTAAATAACCTTTTTTTTTTTAATCCTGCATAATTAGAGCCTCAGGAAGTCTTGCATGTCCGGTTCAAAAAATAATCCTATCAGCAGTTTTAGCTTGGGTTTTCAACTTCTTTCAGGGCGTGTTCCCCAAAACCCAACTTCTCTTAAACTGTTCTGTGGAGGAGACTGTTTGTCTGGGACAAGGCTCTACTGCCAGTTATGGATCAGGGTGTGGAAAGATTTGGGTTTTAATCATCTCTATGAAAGTTGACACATTTCCCTCTTTGATTGACACAGCTAGCAACTTTAACAAGTGGTTTTTTGCTTGTTTGCTTGCTTTTAGGCAGGACTCAAACATTGTTAAAATCTTCTCAGGAGCTGCATGGGCAGATGGATCCAGGCCATGTGCACTGGTACCCCACTGGCAGCTGCAGCAAAGATGTCAAGAAGAAAAGTCAGCAAAAATCAAGTTTCAATGTCTTACATAGACAAGAATGGGTGTGGCTGCCCCCATCATCTTCCTCAGCAGGATGGCACCTGGTGGTGGCTCTCAGAGCCCTGGACGAATTTGTTACACCAGGTCTTGCAGCATTTAACTTTAACTTTTAACAACATTTAGCTTTTTGCTCCAGACAAGTTTTACAGTGATCAGCAGGGTGGAACCTGGAATCCCAGTCAGCACGGGCCCCACGGGTGGGCATGCCTCTGCCTGGGACTGAAACGGGATCCAGCCAGCTCTCATTACCCTCCTGACTCTGGGAAAATGAAGATAATCTCCAGCTCTCATTGCCCTAGCAGAGAGGGAATAAGCTGTCACTGCCATGGAGCAGCACTTCCAGACATGGTTTCAGCTGCAAGGTGAATGTTTCAGCCCCAGCAGACAGGCATTTGTTGGGATGGGATGAGGCTGTGGCAAAACCATCCCATTTACCTTCTCTCCCATCTTCAGTAGAAAACAGCTCCCTGTCTCTCAGACACATCTGCCTCCTGCTCAAAGATACTGTTTTGCAGCTGTTAGAACCCTGTGCTAAGGCATGGCTATTGAATAAATCCCAAAAAGCTGCTCTACTGACTATTAACACCCATAACAGAATTCACTATGCCACTAGATTTGCTTTTATACATGTTTCTTATCTTTCTATAAGTCCTTCTCCTTCTGGTAATAATTAGTAAGCACAGATGAATCCTGTGCACCACACCTAGATAATTCTTGGAAGGACTTTAAAGATACCCTACAGAGCACACTCAGAATGTCCCTTTGCTGCCAGTCAGAAGTCACCTCCTTGTCAAACACAGTGTGTGCTTTCAAAACATGATTTTGCCCATGAACTGGACTATTGCAGCAGAAATGTGAGCTGCGAGAGTCTGTGATGCTCAACATGACCTGGCAATGGGCACTTGCAGCTCAGAAAGGCAGCTGGGTCCTGGGTGCATCAAGAGAAGATGATGGGGACAGGGAATGGGACTGGAAAGATCCAAAGAGCCTTTCTCCTTACTTCACCCTTCACCTAACTCAGCAGTGAAATGGACTCGTGATGTTTCAGAAAGAGGATCCTAGATGAAAAAGAACAGAATAAAGGGAAGTGTTCTTCACTTGCAATCTGGTCCCTGGAGGGTGGGAGTCTCTTGGGGAAAGGAGGACAGACCTGCACTTCTGGGAGAATGGGAGAAGTTGGATGGATAGCGGTGTTTGTGATGACTTTCATCAGCTGCAACGGTGAGTAAATGCTTCAATGTATAAGAAAAAAAAAATCAGAGTACTAAGAGGATGGCAAAAATCTTTTGAATTATATCATTTTTTTAAATTGACAAGTCAGTTGGGAAGTCTTTAGCTTATTGTATTAACCACAGAGCCTGAGAATTCATTAGAGTCTCCTTTGGCATCAGATACAATGAGGTGCTTTCAAGAGTGGAGCAAATGGGGTGGTATTGGGCAAGTCATCTTCCCTGCCCCAAGGCAAGAGCAGAAAACAGCTTTTTGGGACCCTTGGCAGGGATCACTCTGGTGTCCAGCTCTCAAAACAGTCTTGGTGAAGCTGGAATATGCATTCTAAATTTAATAACTCATCCTCATTGTTCTGTTAGCATGGCCCTGGGAAGAAGAGGAGCTGTGAGAGCAGGTGCTGGCACATTTGATTCCCCTTGGTCTCTCCTACCTAGTGACTCTGTGGTTGCATCAGGAAAGCTGGGAGTGGGACCTTGGCTTCAGTTCCTACTCCCCTGACTGAATATACCCTTTCTCAAGGCATGTTTGACACTGGCAGCAGCAGAGGATAGTTTTGGGAAATAGGAGAAAAGTGTTCTTACACATTGTATACAAAAGCATAGGATTGCTCCTGACATTTAAAAAATTGGGTTGAAATGTATTACCCATTTCTTCATAAAAAACCCAGCTTTGCAAATTACTGAGATCTGCCTCTCAACCAACTTCTTGTGAGCTAAAGCTGCTGGATATAACCAATGGCTTTCTGGGGAGGGGAAAGGGGAGAAGAATAAGAGGTACTGGGAGAGATGAGCCAAGTCAAAGGAAATTCAGGTGATTTGTTACTTACAAGAGGCACGTCCCAGAGGAGATGTGGGATCCATGGGCAGGCAGCCTGAGAAACTGGGAGAATGTGTGGAGAAAATCTGCCCACTCTTCTCCTGTGCCTACCTGAACACTTGGCAGGTGCTGATCTGGGTCAGGTCTGAAATTTTCCAAGGCTAAAGCAAAAGGATAGATTTTGGTCCACCATTCCTATTCCAGATTCAGTACTGCAGGGAATACCCCTAAATGTTCCTGCCCACAAGGAGACTGTCTGTACCGAGAAAGAATTAAGAATTGGCAAGTGCCCAGAGAGAAACTCAATAAAAATAGCCATGAGGTCAAGGCAGATGTTCACTTCCCCATGTCTGATGACGTGGGCTGGCTTGGTGCTGTGGTGTGCAGCACATCTGAGACCTGGCCAGGTGCTGGCACCGGTGAGTCCTGTCTCTCTGGAGGACATTTCCCTGCTCTGCTGCATTCTCATTTCTTCCCTTCCACTGCTGTTCTTTGCAGCCTTCCTGGATCTGTCTACTGTCCACCAGGTCACGGGCACTTGGATGGCATCCACCACTCTCCCATGTACCTATGTGCCTACAGAAGATTTCACCCAGCAATCGCTCAGCTGGAGCGTGGATCACGGCTCTGGCACCTCCACCATCTTCCACAGGGACGGCACTGGTGACCACATCCTGCTCTCCAAATTCCGAGGCCGAGTCAGCGTCCCAAAGCACAACCCAGGGGACGCCTCACTCCTCATTCAGAACCTTGAAATGCCCGACAGTGGACACTACACTTGTCAAATCGTCTGGAGGTCCAGAGATAACAACTTGATAACAAAAGAGGTGACCACTATAGTTAAAGTTGTCAAAGGTAAATCCAGCAGTAAAGTCCTGCTCTTGTGCAGCCAGGTTAAACCAAAAGAAGGTGGGGGTACCAGTGTTGGTGTGAATAGTCTTTCACACCACACTAGGTTGGGGGTTGAAGGATGTGCCTCCCTTGCTGTGCTGGTTATCCTTCCCAACACATGGAGGTGTAGGAATGTACTGGGGAAGTGAGCCAGTTAGTGTACAGCCCAAGCTGGATCTGTTGATGGGCCAGTTGAACCCATGATGTTTGAGATAATATCCAGGTCTGGTTCTGTGCAGGCAGCCAATATCTCTGTGGTTCTTGTAGCAAGTGGGTGTTGTGTGAGCCAAGTCTGCCTTCTCTCCTCCCGAGCATCCTCAATGTGTGCTAGAAAAATCTCTTTCTGCAAGGGGGCCACCAACCCAAGAGAGCAGGACCTTGTGAAAGGGCGGCAGCAATGATAGCAGAGCTGATGCAACCTGGATTAACACAGGTTACCTGAGCTCATCCTGGGCAGGGTGGTGATGTGAGAGCTGAGCTGCTCGTTCGTGGGAAGGCACCGCCAGCAGGAGCGAGATCTGCTGCGGCAGGGGGAGCGTGCCCAGCCCAGCCAGGGCTCCGTGACCCGGCCCGCCTGTGCTCTGTGTTGCAGTGGCAGCCACCAAGCCCATCATCAGAGCGGCGGAGCCGGGGCTGACGCTGCCGGCCGGAGGCAGCACCAGCCTGAGCTGCGAGGCCGGTGGCTCCCCTCCCATCAGCTACCGCTGGTTCCGCCGCGGCCCGGCGGGCACGGCCGAGTTCCTGCGCAGCGGGGCCGAGCTGGCCTGGCGCAGCCTGCGGCCCTCGGACAGCGGCACGTACTTCTGCGAGGCGCACAACAGGGCCGGGGCCGGCGCCGTGCAGCGCAGCGATGCCGTGCGCCTGACGGTCACAGGTGAGTGCCGGCCAGGCAAACCCTCTGCCGAGGGGCCGACGAACCGCAGCCTCTGCCCTGCCCTGCCCGGCAAGGAGGAAATGCCAAACGCCTTCAGCGCCCTGACACAGCCCTGCCCGCTGCCTCCAGCCTGTGTCCTGCTGTATTTCCTCTGTTCAATTTCCTCCTCTTTGAGGAACTGCTCTTTTCTGATGCAAAACGGGATTTCTACTTCAAACACTCATTTATTTATTCCTCTGTGGGTTTTTTGAAGTTCTCCCTGCCTCTGTAATGTTACCCACTGCAGTTCAGCAAGTTTAGACAAGGAGTTGGGGCTTTATTTGGGGAAGCAAGAACAAGGGAGTGGTAATTCAGTGGCAGAACAAACCAAGCTGGCCTTTGCTCCCCACCACCAGCCGCGTGTCCCAGGGGGACACATTGCACTTGATTCCAGGCTCTGACACCTCCAGGCTCTGCAGGACAGTGTGTCACAGGCCGGACTCAATGGGCTCAGAGGCCTTTTTCAGTCAATTCAATTCCATGATGGGTGCCTGGTGGAAATCCTGCAGCTCTCCTTGGCTGGTGACTGGATCAGCCCAGCTGTGAAGCCCCTGATGGCAGAGCCAGGCTCAGGCACCTCCCAGTGGCTGGGAAAGAGGCAGAGCCTGCTGAGCTGCCAGGCACGGAGCTCTGGTGAAGCCCTGGGTGCTTTTCCCGGCAGTGCCACCCTGGAGGGAGCAGCACAGGAACGGGGCTCAGTGCTGCAGCTGCTGCCCCACGCCGCTGGCACAGCAGCCCCCTCCTGCCAGCTGGGACGGGGCTGCTTCCTCCTGCTCCCACCCCTGGGGAATTCTGTACCACAGCAGCATCTCCATGGTGGTCAGACCTCTGTGGAAGCCTCTCCTTCTCCTCACCTTGCAGATGTGCCCACAACAACAGCAGCCTTGCAGAGGAATGTGAGAACCACGGGGGGACTCCACCCAACCACAGGTCAGGGTGAGAGCGGTGGCAGCGGATGGCAGGGGAGGGGTGTTGGGGCAGTGTGCCACCAGTGCTTGGATGTGGTTTTATTGCTGGGGAACAGAGTCTTGACACTACTGAACTTCAGTCCATATGTCTCAATTTGTAACTCGGGTGTTTCTGATCCATGGTGGGCTAATTTGTTGTCTTTGTAGGAGGGACTGTATGCGTTTTAGTACTGCTGAAAATGCTTTTTCCTAAGCTGCAGATGATATGGGATGGGATATTCTGGGTTTGGTTCTTTTCTGGTATTTTTGCTTGTCATCTGATCCTGAATAGAAGCTGCTGAGGGGACGCAGATCTGGTGTCTCCAGTGACAGACACAAGTGCTGCAAAAGCTTCCTGAGACCCAACTGAAAACATGTACTTGGCCAGGGACAGCAGTTTGAGGGAGGGCTTGTGGATACCCTGTGTGAGCCTCTCCTCCCCCTCACCTTGCAGATGTGCCCACAACAACAGCAGCCTTGCAGAGGAATGTGGGAACCACGGGGGGACACCACTCAACCACCAGTCAGGAAGACAGTAGTGACATTGAGCATACAGTGACAGGTGAGTGCCCAGGCCAGGGTTATTCACCTCTCTGCCAGGAGAAGACCAAGGCAGGGAGTTTGCACTTCCACAGCAAGATCAGATGCCTGTGCTGAGTATGAATTGTGTCTTGATTGTTACCCAGAGAGGCAACACCAGAGGCTGGCACCCCTACTTGAGAATGTGCCTGATGATGGGAGGGGACAAGTAAATGTTTTCTGTGTCCCCCTGGGACCAGAACTGCTGAGGCTGCAGAGCTTCAGAAGGAGGTCACCTGGGGCAGGAGACCTGGCACAGGCCTCCACACCTCAGAAGTTTATGGTGCAGCTGATGGCAAAGCCCCCCAGGCCAGCCAGGGAGTCACCCGAGGAGACTGAGAGAGAGTGGAATCTGGAAATCTGGGGAAGTGCCAGCAGGGAAAAGCCAAAGCATTCCCAGGCCATGCTGCAGCCAGGCATGATGCATCATATCAGCCAGGGCTGCCAGGAACGTGTGGGGCAAAGCTCAGGGAGGGGGACATGAGTGCCAAATGCTGCCCCAGCTAGCAAGACACACAGGATAACAGGTGAGTCTAGGCTGGCAGAGCAGACCCATTTTCCTGATGCCCCATGGGGCTGCAATGCATCCACCATTCTCCACTGACAGATCCAGTCCCAACCACACGGGTCTCCAGGATGGATACTGCTCCAGTGGGGCCTATCACAGACACAGGTGAGTGGAGTCTCATGCTGGGAAACACCAGATTTGCACTGCCAAGGGCAGGGTGGCAAACTTCATCCCAGACCAGCTCCACATCTGGCTGCTGTGCTTGTGGCAGATACAGCTGCAATGCCAAATTCCAGGCATTTATCCAGGCAGGAGCTGCACTCCTGACTCCTGCCCACATGCCTGTTGTGGGGGTGTTTGCAGCCTGCAGTTTGCTGTTTGTTTTCACGCAGGGATGCCCCATCCCTGGAAGTGTCCAAGGCCAGGTTAGACGGTGCTTGGAGGTATCTGGTTGGTGGAAGGTGTCCCTGCCCATGGCAGGACATGGAACGAGATTATCCCTTTAAGATCCTTTCCAAACTGAACCATCCCAGCATTCAGTGACTGCCAGCAAGTGCTGAACCCCCAGGTGGCCTCGGCTCCTTCTCAGTTAGGATTTAAATGCCGTCCAAACCGGGGGGGAGTGGCGGCTGCCAGCCCCCGTGTCCCCTGGCTGCGGTGACAGCAATGTCGCCCCATTAGGCAAGTTAATCCACAAACACCATAGGTTTATGTCCAAAAAGGAGACAGAGGAGTCTTTTTACTTTATTCGAATAAAGGGAGAGGTCATGGGGCATTCCCCTGTGATCTCTCACATTTTTGGAGGATGCAGCCTCCTTTTTATCCCAATTTCCCAGCCACATTTCCCTTCTCTCTTTCCCCATTGGCTGAAGTACTTGAGAGGTACAGACTCCCCAGTACGCCTGATACCAAAGATTTCCCTCTAATGTATAACCCTCCCTTTTAATTTTTAATTCTTGTGGAATTTCGGGTTTTTTCTTCTCCATTGTTTCTTTCATCTTTCAACGTCTAATTTAATTTATCAGCCAACCTAAAGTTTATTGTCAAAAACAAATACCTTTTTCCATTCATCAATCAGTGGAATCTTCCCCATTGTTTCTTTTATCTCCCAGTGCTAGTTTTATCTACCAGCAGCCCCACAGCTTGTTTGTAAAGACAAATCCACTATTCTCCCATCCCGCAGGTTCCCAGCGGCTCGCCCCGTCCCCGCTGCTGTACTGGCTGCCGGCCGCGCTGGGCGGCGCCGTGCTGGGCGCGCTGCTGGCGGCCGCGCTGGGCTGCTGGCGGCGGCGGCGGAGGAAGGACGGTGAGCAGCGACAAACCCAGCCGGGCCGGGCGGTGGGACAGCCCGGGAGGAGGGGACGGGAGGAGGGACAGTCCCATCCCCATCACTCCCATCCCTATCACTCCCATCTCCATCGCTCCCATCCCCATCACTCCCATCTCCATCGCTCCCATCCCCATCGCTCCCATCTCCATCACTCCCATCTCCATCATTCCCATCTCCATCACTCCCATGCCCATCACTCCCATCCCCATCATCCCATCTCCATCACTCCCATCTCCATCACTCCCATCCTCATCCCTCCCATCCCCATCATCCCATCCCCATCACTCCCATCCCCATCACTCCCATCTCCACACTCCCATCCCCATCACTCCCATCCCCATCATTGCCATCCCCGGTTGATCCCTTCCAGAGAGAAGCCTGTGGGAGGGTTATTCCCAAAAACATTTTGTTCCATAACATATAAAACAAGTCGATGCATACCTTAGATTATTTTTCTTTTGTTTTTTTTTTTCAGAACCTCTCTATGAAGTTGCTTTGTGAGTACAATTTTCTCCTTGGGGCATTAAGATGGAGGGCACTGTACTGGTATCTGTTCCTATAAAGCCTGTTTGCTCAGGGAAAAGCAAAGATTTATTTGCCTTACAGGAGGAGGATCTGAAGACCTTGGCAGTTAAGTTAGCAACATGAGGACTTAGCATGTGGTTGCAGGAGATAGCCAGACTGTTCTTTAATATGGTAGAAAAACTGAAGGATACTCTGGGTGCTTTGGTGTGCCTGTCACATGCCATGGAAAACCTGTTCTCTGTGGGAAATTTTTGCCATTATTTAGGAAAGTAAAAGACAGAAATTTTCAGCTCTTCCTTTAAGTTCTACACTTGCCTTTCTCTGTAAGAAACATGTCAGTGCTTGGCCAAGTATTACTTTGCAGAGTTCCTGTTAGCATATGATTATACAAACACATCTTCTGCCCTGTCCTCATCTCAGTCTTCAACACCTTCATACTGCTTTCCTACTCAGAGACACACCACAACCATCTGTAGCAATTTTTCCCAAATAATCCTGGTATTTACTTTCCAAAGGCTGGACTGTCTGCTGGTAACTTTAGAGTATAACATGATAATGCCACGAGAGTTTATAGTACCGCTATTAACCAGAGCTTCTTTGTGTGTAATTCTTTTAACATCACTTTCTTGTGTCTTTCAGAGCCCCCCAGACCCTCACTAGAATAGTATGAATTTTGCTGTTTCACAGATTATGTGGTAGATCTTGTCTCTAAGGTGTAAATGAAGTGCCATCTGCTTTAGTTGTCCCTCTCACTCTGTCTCTCTGTCCCAGCCGCAGAACTGCAGATGTCGCCCTGCTGCAGCCTGAGGTGGAAGTCCCTGCTAAGTGCCAACAGGAGGAAATGTACTGTAGCCCTGAAAAGACCACCATGAAAGACAGGAAAAGCCCTGAGTATGAGAACCTTGTGACTGCAATGGAATCTCAATATGAAACAGAAGGAATTTTGTAAAGGACCAGCTTTTCCACATAAGCAGCCACGCAGGGCTGCAGGTGCTGAATAGTGAACTCAGCAGAAGGAAACTCTGCCTCCTGCTGTCTCTCTGTTCTGCTCTCACTGCTTGCTTTAACCCAGAGGAGCTGCATAACCTTTTGGTCTTTGGCAGACCAGGCCCTGCCTGCAGGAGCAGAAACCCCCAGCCAACTGTGTGTCTACTCACTTCTATAGAGCAAGTTGTTTCTCAGCAACCTGAAGGACCCAGGGCAGGAAGAAAGGATCTGAAGGAGTGAGAACATGAAATTCTTTAGCCTGTAAATCCAAGAGTAATTTGTGCAATGCTGCCAGTCAGTAACACTAGCAAGGGATACTCTCCAATGTGTGTTCCTGTTAAGACATCCCAGGCTGCAAGGAACCAGGATTGTGCTGGAAATGGAGATCCTCTGGCTTTTGCAGTTCAGCAAATACTGGTTGTACATCCTGCCTGTGCTTGAATCTTTTTGTTGTTGTTGTTGTTACAGCTTGGTAAAGGGACCCGCAGAGGGGAGGTTGATGTCCTCGGAATGCCATTTTTGCTATCAGGATGGAGCTCAGTGCTCAGAGAGAATGAGTCTCTGAACTGTCACTCACTGGTTTTCTCCTGGAAAACAAGAACTGATGTTGAAGGAAATGCTGGCATTTAATTTTTACAATATGGGGGCCAGAGGCATGATAAAATAGAAATTTGAGGCATTTGGATAATGATTAAGGGGCCTCTCTGAATACAACAGGCTGACACCAATTTACTCTGGGGGATGTAAGTCAATCTGTGTGATTACTGTGCAACATGTAGATGCAGTTCCTGCGTTCAGCTGCAGTGCATTCCCTACAGTACACTGTCACTCAGCAGCCTGATTTGCCTTGTCACTGTTAATTGTTTGCATCTTGCCTGGACTGCAGTGCTGCTGTCAGTTCTGTCCTCTCTGTCTGTGCCTCCAGCCAGCATCTCTTTGTCCTCCAGGGACTTGGCAGGGAGGAGGAATGCCTTTGGCTTTAGCACACCAAATTTGTAAGAATTACTGGCTTTTTTATATCAGTGGGTGCAGCAAAGAAAGCATGGGGAAGCAGCTGAGCGTGTCACACACACCCTCCTGCTGGGCCCTGACTTCACCCACAAGGCCGTGAATCATCTCTGTTTGGGTCAGCAGCCTAACAGCAGGGTCACTTTGCTGTTTGTGGCCTGAGTGCTGTGTAGAGCCACACTTTTACCTTAACAGCTCTGAATTGCAGGATGTGAGCTGGGAAAGATCAGAGAAAAAAAATCTCCTGCCTATATTGTGAGGGCTTCACAAGCATGGTGACAGCCATGCAGGGAGGGCTGTGCTGGCTGCCAGGCTGCACACCAGGGAGGCAGACAGGATCCAGTCTGTCCCTGTGGGACACATGGCAGCCAGCCCTGAAGACTTCATGCTGCAGAAGCTGCTGGCATCAGCAGTTCCAGGGGTGGTGCAGAACAAAGGATTTGAGGGGAATGGAGAGCTGCAGCCATGCTCATGCAGGGCAGTAGCATATGGTGCAAGGTCAGTACTGGGTGAAAAGGGAACTGAAAATTTCTCAGCTTCCCCATCCTTACCTCAGCAAATCTAGGCCCAAAACACATGACATGGCACTCTCCTTTCCCTTCCCCCCACATATAATCCTCATTCATTTTCAATTAGCTTGGTAGTTTGTGCAAGTTTTCCTGCTGTTAAAAGCTCTGAGCTCCAGGTTCACTCATTGAGTATGTAACACCAGGGTTTTTCCATCTTGTGATTCCTCCCAGCACTGATCTGCTCTGACAAGGTCTGAATGCCTTCCTCAGAAGACATGAAGCCTGGGAGAAGCTACAGAGGAAGAAGGTAACAGGAGCTAAGAAAGGGGGAGCAGATGGACCCAGATGGACCAGCCCCCATCCATGTACTCCATGTTGACACTTCTCTAGTTAGGGCAGCAACAGGACTTTGGTCACAAATAGCAGAAGAGTGGAAACATCAGAAGCCTGTCTCCAGTGCTGAGGTGTTTTTCCCTGGGTAACAAGTGTGTGATTATTTCTGTATTTTACTTTTTGCATGTTTTCCATGTTTCTAGTAAAACCTGTTGGCAACAGAACATTTTTCTTCTGAAAGCCACAGGGAGTTCTGCAGAAAACTTCTCCTTTCCTTGCACTGTGCTCATGTGCTGAGCTCTGCTCCAGAAGGGAAGGAGAAGCTCAGCTTCTGCCCTGAAAGGACACTGCCTCCCAAAAACACACTAACTCAAGTGGCCATCACAGTGTCATGAGACTCACAGTTCCCCTTGCAGTGCCTGCCCCATGGAGGGGACCTGCTGGCTTTTACAGCTGCTGGGTTTGTACCATACTTCAGAGCAGGGAGGTGGGAGATGAAGTCCCAGAGAAATTTGTACCACTGTAATTTGATGCTTGTTCTTGTAAGAGTGGAAGGGGTTTACTTTCTTCCCCTTCACCCCAGTCACCTGGAAAGATCTGGGAGCTGAAGGGAAGAGTTATCTAAAAAGCAGAGGGTAAATTACTGGAAGCAAATATTGAAAATGCATGAGGAAACAATAATGAAGGGCATAAACAAACCCTTGGCCAGCTGTAGTGCAAAGGAGGCTGGGTCTGTTGAAACCTCAAGGTTTGAGTGACATCAGGGCTTGGGGCTGACATGGCTGTGTGCTTCATGGAGGAGCCACTGGGGACAAAGTAAAGCCTGAAATCTTAGACCTTGCTCTCTTTTGAAGCTAACCTCAGTGATAAAGATCAGAGTGATGTCTGTGAGTCATGAGGAGGTGCTTGAGAGAGACCATGGGTGTGTGAGTCACAAGGAGTAGGGCCATTTCTGACCACTTGTGGACCATGTTTGTCCAGAAGTGCACAAGCTATTCAAAAATCAGAACACAATTTGCTTAGGCAATTATATATTCATAGGTTCCAGCTCAGTACAAACTCCAGCTTCTTCAAAATATTTACTAAGGAATAGTTGCCATAAAAAGCCCAAAAGCTTAGTATTCAAGTTTATTAATACTCTCAAATATTGCAAAATTTTCTGGTGGTACTGTCCTAAAACTAGTCAGTAGAGTCTTGGGATTTATTTTATTCTTGAGTTTTCCACGTCAAATACGTTCAGAGAGTTTGATTTGTAAAATTGGGCTGGATGCTGCCCCTGTCATTCCCCCACCGTGACATATCTGAAATGCTACAAGTCAGTTACTGAAAACACTTAGCAATCATTACATCTTCAAGTGGGATGATTTAGAGGGAATTACTTTAATTAAATAGCAGAATAGGCAATCTTGCTGCAAGTGCTGACTAGGAATAACCATGCACAAACAAGAAATCTTCTCCAAACAGCAGGGCTCCTAGGAGAGGCAATGGTCTCCATGGCCTAATTTAAAACAGCTTGAACCAACATGCATTTTTCACAGGCTAATGGGCCACAGGGAAGTTAATGAGCAGCCTCATTAGTTTGTACTCCATATAAAATGATTACTACATGTGCAAAGGCAAGATTCTTTATTATGGATAATGCTGCCTTTTGCCATGATGTTGTGATTATAGTTGCCAGGATCCTTGTTAACTGAGCTTAATTTACAGCTGGCTAGTTAATGCTGTGTAAGAGAACAGCATTGTATTTGGATGCAAATAACAAGGACCCAGAGCACAATTCCCTGTCTTCACAGTGCAGAGAAGTTGCACCAGCACCCCTTCTGCTCTGATTTACAGTTGGGAGGGACACCCCAACAGATACTTCCAAAACCAGGGTGGAAGGGAAACCTGGCAGCACAAGATCCTTCAGGCGTTCTGGAACACTGGGATGGGCTGCTCAGTACCTCGGTGGCTTTCTGGAGAAATGCCGAGCCTGGAGAGGAAGGCTCCTGCCGGAGCAGGAGGAAAGAGCTGCGCCCTCGGCGTCGCGTTGCTCAGCAGTGCCTCACTTGGGGTATTTGACAAACTGACACTCTGCACACTGAGTGTCGGACTCAGCTTGTCAAATACACGCAGTGCCACACTGCAGCTCCCGGTGGCCTCGCCAGATGCCAGCCTGGACACACAGAGGGAAGAGAAGCACAGCAGCTGTGGTTAACTTCACAGGCTTTTTCCAGTTAGTAAAAAGCATCATGTACCCTCCCACATTTCCCCCTTCTGCTCTCTTTTTTGGGTGAGAGAGAACCACACCAGCAGATACGGCCTTCTGCTGCTGAGGAAAATACCCACTCTGTTTATTCAAAAGTCAGAAAAAGTACAATTCTGCCCCTGGGCATACATATAGGTGTTCATCACTGACTCTGTTGGAGGCTCCTCCATTTGGCAGAATACTGTAAAGATTATGATGCTGAAAAAAAACCAGGCTTGCTTCCCCACAAAGGGAAACAATGAACTTTAGAAGTGAAGTGAAACTTTCTCTTCCGTTGACAAACGAACCCCCTTCTGCTTCATTTCTAGTGAACAGAGAAAGCCCTTGCTGCAATAAATGGAGATTTCCACCTCCAAACACTGACAAAATCCAGCCTTTAAGGATGAACATCATATTCACACACACATGCACACCTCTTGCACAAATATACTGTTATTCCCTTGTTCTTTTAACAGGAGTGTGCAGGAAATGCAGAAATGCACCTAAAGAAAACTAAATAACAAAACATACACAAAAGAATATGTTGCACAGTATTACTCTGTTCTGTGTCCTTCTCAGAAGTTGACTGTTTAGAAAACCAGTCTAAAAAAAGATTTGAAATTCTGATAGAGTACAACTCTCCCAGAAAAACCCATACTGGATCCTAAGTCACACACTGTTTATGTCATTCATAAGCACAACACTGTTTATGTCATTCATACTTTTTGTGGACATGTCCAGATATAGCTGAGTTTTTAGCATGGTGTTTTAGCTTCCTTACCAGTCCATGGATTTTAATTTCCCATGACCAGCATCACCAGTTTGTGAGAAAGTAGTCATGCTATTTTTAGTATCAAAATAAAGACTGAAATGTTTGTAATTATATTTTTAAGGTAGACTATTAAAGACATTAAAGTAGAATTAGATTAAGTATATTAACAGTATCATACAATGGGCAATTCATCAACCATTTCCACCTCTAACTTCTGTGATTATTTTACACAGATGATCATAGGATTCCATCTAATATCACATACAGAAACATACCTGGAAAGGAAAAGTTTTTTTCAGGTGAAAGCACAGCAAATACATCTTCTCCAAAACCAGAAGAGAGCAGAGTAAGACTTAAGAGCAAAAAAAACCAGCAACAGCTTTAAAGGTAAAATCTGTTTTTAGACTGAGTCACTACCAGGCTTTGCAATTCTGGCATTCCCCTGTCTCCACCTTTGCCTTGGGTGCAATGTAGATAGTGACCAGTTCTATGCTCTGCCTCCTCATTCCAAATGCAGCTCAGCCATGGCAGATAAAACTATGTGGCAATGGATAAAATCAGCACATGCACTTCATGAAGATAGGAAAACTATGTTAATGAGCTGATTTAAGATCAGCCTATGGGAGTACATGTGAACCTGTGATTCCCCAAAGGACTCTAAGCCATACCAAAACATGGGGAAGCCACTAGAGAAAGACTAAGCAGGCTCTTCCAAGGGTATCAGTGACCAGATTGCCTTCAGCTTCAGTGCTGATGTCTAACAGAGGCAGATCAGGCCTTGGAGGGGGAAGAAGAAAACAAGGCAGCACTGCTTCTGCAATTGAAGCTTAAAATAATCCCCCACTGTGGCTTTCTGAGGGGAAAAACAGCCACTTAAAATGTTGCTGTGAGGGACAGATAAGGGGTGGGGACACAATAGAGATAATTCTATCAGCAGATGGGAATGGAACTTGAAACTCTACCCGTAGAGATCATATCTGATGTGAATGGATTTGTCATTGTCAGAGCTTCTGGTTTCAAGCTAAAGTGGGTATTCCCCAGTAAAAGCTCAGTGTTGTAAAACTGAGCAATCTGCTGCATACTCTTGAAGGCCAAACAGAAAGAATTTTTCTTCCTGCATTCTGACATAAGTCAGTCCCTTACCAAATTCACAAAAAGTCCCCTCCAGGCTGCACATCATCGCTCAGGTATTTTTACAGGGCTGTCAGACTGTTCTGCAACTTGTAATGAAAATAAATGAAAAATAAGATTACTGGATAGATTCAACTCTAAACCTAGTAACAGCGTGCATGGAAGTGTGGCTGTGTGTTTTTCACATGTTGAGTAGCAGAGCCCTAGGATGCAGGCTGCAGCCGTTTCAAGGCATGCATTTATTATGCAGGATTTGAACTAGCATCAAGGTCATCTCTGTTCTCCCCTTGGTGAAACACAAATCACAGCCTGAATTGAAAGCAGGAGTCCCCACAGATCTGTGGCAACAGGGCCTGCTGAGCCCCTGAAACCTTGGCTTGTGCTTCTCCTAGGAGCTGGAAGCCTTTGTCATAACAGAGACAAATAAGGCTTTGCTCATGGCAGGCTTCCACTGGATGCTGTCCTGCTCCATATATGACCTTCCTATGCCCCCAGCCCTGCAGTGGACACTGCAAGGAGCTTTGCCAGACAAATGCTAGTTTGAAGCCCCCAGGAAGGGCCTGATAATGCCCCCATTACCTTCAGGTCACCCTCACATGCTCCCACAACCCCTGCACTCCCCATAGCCCCTATCCCTGCACACTGGACTCTGTCCCTATCCCCAGACACCCAAAGAGAGGAAGTGCAGTAAACTTTCATCTGCTCTACTGAAACCATGGGGGCAGTGAGAAATGGAGCTGAAGAGCACACAGGCACATGGCTGGGACAGGGTCTCTCCCTGCTTAGACCCTCCTGCATCCCACACCCTCCCCTGCTCATTATGAGCTGCCTCATCTATGACTAATTTAGATCAACATCTCCCACTGCCAGCAGCTCACAGGCAGCATGTGTGTGTCTGTGAGCTGAGGGAGCACACACATGTACCCTGCTCCTAAGTATATATCACTGCTAAATATAATTCATCTTCATCAAGGAGCCAGGGCACAATGCTCCCTGGCTCACACCAGTGGCATTCCATCCCTGCGCCTGCCCTCCCCAAGCACACCCAGGCAAATGCTACCTCATCCCTGAAAGGAGCCACCCAAGAGCCCCTCTGGCTTAGGCAGACACAGCCCAGCACCGAAGGGCTGCAGCCCAAACCCAAGCAGAATTAAGATCCTGTCCAAGTCCGAGGCGTAACATGGGGTGGAAGGACAGCTTTCTTCACTGCCAGGAACATGGACACCGCACACCTTTCAGTGTCCCCAACACCCATGGGCCTTTAGGATTTTAGGATGAACCCCAAAGGACACATCCTCCCCTGTCCCCAGCCCCCGTTCTGTGGGCAGGACAGGGACCTGGCACCTACCATGGCGGGGCCGTGCAGAGCCGTGTCAGGCCGGGCCGGCAGCGCGGGCTCAGTGAGGGTCGTGCAGGAGCGCAGTGGGGGCTCAGCCGGGGCACACAGCTCGGTTTTGAAGGGGCTGCTCCTCCTTCAAGAGGAAGCTGCGAATGGGGAAGATAAGGCTGAGGTTAGATAACAGGAAATGTCTGGATGTGAGTGACAACACATCCAGGTTGTGAAAGCAGCACTCCCCATCCTGCACGAGGCTCACGAGCGAGTGGGGTGAGGGCGAGTGCCATGGCCTTTGCCCAGTGCAGCCATGACGCCTCAGGGCCGGGCACGCAGGGCCTGCAGCACGCAGCCACCGGCAGGGCAAGGATGGGCACTGGGGAGGCTGTGAGCAGCCACCGACTGTCCCCAGTCCAGCCATCTCCATCCCACAGTGGGCAGGCTCTGCTGCCCTGGCTGCTGAGGAGCCATGCAGGGGGCTCTGAAGGCACAAACGGGCACAAGGGCTCTGGTTCGGGGCACAGGCTCATGCCCAGGGGTGGATCTCTCACCCTGAGAGGAGTCTGAGTGAGGTGCAGGGAAGCAGAGTTCTGTCCTCAGGGCTCCAGCCATTGCAGGAGGTTTTGTTCCAAAAGCTGCCCCGCAAGGCTCACCTTGCTTTTGAACTCATGGCCATGCCTCAGCTCTTCTGTTCCCTCACACTCACATGAGGAAACAGGATTTGCTTTCCCAATTCCAGCACCCAACCAAGGAGCTGGCCCTGTCTCTGTGCCCCTGCTGGTCCCTCCACACACCTCTGGTGTCCACTGAGGTCCCTGTCCTAGAGCATCCATAATGTCGGCACAGAAAAGTAAACACCAGTGGATAGTTCAGAGCTGTAACCAAAGCAAGTCCCACAGTTTCTCCTCTCCTGTCCCCTCCCTGTACCACCCTCAGTATGAGGCAGGCTCAGGTGGCACCTAGAATCAGTGCTGTTTTCATCCAGCCTGGCCAGAACCTCAGCTGGTCATCACAGCTGTGGGGACAGAGACCTGCAAGCTGCATTTGCCCAGGCCAGCAGCACAGTCTGGACATGCAAGACCAACATGACTTCAAGCAAACCCAGGAATTTTAGAGTCATTCCTCATCTTTCTAGGCCAGTATGATACACAGTTTATTTTGTAAGACCATGATTCATTAAACATATATTTCTCTGTGTTTGCCATCAGCTAGCCATGATGGTGTGATGGACACTTGAGGGACACCCCTCCTGTAGGATTGGTTTTCCCACTCCCAGCATTCAGCTGCAGCCCTTCCTTTCCAGTTTTGCCTTCCCACTGCTGTCTGGCTCTTCAGCCAAACCCCACAGACAGCCTCCAGTGCTGGTGGCTGGGGCCTGCCCTAGTCCAGCAGCTTTCAGTTACATTATCAGTGTGCCAGGACTGCAACCACAGACTTTGTGTTTCTGCAGCTCTGACCAAACCCTTAATCTGGAAAGCACTTATTTACGCCTCCAAGTAACTGAGGCCCCTGGGAGCACCCACAAGATACTCCTGAGACTTTGCACACACAGTAAGACCAGCCAGCCTGCCAACAGTCAAACCCATTCCCTGTGGCTGAGGAAAAGTCAGATAATGAGGAATACAGTTACTGTCCAGTTCCTCTTTCATTTGCCTGTGTTTTAAAATATACAGTAAAAGAGGAATGGACAGGTCTGGGTGGTTTTGTTCTGTTTTTACTTTGGTTTTAACTGGTTGCAAGGAGTAGGGCTGTTCATGTAGTCTCTGTAGTTTTTTATGCAAGCCAGCATGAGCTTGAGTGCATGAAGGCTTTCTAGCCAACATGCCACCAGAAACCTGAGACTCACCAGCTGGAGCAGTGGGAGATCAAGCATCCTTCCCCAGCCAGGACACTCTGCTTTGCCTGCACCTGACCCCAGCCCAGTCCTGTGGGCCCACAGTAACATCCAAGGTGGAAGGCTCTCAGGGAAGCTGATTTCCTCTATGCTTTGCAGATGTCACCACACTGCCCTACTCTGTGCAACAGCCTTGAAATCACACTCAGCATTTCCCAATGAAGGGACTGCTTTCAGTGCACTTGCAGTGCACGCAGCTCTTAGCTTGCTCTGGGAAGAGGAAGAAGAGGTAGAGAAGCTGTGGGCATCACAGACTGCCATCAAATAATGTTTCAGAGACTTCTGCACACTGCTCCCCAAATTTTCTTGGAAAATTACTTGTAAAAAAGTGCATCCATTTGATTAGCATGCAGCAAATTCTCTCACAATGCAGTCTCAAATTCTTGTACTTTTTACCTGCCATAAAGTAGGGCATGAAGGATTAGCAGGTTTGTACTGGACATGATAAAACTGGGACTCATTTAATTCCTATGTTGCTCTGTGCAGATCAATCCACACAGACATGAAACAAAGAAGGACATGGAACTCTTGGAGCAAGTGCAGAGCAGATCCACAAAGGTCATAAAAGGAGTGGAGCACCTCCCTGACAAAGACAGGTAAAAGAGTTGAGGCTGCTTAGCCTGGAGAAGAAAAGAGTGTGTAGAGAGACCTTACAGCAACTTTAGTATTTGAAGGACCTACAGATACTGGAAGCTGGAGAGGGATTCTTCATTAGGAACTGTCATGACAGGACAAGGAGTAATGGGTACAAATTGAAAGAGAGGAAATTTAGGCTGGATATTAGGAAGAAATTATTTACTGCAAATGTGGAGAAATACTGGAACAAACTGCCCAGGGAAGTTGTGAAAGGCCCAACACTGTCACAGTTCAAGGCCAGGCTGGATAAGGCCTTGAGTGAGCTGGTCTAGTGGAAGGTGTCCCTGCTCATGGCAGGGGCAGTTGGGAATAGATAATCTTTAACATTCCTTCCAACCCTTAAACTTTCTATGTTTCTGTGATCCAAACTGACTTAGCCAAGGCCAGATGATTGCAGAATCTGGCCCTTGCTTAGCTTGCCTTCACAGCACACAGAATTAAGTCAATCAGTTTTGAAGCCACAATATGAAGGGACAGGAAACACAAATTATTCATACATCAAATCCAAAAATACCAAACCACTCTTCTGAAGTTTCTCCTCCCAGGTGAAAAATACTGTTATTTACTCCTGCATTGGCTAATTGTTCAAATTGTTTTCCTTCATCCTTAGTTCTTGGAGAGCTTTCAGACTAAATCTCAGAGAGCCTGTTGCTAGCAGACTTTCTCCTGAGCTATCTGTGAGACCAGCAGGCACTGCCTTGCCCTGCAGCGAGGTGTTAATGACCCAGGGTCTAACAAAGCCAGCAGTGACCCCTCCAGCAGTCAGCTCCACCAAAGCCAGCAGTGACCCTTCCACCAGTCAGCTGTAACACCACCCTTTTCAGTTTGTCCAGATGTGGGTGAGCTTTGACACTTGTCAGCATTACAGGTGCTCCTTGGGAGAAGCTGTGAGGTCCAGTGAGGGCCCAGCATGAATGCACATGGGAGAAAGGGTGGAAAGAAGGGTGTTTATGTGAGCAACCATAGTGACCAGGCGAAGAGGAGAGGAGGAAAGGGGAGGCCAGGAGCAGCCCTGAGCTGCCACTGCAGCACTTCCCACCCCCCTGTGCCTCTGGAAGCACTCATGGTGCTGGATTCTCCAGGGAGCAAGATGGGGTGAGTGTTTCCACAGTTCCTTCCCTCCAGAAGATGGCTAATTATGACAACTTAGCTCCAGGCATTAAAGCAACTTGCAATGGTGCAGGAAAATATCACAAGTATTCCTTGAAGGCTAAGCTGTGCATGATGAACTCCCTCGGGAGGTCTTTCATCCCTACATCTGGGCAGGGATCTCTTCAGCAAGCAAGGTGAGAAACATTTCATCCTCACCACAAGCCTGCCTTTAGAACAAGACTTCTCAACTGCCACGTCTTGTCAGCAAAACTCACTGAGCTGAACCCTGCCTCACTGGCCAGCCTGAGCTTTGAGTTGTGTGAACATCTTGTTCCCATTCCCATTCTTCACCTCGTTCAGAAAAACAAATCAACACACCACATGGACCTCCGAGTTTTGCTGTCAGTGCCATCCTCCCTTCCTGCCCTCTTTTCTGGCAGGTGCACAGCAACAAGAGCCAGAGGCTGGGATCCAGCAAACCGCGTATATTTCTGTTCATGGCTGATTATGTGTTTGGCACACTTGTTTTAGACCTCTGGTTAAAGGGGGAGAAATGAGAGAGACAGAGAGAGAGAGAAAAAAAAAAAAGGCAGACAGCAACCAAGAGGTTCAAAGCTGGTTTTCAGATGGACAGTGAGAGATAAGAAAACCCCAATAACTGTCACAGCTACTGAGTGACCCAGAAGACATCCTGTACCTCATACACTGTTAAGAATAGCAGTCAGTAGTAGTGTTGATATTTAATCCTAAAGAAGTAGCAAAATAGCACCAGCCAGAGGTCAAGTAAGTTCACGTAGCTTTGACTTATTTAATTTTAAAGAGTACACTTGGATTTTTCTATGAGAGGAGGAAAACCAGACTTCCTTTTTTACCCCAGGTCTGGCATACCTGTTCAGTTGAGATCAGTTCTCTGTTCAGAGGTGCTAAGTAACCTTGTCTAGAGATTTTGCTTCAAAATAAAAAAAAAAAATTGCAGCCACCTTAGTTCCCTTAATTCTAATGCATCATTGAAAAATAAAGCTGCATTTTCCATATTTGCTCCATCAAAGGTCTATCTTTTTTCTTGCAGTAATTTTATTACGTGGATAGACAAAGAGTAAAGTCTTGCTTTAGGTCTGAAAGATTGATAGACTTTATCTCTTAAAGAAATCATGAGCTATGGAGCTGCTTTATTCACTGCTGGTATCAATACAGTTACTTTTGAGAACAGAATCCAACCCTAGAATTCTAAAAAGACAATTGTGGATTCATATATCTATTGGGTTTTTTTCGTAAAAAAATTTAACAAGCATTTAAGTTGTCAAAGACGGGATTGTGCCAATTCTTTTCCACAGACAATGAAGGCAGGAGAGAAGCTGTGCTTCTGACACTCATCACTGAACATGCAGTAACTTTTTTTTTTTTTTCTCTGCATATTACTTTCAGAAACCACACATCAGCCAAGTTTCTCTGCTGCCATTTTCTGGAGATCCTACCAAATGAATATCCGGGGTACAGAGCACTGGTGATGGCTACAAGGCCTGGCAGGCAAAGCCTGTGGGGAACCTGCACACTCCTGCTATGCACGCACAGTCCCTGTGCCACGCCAGGCTCTCTCCCACATGGGAATACAGCAGGAAAAGCAGCTCTGCAGTGGGGCTCTCAGACTGCCCTCCCATTGCTCAAGGGCCAGTGCTGGTAAAAGCAATTGGCAGTCAGGAAAGAAAACCACATCAGGCCTTTCATGTTTGGAGATATCACTTCTAAAGGCTCCTAAGTCACAGATAACTGGAAACCAGGACTGCAGCTAGAGAGATACCAGTTGCCCAGTCCTTTCATTCTTCCTTTAGCATCTGCTGCTGGTGAGCCCTAAGTGATAGAGGGCTGGGTCAGCCAGCTCCGAGTCTGACCCCGGGCAGATCGTTCTGCTCTTTGGTTAAGCCTCAGAACTGACTGCAGGAACAGCACGGAACCTGCACACCAGGAACACCTAAACACCAAGCTGGTGTGTTTATCAGTCCTGCACTCCACAGGCAACTGCTGCAGTGTCACAGAGATGTCCCTCTGCACTGACCACTGTCAGACCCTTCACTCTGGGCTTCTGGGAGGAGGCAGATGTGCAGTTATGTCTCACGCCCCTGTTAGAACACAGAGGGCATTTCGACACCGCTGCCTCTGCTTGCAGAGTCACTGTCAAAGGGAAGTCCGTGACCGCGGGGCTCTGGCTCGCAGCTCGCTGCTCTGTTGCTCAACAGTGACAGTTGGGTTTACATCAGCCACCTTTCTCTGTGGCAATGAAGTGCTTCCCAAAGACCATCATAACAGAACAGAAGGGGGCTTATGTACAATACACTTTTGTCTCTCAGTACATGAGGTATCATGCTGCTAGGCCACCTCGTAACCATTACATCAAACCTGCCCTTTTTGGGACACAGAAGTTGTTCACAGACATTGTGAAAAAACATCTGTCACGGCAGGATGACCTGCTTCATCAGACCTCTTCAGAGTGGCACAAGAAAAGCCAAAACAGAATTGTGTGGGTTGGTACAACTGCCAAAAAGTTTGCAAAAGTGGGAACCCTGATTTTCATAAGCATTGCCTTGGCTGCTGCAAGCTTCTCCCCCTTACCAAGAGGAAAACTGTAGTTTGAGAGAAGGCCATAGCCCTCATAACTTGGGCAGCCTTTTCTTTTCTTTTGGACTCTTAAGAGTTTATTCATTAAGTCATATGCCTTCACACTATAGCTGAACTGGGATAGACACACCAAACAGACCAGAATCTCTCCAACACCCATTATCTATTTCCATCACATCTTCGCTCTTGTGCTGGAGCTTTTGAGACATTCCAGGGTATTTTCCAGTCCAGTGAAATTCTATCAGCACACCTCTTCCCTCTGCAGTGCCTCATGTGACAGCCTAGAGCAGCGATGCAGGCTGAAAGGCCAGCCTGTAGCATTGGGGATTTCTCCCCCTTCCCAAAGCAGCTGAGTTGCTTCACATCCTTTACTCAGTCAGGTATGAATCAGAGATCCCTTCAGGCAAGAGCATGGAAATATATGGAAGGAAGGAGGTTTTATTGACCCTGATGGCTTAATCTTATCCCAGGATGTGAATGAGCTTTAACAACACTCAGACAAAAAAGCTCAAATGTAGACACAAATGTCTCTTTCCAAAGCAGCTTATGGAACATTGCACAAATCCAACAAGGCACATAAGGTCTATTTTAAGCAGCACCCCAGCCTTATCCAGACAGTGAACTTGCACTTGGCACCAAGAAAGACAAGAAATTGCCCATCAGAGCACATGGCCTAAGTGAGGTGTTAGTGTCAGAGCATGGATGATCCGCTGAAATGCCCACAGGCAAGGAGTCAGGCCGTCCATCTGCCTGCAGGGCTGGTCAGAAGGGCTGGCAGGGACACAGCCCTTCTCGTGGCTTTCTGTAAAAGGCTGAGCAAATGTGAATGTTCAGTCTTAAACCCCGGAGCAGACCGGGTAACTCGAGGCAGGGCTCCTTCTCTGAGCAGGTAAATACCCAGCCCGATGGGCAGGCTGGGCAGGGACACGGCTGTTCCAGCACGGTCCTGTCAGGAGAGCCTCAGCCGGGATTTGGGCAGGCCACAAAGACAAGAGTCGTTCAAAAACTGTTCTGCTGTGTATCAGAAGTATGTGTTATATTAAGGATTTAAAACTTTTTAGCAGATACAAAGTCAAATTTAGCGTGACTGGTGCAAGTAAGCGGGGAGAGACACAGAGGGAGAGACGCTCCCGATGTCACCGGCACATCGGGGAGAGCAGCGCTGTCTCCGGAGGTTGCAGGGGAGACTGAGCTGCCCCGGCCTCGCTGAGCCGCCTCTCGGGACCAGACCAGAGCGCCAGCACAGAGCGGCTCTTGCTCGGGGCAGGACCCGGAGCTGCGGAGAGGCCCGGTTGGGCCGGCGCTGGGGCAGAGCGGCCCCGCCGCCCCCGCTGCCACCCGCGACCGTCAGGTGTCGCTGCCGCGCCGCTCTCCGCCCGACTGGCCCCGGCCCCGGGCCCCGCTCCAGCCGCGGGCCCTCGGCTGCAGCCCCGGGCCCTCCTCGGCTCCAGCCCCGGTCCGGCCCCAGCGCGGTCCGGCCCCAGCGCGGTCCGGCCGGCCCCTCGCTGCGGCCGCCAGGAGCGCCCCGAGAAGCCGCTGCCCGGCGGGGCCGGCGGCCGGCAGAGCCCCGCGTTCCGCGGCGGGTGGTGCCGTGGAGGCTGCGTGGGAACATTCTTGGCGGTCCTGGGCTCGCGGCCTCTCCAGGGAGAGGACTGCTGGTCAGAAGGGGACAAGGACGACTTTCAGGCGGGGGTGGGGTGGCCGGTTTTATTTTTAAAATCCGTGCAAAAATACTGCAAATAAACTCCGAGCCGGCTGACGGGCCCGGAGGCTCATTCGCAGTCAGCGCAGGGCAGTCCCGCTCTGTTACTGCGGAAAGCCGCAGCACCGAGGAATTCCTTGTGCTGGGAATTGACTTCCCGACAGCCCTGCTGTGGCCCTCGATATCGCTGTGTCAGCCACGGCTTTCTGCTGGGACTCGGCTGGAAAAAAAAAAAAAATCCTGCAGGGCCTGTCATTGTCAGTAATGGCAGGAACCTGGTTATTGTCAGCCCCAAACCATATCCAAACTCCCACTGCTCTGCTGGCCATCTCCACCCCTGTCCCAGCACTGCTGCCAAGCACAGTGTGTGCTCAGGGACTGTCCCTAAGCGTTTCTGGGTACTGTGTGCACACAGCTGATGGCAAACACCTGCCATGGACCTGATTCCTGGGCACAGGGCACCTTATCTCTCTGCACAGGATCACCGTGGCCATCTTTCCCCCACTGGTCTAACTTTGCTTCCTTCAGCCTGACCCAGCCAAGTCCTTCCTTGCTATCCAGCAGTCACAGTCCCTCAGGTTTTGCAGGTGTTTCCAGTTGGGGTGAGCACTGTAATGAGTTTCATGCTGCTAATGCCTTGAGACAGGAAACTTGAGGAACAAAAAGGATGGGTGAGTGACAGACTGCATCACACAGCCAGCACTGGGGGTGTGGATGTGGCATGGGTCAGGCTGCAAGTGAGTACTCACCACTGGAATGTCCTGCAGGAAAGGGGCCTGTGCCAGGCCTGGGAGGATGCAAAATGAGGTGAGGAACTGAGCTGACCCACAGGCAGGTCATATCCTGAGGAAGGGGAACCCAGGGAGAGCAGAGACAGCAGGTTTGCCTGGGCTGGCAAGAGTGATGGCAATCACAGTGAAGCAGGGGCAAAAAGGGGGGACATCATTGCTCTTCAAGAATACCTGAGTTGAATCATCAGGAGTACCTGCACTTTGCAGTGGGAGTTGGAGTTCCTGTAATGACGTAGTGGGGAGAGCCAAGGCCGGTGCAGACAAAATATCAGTGCCTGCTCTCTAGCTGTGTGGCCATGCCAGTGTGCCTCACTCCTGCAGCAGAGCCAGAGCCCCCTGTGCATCTCTGCAGGGCTCTGCCTCCCACCCCTGGGGTCCCACAAGCGTTCCTGCTCCCAGCTACACAGAGGTCACTCATCCCCTTTGAGCAGCTCCCAAGTCACACTGTTACTGGTGCAATTTGTTGATGAAGATGTGGTTTGCAATGTCATTTTCTTAGGGAATGAGACATTTTGTTTCTTTACTCAGGGACACTTTTTTTTTTTTTTTTTTTTTTGCTTGAATCAATCTTTGGGAGATAAATAAAAGTGTACATGCATAGTGAATGTGGCATGTTCCTTCTCACATTTCCTTTCATTTATTTGATGAAGTGAGAGGGCTCTCCAGTTTCTTTACATATGTAACATTTTTCACTTGCAAAAGCATGGGATGAATAAAGTAAATGCATATTTCAGATATTTTTTCCTTTCAGCCCTTGGTTCTTAACCTTTTACATCATGTGCCCACGGGAAAGATAAAAAGTATTTCTTACTTCATGTGACGTGAGAATTTGGGGTTTTCTGTCTCCTAAACCTTTTCTCAGTTAACACACACACACACACACACACACACACACACACACACACACATATTTCCCTGCATGTACAGTGTGACAATAGCTTGAAAGCAAGTTTATCTTCCTCAATTTTTTTTTTAGCTCACATAAAAAAAGATTGGGAGCATTTAACTTCTCACAAAGTCCTGGTTTTAGCCTCTCTTGAGCTTGCCCCACACTGGCAGCATTTGGTTAGACTGTGCTTGTCCCAGACCTTGCCAGCAGTGGCACCAGGCAAGCTGCCTGTCCCGTGAGAAGAGAGGTCCTGGTGGGTCCACTGCAGGGAAAACTCTTTCTCTTATTTCTCTTGAATCCACATGTGGAGCCTTTGTGTTCCTAAAGCATAAGGTTCAATTTTTCATGTAGTTTTTTTTCAGTTGAAAGCACATGAAAAAAACCATATCCCATGCTGCAGTTCATCTGAGCAGTGTTTGCATAGCATGGAGCTGTAAGCTTGCCCATGCTGCCTATTGGCAATTGCTCCTGATTTATGATATTGTCCAAACAGTGTTCAGGCATCATTTAGGAGAGTATTATTAGCAAAGGCTAAAATAGTGCCAGGGTGTGAGCTAATAATTAAGTTGGATAGACAATCACTGGTCCAGTGCTGAAGCTTTTAAGCTGAGAATGTTTTGTTCACAGCATAGCCACAGCCTGGGAATCAGTGGAAGCTGGAAGGATGTCATTTGGGAGATATGCAGTTTATACACTGCTCTGCCAACTGGGATATCCCATAGCATCAGGAAACCTTCCAACACTGCCCTGTTTCTTCTTTTTCAGTGACCATCAGCTGCTGTAACACAATTCAAGCACTGTAATTTTTATATTCTTAGATAAATAATCACAAAATCAGTTCTACTAGGAAGGTTGTTTTGGTTCAAAAGAGGAACATGAATGAAGCGTTGCACACTGTGTAGGGGTTCAGGCAGGATGTGCTGGGTAGCAAGCAGAGGATTGGCACCTGGAGAGCAAGAGGAGGCTTTTCTCCAAGGTAGCATTTTCATCACAGGTAGCATTGTGGTGCCATTCTTAGAGATTGTGAATACCAAAGCAACTGAGATCAGGGCTGCATGCACCTATAATACAATTTTGAAGGGCTGCCTTGGTTATTCTTCAAATACCCAGGAAGCTTCTTTGCTCCTGCTGTTTGTACAGAATACAAATACTATGGGAGCACTATTGGGATCAGGAAGGAATCAATGTGGATTATTCCTAAAATCAGGGTGGTCCACATTTCCATGGAAAAGTAGTCAAAAACATCTCAAGGTCGTTAAGTTAAAAAAAAAGCATTTGAGAATAAGGACTTTTCATGTGTTTTGAAGTAAATTACACTCTCTTAAACAGCTAATTTTCTCTCTTGAGCACAGCAGAAATTGCTTATGGTCAGTAATTGATCCAATACACTTCACCCTCTGCAAGTTTTCTGTTCTGACACTCCTCTCCACCATTTTCTTTATTTACTCACTCTTTAAAACCATTTGTGTTTCTAGTCTGAGACCACATCCTCTGCCACAGGCAGCTCCTGGCTGGGGTGCACTAATCAGCACCTGACCTTCCTGGTGAATACACCTGGCTCAGCTAGGGTGAGACTGCCAAGGGTCTGCCTTTTCTGCTGTCCTTCCCTAAATTATTTGTTCTCAGCAAGGTTTACATTATTTCATGATTTCTTAGATGTTTCTTTCTGGCAGTTATTCCAGGGACTTTTGGTGAAAAGCCAGAGTAGAAGAAAATCAAGCTGGAAGACTACAAGGAGATGCCTTTACTCCATGGCATCTTCCAAGCCTCACATCTGAAGTGGGAATATTCATATGCATGGAAAGGTACTTTGGCCTAGCAGAAGTTGGTTCCCTGCAGCACATTCCTGAGCTGCAGGCTGAGCCCAGACTAACATGATTTAAGTGGCAGGGCTTCCATCCCCTCACACTGGGAAATGCTGCCAAGGTTTTACAAATCTTGCTGTTAGGGCATTTTTCTTACTAGGTTTCAATCTTAAGTATCCTTTTGCACAGTTGCATCCCACTAGTTTCAGATACAAGCTAAAATGAAGAAGAATGACCTGAAATGAAGCCAAGGGAAATGCATGGAGTGATGTTTGCAGAGTACATTGATAGAAGGGGACAAAATGTCCTTGGGAGAACAAAGAAATTGATTGTTAATAACACATTTAATGATGCAGACACCAAAGGAGTTTTATAACTGCTGTGGAAGTCCCCGTGTGTTACCCTCATAGTGCAGACCTGCAAAGTGCTCAGGGTGGCTCAGGGCAGGGGATTGCAGGGTGGGCATTTGGATATCCTGGGTTATCAAGCTGCCCTGTGCCTGCCCCCACCCAGCTGGGTCATCTCCAGTGCTGGGCATCCATCCCCACAGGGGTCTTCTGGACCTGCTGGCTTGGGGAGAGCACAGACAAGTGAGGAGCTTCTAGGAGCAAGACTCAGACTCAAGAAAAGGGCATTAATCTGACTCTAAGTGCCTGACAAACTTTGTTTGATTGTATGAGAGCTGAACAGCACGGAGGGAATTTTAGTGATGCCTGCGCTGGAAATGGATTGCTACCCTAAACCCTGAGCAGAGGATCCAAGCCCAGCAACATCTGACAGTAGCTGTGATTGGTCCACAATCATTTGGCAAACAAAAAAAGAATTTTAAACTGATTTAATCCTTCTGGCTTTGTCTAATAATCAGGTTAAGATGAGAGCCATGCTGTGGACAGAAGGAAGGTCAGCAGCCCCCCAGTATCTGTCAGGTGAGAAAATTAAGTGAAGACGATGGATAAAGAGGAGAGATTCTATGAGGGTGATGGGAAAGAAGACAAAAAAAAGTTAATACCAAAACTCAATAATGACAAATTGAATGAAGTGAGGATTTCTCAGTGAGTGGGGCAGCACCAAAACAAAGTCTGAACACGGTGGGACATTGGACTGGTCCTGAAACCTAAACCATCCAAATCACTGCCAGCAGTTTTCTTTTGAAATTTTCAGCTACCAGGGGAAAAGAACTGGAGATGCAGAGAACCTCACAAGCAGGTACAGAACAGATGGCTGTGAGCTCTGTATCTTTTAGGTGATGTATTGGAGCTCTAATGGCAGCAACATGTATAACAAATGAGGTCACCAGACTAATATTATTACAGCAAGTTCCACATGAATTAATCATGTTTGAGCCATGATAACAGAGGGTTGCTTAGTGTATTATCTCTGAGGCTCCCATCTCTCTGGCACTTGCTCTTAAGCCAGATGCCTTGGGATGGGGCATGGACTGTTTTCTTTCAAAGAAAGCAAGTGTTTCTTTCAAAAGCAGATACATTTATTCTGTTTTATTCTTGGGTAGATCAAGCTTTGGTAGCAGAAGCAATTCCAAAACTGCAGTATGATATTTTTTGTAAGGTTTTATGTTGGGTTTTTTTCCCTTTTTTCTGTGCAAGATACTGAAAGGACCCTGGGAAAGTTTCCCCCACCAGCCTTCTGGTTTTGAGATAAATATAATCTCTTTATAAAAACACACACTCACATAGCTTACAGCAGCCTTGTGCTGGATGTGGTGTTCACATAAATCACACCACCTCACTGCTAAATCAAGTCTAAAACAAAATGAAAGAAACTTTTTAGTGAATGTCCAGCTTTATTTCTGTCCTCAACAGCAGGAAACTCATATGAAAGGTTTTTACTGGTTCTTGCACCAAAAATAAAATGGTTTGAGAGATCTCCTGATAAAGGTTTTCCTGAATTAATACACACATAGGTTAGCATACATCAATAAGTAGAAACTCTTATGACCATGAGAGGGAAAAGCCATGCAGGTGTGGAGCTGCTTGGGTGTCTGGGTGTGACATTGACAGGTCTGGTCACAGCACTGGCTTCCAGTGTGACCATCCTCCCTCATGCTGGGGGGCTGCCAGGCTGCTACCAAAGGAATGAAAAAATAAATAGAATGAGAATTTTGACCAAACCCCTGGTAATCAGAGCAGTTGTTAATTGACTTGCACCTCACAACAAAAGTTGAAGTCAGGTTAATGGCAGTGGGTTATCCATGGGCTATTTTTCTCAGTCTGGTCATCCCAGAATCACTGCTGTGCTTTACTTTGCAGTACAAAAGATGTCTCTGTGGCTCACATGTAGCAAGCAGGAAACCAGCAGGAAAGAGTGAAGATTCCACAAAAATTCCACCTTTTCCTGTATTACTGACTGTGCTGATGCTTTCTCTGTTCAGTTCTTGTTTGGCTCCTGGGCACTCACCCAGACTCACCCTCTGGCAGAGACAAAAAGTGCCATTCATGGGCTGAAAATTGGAGCTTTGGTTCTGGGTAACCATTTGGCTGACAGATGTTTCTGCTTGCCTGTCTCCATCATTGCTTTTTCTCCAACTAATTCCTGTCCTAGGAAGTGTGTGGCACTAGAGCAGAGAAGGAATGAGGGAAACCCACAAAAAATTAAAAACATTTTCAAAGCCTGGGGGTGTGAATTTCTGACCTGTTGGCTGATGATGTCGGGAGGGTGTGCCTGCACCTCCAGGTATGGGTGGGAGCCTGGCTGCAGGGGATCTTTCGTGTAAGTCAAAGGCACAAGTTACACAACATCTCCCAGCTCTTGTTTCACAGGTCAGGAAGTGCCAGCAGTGCAAGGGTTCAGAGAAATGATCTCTGACAAAATGTGCAGAGTTCAGCCCTGGTCCTACAAGGATGAGGGACAAGCTACCCACAGTTAGTTTGGAAAAAAAATAGAAACATACACTAGGTTTCATTTGTTTGTTTTTAACTGTTTGGTTTGTTTTCATTTTGTTTAATTTCTGAAATGTTTTGGCCTTTGTGCAGAAAAGTAAGAAAGCAGAAAGAATTATGTTATTTTCTGTGTTCATTTGTCATGAGAGTCACAAAAATCCAGATTGTTTTATTCCTAACTATGTCTATTAACTATACAGTGTCTCACAATGATCCCATAAATCCTTGGGAACATGGACAGCAGAAGAGCTGCTCATTCTGCCCACATGCCAGTGTGACAAGGGAGGATGTCACAGACTGTCACATCACCAGCTCTGGGAGTGGCTCAGAGCCTCTGACCCATCTCATGCACACAACTTGTGCCTCGCTGTGTCTCAAGGCTCACACAATGATGAGTTTTTATTTCCCCTCAGTGAGGCTGATGGGCCTCACTGTTCAAGGAGGGATGATGGCAAAGTTTTGTGTATGGGCATTGCTGCATCTTAATAGAAATATTTTGAGGATTTCTGACTTCCTGGAGAGGTCTCTAAGCAGCTCCACCTTTGGAAGCACAGGACAATGGTGTTAGAGAGTAAGATTAAAATCTTGGAACTTTTACATGCATTTTTTCAGAAGGAGTGAGGTCACAGGAAAATTACTTAGTTGTTGGAAGGAGACTGGGACTGTTTCTAAACATTTGTCATTTTCCTACAAGGGATTTTTGCCACCTCAATGAGCAGCTGTCCAAGGCAGGAGGCAGCTGAGAGGAACACTTTGATGACACTTTGGCTGATCTGGTCCTTCTGATGCTTCTAAGGGCAAGACAGTTTTGCAAAGCTCCTCCACCCAATTCAGAGCCCTGTGACTAACTCCCCTGCACAGAGCCCATTTCCTCAGAACAGCAATCACAGGCTGCAGACAGCAGCCTGGTCCTGCCCCAGTACAGCCAGCACAGGCTAGCATGTCTGAGGGAGCCTTAGCCTGGGTGTGATACCCAGCCCAGGAATTCCAGTGTCACGAAGTAATTATTTGTAATAACTCAGAGTAACAATTTCCATATGTAAGACTCAAAAACAAGAACTACAGGTTAGGAGATAGATACAGCTTGTTAGATGAGAGCAGGATTTCCATGTCCTTTAAAATAAGATCTGTCCTGTTTTTTGTTTTGGTCTCCCCACCAAAATAAAATCAGCTGCAAACAGATGTGTCAGTGAGCAGAGGCGGAATTATTGCCAGAGGTGTGAGGTGGGGAGGGTTTGACATGGACTGAACTCTCAGCACCATGATCATACTTTACTGATTAAAGAGCCTGAACAGATGCATCTTTCACTTCCAGTTTAGATTAAAACCTTGACTATCTCCTCCAGGTCAGCAAATTTGATGTTCAGGCTCTTTCAGGACTGTCCAGAATGTGGAAATTAATAGAGTGAGACAGACACAAACTGAGGTGTCCCTAAAAACATCCATGCAAAGAAGCCTGTGTGCTTCCCTGCATGGAGGAATGGGATCTTCCTTTGCCCATCCCTCAGAGAGTTCCTTTGTCCAGCTGGGCAGAAGAAGCCAGGAAGGTGAAGGTTAATGCCAAGGAGGTTATTTAGCTTGAATGGCGGCTTTTCTTTCCTCTTCCACCCCCCCATTCCAACACACACACACAGGGTCTGGCATACACACACATCCTGGAGCAAGGAAAGGAATTCCCTGCAGGACAGCAGGACACAGGCCAGGACCTCAGATGATACCTGCAGCTGGTGAGTCCTTGCCCTCACCCCACAGAACCTTCAGCCCTCCCAGTGCTCAGAGCTGGGTCAGCAGCCCCACACACAGAGCTTGCTCTGTTCCTGGGCACAGCATCACCCTGGCTGTGGCCAGCACAAATCCTCTGGCCCCCAGCCAGCCCACAGGGTTTCTTTCCCCCTTTCTCTGCCAAAGCAAATTGACTTGTGACACCTTCCCTGATGTTTTCATCCTTTAAAGGGTGGAAAGCTGAAAGCCTGACTTCATTGCCTTCACTTCCATGCCTCCTTTGTGCTCTCCCACCTAGATGTTAAATGAGCTCTTTCAGGGAGCACTGGCCATTGGAGTCACTGTGGGCAGGCAGGGGCACACGTGTGCTGCACCCACTGCCAGGCACAGCCCAGGGGGAGCAGTGCTACCCCAGCAGTGCATCCTGGCTCCTTTTGCTCCCACTCTCCAGCATTTCAGCTCCCTGGGCCTTGGCCATCCTGCTGTTTTCGTTTCAGAAAATCATATAACCTAGGTCATGCCTTCTCTGATATAAAACATGTTGCAGGTTTTGACTGAAAGATAAATAAGAATTTTTGTGCCCTCTAGATCATGGATCTTATGGTCATCTAAAAAATAATTTATAACTTCACAATCTCAGACAAGACCTAGTCCTGACAAGTGGATACCTTCTTCTACTTTCTGCACTTTAGCAGAAATCTAGTCCACATAAACACTACAAGATCAATCATCCATGGTTTGCATTATTCTTCCCAAACAGAATAAGAAAAGGCATGTCCATGAGCTGAGTGAACTCTGACTCTTCTACTCCTCACTCTTCTATTGTCTCTTCTACTTCTGTCCTTACATGAGATTATGAGGGACCACCTTGAGACTTGTGCTTATGAAAAATGTAACACTGAGGTATTATAACAGTCCAGTCAATAATCAACTCTTTAATAATAAAGGTGATGCCAGAACCAGGTGGGGTCACCTGACAATTTTTTTTGCTAACAAAGGCACAAAGGACCAAGCCCAAAGCCCAGTGGAAGGCACCTGTGCACTCAGATGCAGTGCAATGCCCTTGGGTGTGGCCAGCAAATCCATCGCCTGTGCTGTGACAGTGGCCGAGGTGCACCAGATCTCTGCACAGGTGATGAGCACAGCGCCCTCTGCCCTGATCAGTGCAAGGAAAGTGCCTTGCCAGGGTCTCCTCTGCCGTTTTTTCAGAACAACTTGCCCTGTTTCCACAATGGTTACCAATAGGAAGTTCCTTAGCTGCACACTGCCTTGGTGAGAGCATCTCAGCTCCGTTTATAACAAATTCAGAGCCTAGAGGTAAAAGAGCCACAAGACACCAGAATGTGTCATCTGGCCTTGGAAACTGGGAAACAAAGAGCTTCTAAATATGCAGGGACCTCCCTTTGTTCCTGGGACCACATAGCAAGAAGACAGAAGAGCTCAAACATATACAGAGAGGAATGTCTGCCCTCCTCCCTTTCCATGTGCTTCCGCCAGGATGTTTGTGCAAGAAGAAAGCCAGTTGAACAATAAAACCCACATGTCAGATGGGGAAGGGAAGTCTGGAATCCAGCACACCAAAAGAAAAGATTGACATGAGTTCATCCTCGTGATAAGGTGCCCCTCTCTAATGAGGATGAACATCATAGCATCTTTGATAAGGGGCCAAACTGATAATTGCAGCAGTGTGGTACTTGGCACTTTGAAATTTTCACCGAAGAATTGTGAAGCACTTTATAATTAAACTTAAATATATCTTTATATGAGATGGGAGGGGCCGTAAAGAGATAGCTTTGCTTATTTTGAGTGTGAAAAACACATAATTCCATCACAACACAAACCAAAAGGCTCTAATTCACCTGGACATGGTGTTTTTAATGAATTTTAATGGAATTATGCCCAGCCAGAGGACTTGCATGTCTTCATGTTTGGTAAGTATTCTTATGACCTTTTATCATAAGAACATACATTTTTAGTTGTAGAAATTATATAAAACAATGGAACACAAGAGTCCTCACTTTAATAAGCATTATTAACACCTCAAAACATGGAGTAGGAATGAAAGTATTGTGAACCAAGTCTGGCAATCCATAAGATGAAGTGAGGTCTAGGCACTGGGAGGTTTTACATCTGAGTACTTGCAAATTTTACCACATTTTCATCAGATTCATTAGTTTTGGTTGGGGAAAAATGTTGGCCTCTCATCTGTCTGTGTGGCAAAAGTCCTTGCTAGGGTTTCCTTTTACATATAACACCAAAGTAATTAAGCTCCTAATTATTTAAACTTTGAACAAAGTTCTGGCAATGCCTTTCCTGGCAAGGAGAATCAGCAGTTCTTACTGGACTGGGGCTGTCAGACATTTCCAGACAGCAGCACTGAGCACCTCTCAAAGCCTACAACTACTCCTCCTGCTCCAGGCAGCTGACAGAGATGTCAATGTCCCAGAAGTGATCCCAATGCAACACATCTCTATTAAAATTACTTCCAGAGCAATCAGGTTTGCCACATGCCCATGGTCCTCAGCACTCTCAGGCAGCCGTGGTGTATCAAGGGTTAGGGCTGGTGGATTCAGTGCCCTTCACTCCTGCCACTGTCCCCAGCTCAGGAAGGGCTGTACCAATATCCCTTGCCAAATGTCCCCAGCCAAATGAGGAGAGGAAGAGCTTAGAGATACAGATGTGGAGCCTTCAGGTTCTGTGGCTTCCCTGCTGTGTTTATTTGCTTCTGCATGTCTATAGCCAGCTTGAGTGAGGGACTGCTGCCCTGGCTGAGTCAGCAGCTGGGGCTGTTACACTGCCAGCCCGGGCACTGACCACCACAATTTGGCTTCTGTCTGTCCCTTTGCCCGTATTTTACTTTCAGATTCTCTTTAAACTGGCATAAGCTGGTTTCCCCTGCAGCAACGGCAGCAGCAGCAGCAGTGCTGACAGGGTTTGCATGGTGCTTGAAGTTCTTATCCCAACTTCATCCCAGAAAACGACACATGTATTTCACCCAGCCAGCTCCCAGTGATTACCAGGGCACTATTTGTCCTTTCCATGCCAGAGTCTGATGCCTTTGGGATCAGGCTGTGCCTCACTAAGAGCTCCTGGCAGCACTGATTTCACTGGGTCCTTGGCCCTGTGCAGCATCACTGATCCTTCACCAACAAGGTGCACCCTGCTAGCAAAATAAACCAATACTAAAGATAAAGAAAGGAACAGGTGTCTTGTCACACATTCCCCTGGGCTCTGTGTGGAGCTGGCAGTGCTTTGGCAGGGTCTGGGAATTCTGGAGATGAGGAGGAGTAAGGGAAAACTTAGATTTGCTGTGGAAGGGCTGACAAGCTCTGTATTTAATAGTGGACTCCAGTTTGTGTTTGGCCTCTCATGAGTGGACTGTGGTAGAGAGCCAAAAGTGTTCCCAGCTTATCACTGGCACAGCAGCTCCTTATGGGGAAGTCCTGAGGAAAGAGCTCAAAGACACTGCTGGAAATCTCCCCTAATCCAGTGTGGTCCTGTAGGCTGCAGCTTATCACAATACAGAAATGCTGTGTGCCTCCAAATTTGCTTTTCTAAGGGAGAAATGGATTATGTGGGCAGGGTCCTGCTTATGCTCTTATTTCTGGTGGATTTTTTTTTTTGTCACCTGCTTCTACTAAGATTTACCTTTTGGGGTCAGTTCCTTGGCATGCACAAGCTGGTGTTGTTTCTCTGACTGCACTGAAGCTGTTCTGCCTGTGACTTGTGTAATACACACTGCTGGTCTCAGATGGTCACCACTGGTCCTCTCCAGCCCTTTTGCCATCACCCTCAGCAAGGAGATCAAGTGCTTTACCACCCATAAAGGCATTGCCATGTCATTCTGATCCCCATCATGCCCATGGATTTTTACAGACCAGGTGGATGTCCCAGGATCTGCTGGAGGACTCCTTGCTGAAGCAGCCTGTGCCGGGTTTTGTTCTTGCAGAGCAGAGCACAGAGGTGCTTTGCAAACATTCTCACAGCCTTTGAGCAGCACAGGGCATCTTGCCACCACCTATTCCAAGCCTGAGTTAGCCTCTTCCTCTGGGACCACAGGCAGGAAGTAGTAGTCTACAAGTAGAAGCAATCTGGGGTGAAGACAGCTCTCCTGTGCTGTCTGTGTGGCTGCTCTGAGCAGGATTATTTCCACTCCAAATGTGTTATTGCAGGGAATAGACGGGAGCTGGGTGGGGCTGCAGGGGCTGCAGGGACAATAAAAGGAAATGCCTCTGCTCTGCACATGGTCTGGAGAGGGAGGGTGCTAGTGCCAGCCAGGAGGGGATGTTGTGCAACACAGGGTCCAGAGGGGAGGCATCTGCAGGAAAACCAGAGCAGAAGAAAGTATTTGAGAGAGAGTGGATGTGTGGGTGTGTGGGTGGTGTCAAGGGAGTGGGAAGGAGACAAAAGAGGCTGTGTATGGCTGTGTGTGAGGGGATTGCAAAGATGAGATGAGAGGCAGAATGTCTGTGGGTGGCATGGGGAAGGATGCAGCGCCTGCTCCGTGCTGCCAGACAGAACACTTCATCCCAGATGCTCTGACCACCTCTTCAACCCCATCAGCCCCACCCTTATTGTACCCTGTTAACCCTCCATATCCAATGTCCTTGTCTGAGGAAGAAAAACTGTGGTATAAGGGTCTGGGTAGGGTGCCAGGGTTCAGCAAGAGCTGTCCATCCCTTCAAGCAACAAACAGCATCTTTTCAAACCTCCCTTGAGCACAGAGAGGCTTCAGAGTTGCTGTAGTGTTGGGTCTGGGGGTCATTAGAGAACAACCTCTCCAAAAATGTTTCTGCTGATGTTTGAGTCACTGAGCCATCTTCTTCTTACAAAAAATATTCACACATATCAATGTTACCAGAGGGAAAACAAAAGCTTCATCCTTCTTTGCAGTAGCCTTCCAACTATACTCCTCCTTATAATTTCAACATTTTGCAGTTCAAGTTTTTGCTTCTTCTGTTAAAAAAAAAAAAAATTGGCTTGGTTTGGAGACTGCTTGACCCACATGGCTTTTACCCTGAGGTGCTAGCAAGTGACATTTGAAATCAGACCCCTCTCTAAGCCAGGTTCCTGAAAAGCATGGGTCAAAGAGGCTGATAAATAAAATTAACAGGTTTCAAGACAAAGTAGAGGAAAGAAAAAATCAAGCTTGTTCATAAATATCCTTCAGAAAGTGAAAACATAGAAATAGTGACCTAATGGGAGGCACTGCTTAAAATTCCAGAGGATCATGGTAATCTGATATGTACACTGACTTTATGAGTCTGGAGTCCTTCTGAAGAATCATGCCACAGCCACACACACTTTGTTTTAGCCCCTGCATGCCATCTCCATGCCCTGCTGTTACAGCTCTGGCTTGTAAAGGGTTTCAGTTTGTTCCTTTGCTGGATAGTAATTGCCCTGGATCAGCTTCAAATAGGAGAAAAAATGTTTAAAAAAAAGACAAAAGGAGCCTTCAGAGGTCCTGAGCACTGTGCCTAGGTGGTGATCTCATGGCAGTAATGACCTCAGAGGTGTGTTTGGCTTGGTTCAGATTCACAGAACTGCCTCTTGCCAAGGATATTTAAAGTGGGCCAAAAACATCTGTAAACACACCCATCCAAATACACATGCTGCAGCCATGCAGTTACAAACACACATGATGGGATTCATGTTAACTCACATGTGCTCAGAGGAGATACAGGGTCTGCAGTCACTGTCAGGTGCTGTTTATCTCACACCTCAGTTTACCTCAGTTTATCTCACACCTCAGTTTATCTCAGTTTGTCTCACAGCTCAGGTGCCCCAGCCCACAGCTCACAGACAGTGAACTCAGCCCATCAGTTGTAACCTGTGCTATGCAATACACGTCTCCTGTGGAGCTCCTGATCCTGGATCCCAGACTGGGGGACTATTCCCAGGTCCTATTTCTCTTATTTCAGGTTAAAATAATTTGAACTTTGCTGTGCTCCTCATAACTAATCCATTTGAATCAGGAAGGAAGGTGCTCCTGGGGGTCCAGTTTTCCAGGATGAGCACTGTGCTCCTCACAGCCACGGCTGTTTGATGGTTGTTGCTCAGAGCTGCTCTCAGCAGTGGCTGCAGAGAGCTGTGGGTTGCCCCTGCAGAGCCCTCAGAGCTCTGCCTGCTGACATTCTTGGTGCTCAGCACATGCACTGGATCATTTTCACAAGCTGCTGTGCATTCCTCTCCAAACACACGTGGGATGCACTGATTACCTCCTTCTCCAAAGGCTAAATCATGTACTCAGGACTAAGGCTGGAAGCTGGCAGGAGGAACAACCCTGTCTGCATAGGCAGAGTGCTTCCATGGCAAAAACTCATACTCTCAAAAGCACATATTTTCCCATAAATGGCCAGTCACACAGAACCAGCAACCACGAGCTGATGTGGGCATAGGGAGGAGCTTTTATGTCCATTACTGATGAGGAGCAGTTCTGTGACATGATTGAGCTGCAGGATAAAATTGTGGGTGACTTCACAGTCAGCGCAATGCACACTGATGGTTCTTGGGGCCCTCACCCAGCACACAGGGCTTGGGACTTTCACCTGCCCCCAGCCCTGGGAGGACACAGAGCAACAAAAGTCCATTTTTAGCACACTCAGGTTCTCAGCAGCTGCTGAACATCCAGACCAAGCAGAACACAGCTCTGACTCCAGCCTCTCTTGGGCACTGACAGCATCTGATGGGATCTCCTGAGCTGAACAAACTGCCTTTGAGGAGATAGAGTGTACTCAAACAACCACAGCAACTCCTTTTAAACTGTTTCAAAAAATACACAGCTTTAATCACCTGTTTAAACGATATTTCAAAAACTTTGTCACACAGGGCTGTAGAAAAGGCTCCCTGAGTCTGCCAAAATTTGGAATATTTTCTCTTGAAGTGACCCTGTTTCAGTGTACTGTTACAGCAGAATACCAAACACCACCAAGGCCAGGTCAGACTGTAACATTTGCTGCCATCCTGAGTTTGCTTCCACTGAGTATTTGACCTCATATTTCCCATGCTTGGTCCCTCTTAAGAAAGGTTGTTTTGTTGGTATGGAATCCCAATAGGTATTTTCAAGTTCAAGGAAAGTGAAAAGAAACAAGCCCAAGCCCCCACTGTGCAATCCTCCCTCTGCACCAATCCTGGCTGTGCTTTTTTCAACAGGCCTCTATCAAGGAGGGATGAAAGGCAGAGTTCAGGACCAGGTCTGAAACCTGGACTTAATCCAACAGCACTAAATCTCCAGCTGCAATGATGTTACATTGCAGGAGACAGGAGGGTGGAACCTGGAGGGAAATTATTACCAGTGCTTGGAAGTTTCCTCTGAGTGCTTTGGGGCCTCTCTTAGACTTTTGTAATGGATCTTAGCAAGGCTTTTTCTCCATCACTGTATGGGACAAGTCATTGCTGCTTCAATGTTTCTGCTGGCTTGTTTTGCATGAAGAAGGCTTCAACATCAGCTTCAGAAAGCAGAATTCTCAGGTGACCTGGCCTTTGTTCAGGGAAAAAGGAAGTCACAGATATCTCAGCATCCAGGGAACTCCTGCCTTTCAGCTGCCCCAACAAGACCCAGTGAATGAGAGCAGGGAGCTGGGAAGGTGCTCTTTGCAGCTGGAATTTTCTGATCTTCTATTCAACCTACGATTAAGCAGTCCCAATGCAAATAGACATTCCTGCCCTTTCAAACCAGCTTTGTGTCAAGATATTTCCAGGCAGGCAATGACAAGAACAGGCAGGGGAAGAGAGCCTTCCTCATGCCATTGCTATTAAAGATCTAAAGACCTGTTCTCCAGCTCTTTCCTTTTCCAGTCCCTCCCACATCTCTGCAAAACTGTTTGGAAAATACAGCTTTGGTAATCCAGAGGCTTTCTCCTCTGAGTCTGCAAGACTCTGAAACAGAAGCGAGACAAAACCTAATTATCACATTGATTAAATCATGGCCCTGTCTCACTGGATTTACTCCTGTGATTAAAGTTTCATTGAAATAGGAGAACAGGGGGCAACCAAGGAGTTATCCCACCAATTTCAGTGGACTGTGGATTTTTGCATGGTTATTTACAAGTTAATGACAGTTTAACCCCACTGGAACTGGCTGGTCTTGTGTGCATGGAAATTCAAAATATGAGATCACAAAAGCAGCAACACCTTGGCCGAATAACCTTAGCCAAAAGAAGAGTGAGGTGTTTTCCAATCCTGCAGCAAGACACGCTGTGTGTTTGTATTGCAATCAGGAGCACAGCCCCGAGCTGGGGGGAGAGGGAGGCCGTACCTCTGGGACAACCTGCGTCTGCTGTAAATACATTTTTTGTCTGACCTAGCAGCAAAACTATGTGTCACCCCACTCTAACCAACACTAGGCAGGCAGTGAAGGAACATATTGCTAATTGGGAAGAAAATCTTTCACAAAGCAGCAAGTCAGTCATGAGAGGTGAGGGCCCGAAGGCTGAGGGTAAGGAAGGGCAATGACTGGCAACAGTGTCATGGGAAATACGTACCTGATGTGGGGGTTCAGAGGACTGTGGCAAGAAATCCTATTGTAAAACTGACATTTTGCCTTGAAGGAGGAAAGACAAAGGAGTATCTGCCATTTAGAAGCATATTCGTTTCAGTAGCCTTCATGCTCTTCAGACATGCCCCATCATTGTGTAGAAACCCTGACAGTATTTTCAGCCCAGAATGAAGCTGCAACACACAAAGGAACCAGGCAAACAGGATGCCAGCAAGCCCTGCTAAAGGAAACACCATGTAAATCAGGGAGAGGAGGTCACAATGACTATAGGATGTGTTACTTCTATAGAAGGGGCCAGCTCAACCTTTGCCTTGAGTAAGATTAAACCCAGGCAACTGTGTTAAATGACATTGTGTGGGGAGGATGTCATGGGCTGGCCTTCACTCATCAAAGGTTATCATCCAAGTCATGGCAGAGGAACACAATTTTTTTTACAGATCTGACCCATGCCCCAGCTAACCCTGTCTCCTGCTCTCAGATGCAGCCATGACTTAGTGCTTGAAGTATTAGGATTAGGGTGTTAGGGTTAGAAAAGGAGGGTCCTCCCTGGTTTCAGCTCACTGACAGTGCAAGGCCAGCCTTGATGAAGTGTCTCAGTTAGTTCCCACATTTGTTCATCTAATTAGAGCCACTGGACATCAGAGCATTACATGCACAGGTAGCAGTGTCAGCAGCATGGCAAACCCTGAGTCACGCTATGTGTTTGCATCACTGTAGGATGGAAAACAAACTCAGAAGCATGGTGGAATGATTTCTTGATCCTGTGTGTTGGTAGACTCTTTCAAATAGTTTCTCTTCACTATCAAGTAACAAGTCCAAAAAAGAAAAGATATTCCTCTTGGTGGATAAATGTTTTCCTTCTGTCTGAGCGGCTCTGTCAGACAGAGAGCTCATCCCTGCTGCTCCCACAGCAGCGTCACAGAGATCTGACAGCAGCAAAGTTTCCAGCCCTGTCCCATAAACAAGCAGAGTTTTCCAAGCCCTTCCCTGCTTGCACTACGGTCTGAAACAAATGCATAACCAGCAAAGGAAACAATTGCATTGGAACGGAATCCCTGGGCTTATTCTTAATTTTCTAATGTGGATGGAGCCAGAGGTGTGGAATTGGGTTCCTCTCCAATGCCTCCCATGGGATAATGCACAGTTTGCATTTCTCCAAAGCCAGTGATTTGGAATAACAGTTGTCAAGTAATTTATTTTTAATGCCCTTTTGAAAACAAATTCCAAACTGCTGGGGTTTTATTTTTTTGGAGGGTGCTGTGTCCTTTTTTAATAAAACTTTTTAACCCTAAGAGCTACAGTTTTAACAAATTGGTTTTGATCTGTTTACTAATGGGCTTACCTGCTAGAAAAGGCTGTTTCAGTGGAGCAGTGACATTCAGGGCCCCTTTGAAAGACACCAGGGACCTAAAGACCATTGATGCTGTCAGATTTCCAAGGCTAAATTCCTCCCTATAATATCCAGGCTTGCAGCCAATTTAGCTGGCTTGGAGCAGTTGTAGCTTTAAAACATGCTTGATGTGTATTCAGATTTCAAAAAGGAAAAAAAAAAAAACCAAACAAACAAACCCAGCATTGCAGTGATTCAGAAAGATACACAGATGATGGAGTGGAGCAACAAAGTCAAGCACAAGCAGGCAAAGCCAACACAAGCAGAGATGACCTTTCTAAATTCCACAGCCCTAATTCTGCTCCTTGGAAAGAGTGCCTGAGCATTTGTACCCCAGCCCAATACAACTATTTCCTTTCTCCATATCTGATTCCCTACATGGCTGCTGTGATACCACAAAAAATAACTTGAAAACACAGTGGGCTATTTATGATTCTTTTTTTATGAAGACTCACTGTTCTTCAGAAACTGGTCATTCATGGATATGTTTCTTCGGCAGGAGGCAAAGAGGAGGAAAGACGATTCTCTGTTTAAGTTTGCTCAAAAATTCAGGAGAAATGTTCCCATTGTTCCTGACACATTTTTTTGACCTATGGCACACAAATATCCTGAATCCCCTTTCCCATGCAGTGGAGATGAAGGAACACAGCTGAAGTCCACCCAGCTACCAGTGGCAATAAAATGTAATAAGTTTAGAGGCTCTAAAGCATTTTTTAATGTAGTATAATGAGTGTTGTTAACCTCAGAATTCAGAGGAACTTACAACTGCAGAGGAAAACTTTTCTGCTCTTAGATTAGGAAAGAGGTACCTTGGAATGAAAAGATCAAAACATTTTATCCATGGGAATCCTTTGGAAAAGGCTGTGCCATTTTGATTATTTTATTGTTACTACAACAGTAAGCAGAACCATATTGAGACTGTGGACACTAGACATGGAAAAATATGGATGAAAAGCACTAACAAGTGCTAGTCTTGATTGCAGCCTGAAATTAGTCTGTCCCAGTGGTACCTTTTTGCTTACAGGAAATGCCTCCTGAGGTATTTCCCAGGAGAATGAGAGCTGATGGGGAGGGACTGCATAGTTTGGAATACTCCATGAATGTGTGTGAGGAGGCAAGGAGGGGCCGGGGGTGGGCGGGGAGGAGGAAGGGAAGGAGGGGACTGGCTGCTTTATTTTGTCTTTTTAAAGGCAAATAAGATTTATGGGGGGGAGGGGGCTACTCTTTCATTTTCTGAAAATGTCTTTATATATCTTACATTCAAAAGTACTTGTAAGGGTTGTTTAGAGACAGAGGGGATGTCATTCCCAAAATTTCACTACTTGTCAAATCTTGTATGCAGAGAGAAAACAAAGATCAGACCACCGAGTACCAGATGGCAAATACAGTATCCTTCATATTTCTTCATAGTTTTTAAAAATCTTCTGACCTTCAAGACAGTCTGTGTGACTGAGATGTGCTTCACTCTCGTTTTCTAAAGGTTTCCATTTATTTAACACTTTAAGTAGTTGTTTGCAGGACTGAAACCTGTGACGTTAAAGAGATCAAAATAGCTTAACATGGATTAGAGCACATTTTTCTCATGTAATATATCCCTTTCAGCACATCTCCAGAGAGGGTTTTATAGCACAGATATTTCTCGAAGTGACAGAACTGTGAAAGTGTGTGCCCTTGGTATGTGTTTACCTTGGAATAGCCTCTCAAGAGGCTTCTTTCTCAACACAGACTTCTTCATTGACACAAAATTTCCCTGCAGTGTAGATAGAAAACTTTCTAAAGGAAACTTCCTACACAACAACAACTAAAACCCACAAATGGGTTTGGGGGTGGGACGAGGGGGCAGAAGGGGAATGCACTCAGGTCCCTATTGCTTTTCCTGCCTTCCCTGTGATAACTGGCGCTAGAAGCCGACATCGCAGACAGACCCCACTCTCGGCAGCCCCAGAAAGGAGCGCAGCAGGAGCTCGGGCCAGGCTCTGAGGGCTCTCACACCCCACTCTGCTCTCTCTGGTATGGCAAAAATCCCCACGAGAGGAGTTTGGAGAGTCCTAGAGTGGGAAACAGAGTGCTCAGGTGCGGTGGCGTGCAGGAAGAGCGGCCCTCCAGAACACACTGCCCGGCTGCCCGGGCTCCTGTCACTTCTTGGCTCTCCCACCGCGTTTGCCCAGAAAATCGATCCCGATTTTCCAAAGTAGCGTCACTTTCTGGGTCGCTCCTTCTCCGTCCCAGCTCCGGGCTGCTGACAGCGCCCGCCGGCAGCCGGGGCAGAGGCAGTCCCGGGGCGGCCTCAGAGCCCTTCCCGTGCCCGGAGGGGCTCCGGGGGCTCGGCTGTCCGGCCGGCGGGGGCGCGCTCGGGGCGGGGGCGCCGCAGCCCCGCCCGGCCCGGCCCGGCCCCTCCCGGCCCCGCTCCGCCCTACCCGCGCCCACTCGCCGCCGCTCCGGGACCGAGCGCTGGGGCCGCCGGCAGCCACGGCCAGCATCCACCGGGCACCGGCCATGGGCCGCGCCGAGCCCCGGCCGCGGGCATGACAGCGCAGCCGCGCCCCGAGCTGCGCCGCGGGCTCCGCGCGGAGCCAGGCGAGTACCGGGCGGGAGCGGGTCGGCACCGGGCGGGAGCGGGTCGGTACCGGGCGGGAGCGGGAGCGGCACCGGGAGGGAGCGGAGCGGATCGGCACCGCCGAGGGGCTGCGCTGCGGGTCCCGGCAGGGCTCGTTCAGCTCCCGGTGCCGGGGGCTCACCGGGAGGCGCTGGACGGGCGGGCGCGGTGCCGGTGGTCGGGACGGGACCCACGCGCGGCTCCGCAGCCCCGGTGCGTTCGCGGGGTCGCTGCTCCGTCCCGCCGCTGTTCGGGGGAGCTGTCGGAGCTCCGAGCCGTGCGCTCGTACCGGGACAGGCTCGGGAATTGCCATCGCTGCAATTGCACCGGCTGCGGCCGGACACGGTGCCCGGGCTGCACAGAACCGCAGCTGCCCTCGGTGATTTTCCAACTCAACAGAACAAGCAACAAAATATGGTGTTAAGCATAAGGTTAGCTTGAAATGATGGAAAATAAGAGGGAAAACTTTCCCAAAATGCCAGTTGGAAATTCTCAAATGAATCATCCAACACAAACAGTAGCAGAGTGGAACAATTTTCTTTGCAGGGAGTTTCCACTGGAATAAATAGCAAGTTCTGTTAAAAATATATAAAAATAAAAATTTGCAGCTAGTTGGAATACTTGTAATGTTTGCCAGGGGCTGGAATGTGCCCACGAAATCCTTGTGATCCAGAGTGATGGTTCATTGCAGCTTTTGCTGCCAGTTCTTAAGAGCCACTTGCAGGTTTTACTTATGAGCCTTACCTAAGACACAGGTGGCTGGATTTCCCTTTACCTTCTGATGGTCTTCCATATTTAGAACATTCCTTAACATTAATTTTCCTAAGCAGACCCCTGCCTATTGATACCTCTGTGTCACCTTGAGTCTTGCTGTGATGTGGTAGCTTCACATTATCTGCAGGTAATGGAAAATGAGGACCTTTAACAGAATGCTCTTTGTCTGAGCATGAACCCCTGTTTCTGCAGGAGCACGAAGCTCTGCATAGATTCTGCTCCCCAGATGGACAAAGCAGGACCAGGCACTGCACCTCAGTGTTCTGCTGATGCCTTCAAGGACCTGGTCATCACTTTGTCCAGCATGATTTTCAGCTCATTAAGCCAGTGGTACTTGATGGGTTATATACAAATGGGAATGTTCCTGTACACAACACTGCTGCCAATGCCTTGCTGAGTCCTGCCTCACACCCAGCTCCTGGGTAAACTTCCTGGGCCCCTGGACTGGTGCCTTCCAGTGAGCAGCTAAAGAGAAGTGAAGGATTAGTGTGTGAACCAGAGAGGGGTGTTCAGGAGGCTGTTTTGGTGAGCACAGACCTTTTAAAGCCACCCCCCAAGCCTGCAGCTGACCAGTTTTCTCCAAGATCTCACTGCCTGCACAGGCAATAGCTTGCTTGTAGCCCATCTATTTATCGCCCTCTAGTGAGGTCCTAAAAATTAACATAGATTCCTTCCATGAGGTAAATAAATATTAGAGAAGATAAAAGATTTACATTTTCCAAGAGGCAGTGGCTTCAGGGAATCCCTCTAAGCCTCATACCACACTTTGGATGGTTGCATAGGCTGATTTTGGGCATGGGTACAGAATGATAGTGTGTGTCTCCCCTGCAGTTTCTGGGGGCTCAGTGAAGGTCTTTGCAGCAAGCACTGGACAGAGTTCCTTTCTTTTGACCTGTCTTTAAGTGCTGGTGCACTTTAGGTTTTGGCTGAACCCACATGTAGATCACTTGATATGGCTCTGGCCTGGGTGATGGCTGCTGCTTCTTGGTGCTCCACCTTCCGTAATTACAATTCACCTGGGCTGGCCCCAGACTTGGGAAGTGGCCTTGCCTTTGCAGAGGAGCTAGCTCCAGGGGCTGGAACTCCTTTAGGTTGTAACCAGGGGATGTGATTCAATCACCTGTGTAGTCAGACTGGTTTTACTCCACAGGTATGGGAGAGATGAGGAATGCACTGTGAGTATGGTTTCTCTTAACCTGAAGATGTAGCGGATGCTTGTTCTTCATGACCAGTGATGAGGGATCTCAGATCCCCTCCTGCTTGCAATGCATAAGATTCTGATTTGTAGCTGTGATGCAGAGATCCTTGTGGATCCTTTCCTAGTCCCTCATGGACAGCATTACCTCAGCACACCATGCTCCATCTTCCTACCTGCCCCAGGCTCAGCATCCCTCTGTCATACCAGAACCCTCCAAAACACCCCCAGATTCCTTTATTTGTTCTGTTTAACTTCATCTATACACTACCCACTCCTCCACTCTCACCAGTGACACCATTCAGCTGTTGCTCCCAGCAGATCTGGATACAAACAGCTCTGAGAATGCCCACAGCAGCACTGGGCCCCTCAGGCTGTTCTCACCTGTGTCCTGCATCACCTGTGTGAGGTCACGCCTTTGTCACACTGCACCTGGCTCAAATGAGCAGCCTGTGGAGCACTGGCAGGGGATGCCCCACGGTGTCTGCCTGGAGCTGGCATGCAGGGGTCCCCCAGGGGCCCTGCTGAAGTGTGATGCTGTGGTGCACTGATGGTTTCTCAGGAAGTCAGGAAATCTGCCCTGGCAGCTCCCCACCCCTCTGTGTGCTGCTGAGAGGGACTGACATCTCCTCAAGGCAGTGCCAGCACTGGGGGTGCTGACATCTAACAGAGCAAACACAAATTCTCCTTAACAGCACCTTCTCCACTTCATCCAGGGGCTGGGAGTGTGGCAGTCACTGTGGTTTAAAACAAAGCTAAAAACCAATAAACCCCACTCCTTCTGTCTTCCATTCTCTGCATTTCCTCCTGAGATGCCTTAGAGCTGTGGCAAGAGGAGCTGGCACAGGGATGGGTGCTCAGAGCCCATGCACCAGGGATCAGCCCTTCTCTGCTTGTGCACAGTGCTGCTCTGCTCGTGTTCCCACAGAGCAAATGGCAGCACAGATAAGGACATGAAAGTTTCCAAAACCAGGCACCCATAGTTAGCCCCTTGGAAAACAGCTGGGGTGGAGCCCAGTTTGTGGCGTGTGAGAGAGAAACTGAAGCAAAACAGGATGTTTTTGTGATTTAAAACTTATTTTTCATAATTCCTATTTAAAGGCTCGGTTTGGTTTTGAAGTTGTCTGCTACATTTATTGGGAAATTTATAACCCAGAGAGTTTTGTGTGTGTATGATATGTGCATGCAGATGTGTATGTGCACATGTCCTTGTGTAGACATTGCCTGTGAAGAGGCTACTGCTCAACCTGAGGAAAATTTTCCTCCTTAAAATGAGTAAAACTAGTAGGTACTAACAGCTAAGTAATGGCAAATATAAATTCTATGTAGCTCTTCTGTAAATCTTGCTGGTTTTTTGCTCTGAACACCTCAATATTGGAAAGATTATGTCAAATTATAAAGTGTTTACCAAAGACCCATGAAAATATTCATGACTGGAGATATTAGTTTATGCATAAATATGTTAAGCCCAAGTAATGGGAAATGGGGCATAACAGGCAGATCAGGAAGCCTTTGGGGTCATCTGCACCCCACAGGATGTCCTGTATTTAGCCTAATTTCAGCTGATGCAGTTTTCACACTGTAGATACTAAGGCAGAAGTGAAAAAGAAATACTGTGAGAAATTAAAGCAGGGAATAATATATGAATAGAATAATTGTCTTTAAATTGAATGTTTCTTGGAGTTTTCCATTGTCTGCCCCTTCAGGCTGTACTGGGAATGGAGGCACAGAGAACAACATTTCCAAAAAGCCTCATGGCCACTCTGCAGGTGCTCCTGGGGGCAGGTGAACCTCTACACCTCTGACCCAACCCCAGCCTGTGCCCTTGCATGTGGCATGAGGGGTCATTACTCCGCTTTAGCCTCACTCTGCTTGCCAGGGGATGATAACCCACTCTCACCACCCCATCCCCTGCAGAACATTGAAATTTTATTACTGCCTTCCAGGGAACACCACTTTCTGCCTTTGTTGTTTCTTTTCCTTGGCTCATCTCTGAGTTTCTGCAGTGGCTTGCAGCAGTTGCTCCTGTGGAATAATTATAACAGCCTTGTGTAGGGAACTTTATGTGCATAGTAGTGATTCCAATGCTTGTATTTTTCCACCTCTCATGCCATCAAAGAATGGGACGTGCTCTTTAAGGCCACACAGCCTGACTTGCGTTGGTTCATAGCATTCTTTTCAGTAAAGGAATGTGCACATCTCTTTGCTAGCCTTGGCAAACTCTCCCATGGCCTCCAGGTTATTTGATCTTCCAGCTCCTCATCATCTCTGATCAGATTCTCTCCCTCCCTTTCTCAGCCCACTGGCAGCTCTTCAGGCTGTGTTTTCAAACCTCTCCTTTGCATCTTCTTTTTCACATGGGTTCAGCTGCTCCCTCCTGCCTTCCCTTTCTTGACCTTTCTCAGCTGCTGAGCAATGACTCTCTCTTGGCCTCTATCACTGCTCAACCCTTAATGCCTTCCTGCAGCTCCAAAAACTGGCAAAAAAGTGCAATTGTTTAAGCCAAAATCTACTTTCATTTGCCCAGCTCGTGTAACTTTAGACTCAGAGCTCCACTGAAATTCATGATTGGATCCTCACTTGAGGCTAGGATGTCTATTTTTCATTTCAATCAACTGCAGAATTCTGTGGAATTAAATCTTGCAATTCAGCACAAACCTATCCCAGGGTTTGAGAAGTAGTTTGACAGTAAATGCTACTATGAGTGTGCCCACACTGATGCTGACAGGCAGATGAGCAAGCAGCAGGAGGAAAATGCCTTTCATGGTGTGTGTGCTAGCAGAGATGCTGTTGATTAACCCATTTTTCAGGCAGCCAGCTCTGCAAGTGCCATTTCACAACCACCACCAGCTCTGCAGAATGCTAACGGGATGCTTATAAGGCATAAAGGGATTAATGCTCAGCTCTAATGAAATCCAGATGCACAGAGCTGCCTCTTCTCAAAGTCCTTTCTCTGGCCAAGCTGCAAATGAAATGATTTAATCATTGTAAATAGATGAGAAGCACCATCACTCATGGAGCAGCACTCATTGAGCTCACAGGCACTGCTGGCAGTGCTGCTGGAGGGGCTGTGTCACCCACTGTCTCCTGGCTGGGTCACCCACTGTCCCCTTGTCTGCAGGGACATCAGCCCTGGGGAACCTGGGATTTTCCTTGGGGTACACAATTCCTGCAGGTTTTCATTAGGGCTGTGTCACCCACTGTCCCTCTGCCTGCAGGGACATCAGCCCTGAGGGGAACCTGGGACCTTCCTTGGGGTGCACAATTCCTGCAGGTTTTCATCAGGGCTGGCTTGGAAGCAGCCTCCTTCCATCCCTGAGCCAGTGCAGGGCAGTTCTGAGGCTGGAGGGTCTCTGGTCACTCTCCCAGGGGTGCTGTGGCCACTGGCACCGTGGTGGGGCTGTGGGAGAGGTGAGGAGCTGAGCCAGTGTCATGTGGAGCTGCACTGTCTGCTCAGGAGACCTGGAGCATTTCTGCCTTGTAAACTGTTTGTGGTTTGCACTTTCTCTTCCTTGGGCAGTTTATATTTTCCTTGTCACACACCAGACCTGGGTAGTCTGCATTTCAAGCACGGGGAGTTAATCTGGCCCTAGCAGGGTCTGGACCACCATACTCATGCTCAGAAGCCCTGAATGGAAAGGCTGAAGTAATTCGGCAGCTGAGCAGACTCAGCTGTCTACGACTTTTTAATTTTTAATATGGCAGGAGGAGGGGTTTTGAACCAAGAGGCAGGGGGAAAAGGAGATATTTTAAAGGCACTGAGGAATGTGTTACATTTTTCTGTTCCTCTGGTTTGGCTGCTCTGCAAGTTTTTCATTTTGCCAAAGCTCAATTCAGTGGACTGTTTATTTGCATTTTTACAGAAAGAACATGATTCTTCATTTACTTTGGCCTCATTGATGAATTTTTATACTGTGAAACCCAGCAAGTTCCCTTCCAATGTTATGTATATACAACTTCACAACAGAAAGTCCTACCCCACAGTACCAACCTAAATTAAATGGTCCAAAAGGTTTTATAAAAGTGTGTTCCCTCTGATTTCCCATGTGAGCAGAATCTGTAGTCACCTTCTAACCACTGGTGTCATGCTCATCATCAGAGCGTGCCTCAGCTTAAGGCCAGACACCATATATGAGTGTAGAGGTTTTCTTCACAGCTATAGAGGCAAGAATTCCTTGTGAAATGTTCCTGGGGTGGATTTCAGCATTGGTTCAAAGGAAGGAAAGGAATGAGGAAAGAGTCCTGATATAAATTTTTTATCAAAACATGTAGGGATAATCTGTTGTGATGGGTTTCCACCATGGGAAGGAGCACTTCAGGAAAATCCCAGCAGGTGCCAGAGTTTGGTCTAATCCATTGTCAACACATATTTCAAATTTACTTGGCCCTGGACATCAGAAATGTGACAAAACTGTCTGGTCCTCCAAGAAAAGGTGAAGAAATTTTGCAAAAGAAGGTTTTACATTTCTCACTGCTTTCCTCTAGCAGCTGTTCATGTCTTGCTAAGCCAAATGCTTAAAATTCAGAAGTATTTCTGAATCAACATCAATATTTATTGATCTTTTCAATTTCCATCAATTAGTAATTTGCTGTGCTAGTGACAAAGAGACTTGCATTTGTGTTGTTCAAGGTTTTTCAAATTGATATTGATGCAAAAAATACTTTGAGTGTATCCTTTGGATGTTCAGGGCCTATTCCTGCTGCAGGTGATGACTAAGACTCATCCTCACCAGCAGTAATCATTTTTTGTGCAGTGTTTTTTGTTGTCCCAGAATACAGAAACACCCTTCTCTTGCTGAACCTTAAAATTTGCAGAGAAAAGACCTCCTGTGGATGCTCTCATCAGAGGCTGCCTGTAATTTTCAGAGATTCTGCCCACCAACACTATATCAGGGTTGATGTTTGGAAATAGCAGGATGTTTTTTTATTCTTGTATTATTCAATTTTCACCTCTCTGTCTGGTTGTGGGTCCTCAGTGAGGGAGCACAGAGCTGCAGGTGGGCACAGTGTGTTTTACAGAGGCACAGCTGATGGATGAGAGCTGAGGTTTCCCTTCCTGCTCAAAGTTTTGTGCCCCTTTTCAGGTGCTTGTCTTTTAGTGACATTTGAGAGTTTTGCTCTGTTTTGGGACCCTGAGCAGAGCCCTGTCATGGACTGAACATTTGTGCTGTTCTCCAGGCATGGGCACTGCTGGAGGAGGACCAGGCAAGGCTGTGCTCAGTACCAGAAACAGCCCCAAGCCATGACAACCTCCAAGTGTCCTTATTTGGGTTCCAGTGCCATTTAAGAATATCCCCATATTAAAACAATGACACCAGCTGCTCAGAAAGACCTGCTTCAGGCAGGACTGATGCTCTGTGTGGTGACAGTCCCCTCCATGCCCTGCAGGACATCCTCCCTCATTGCCATCCACTGCTGGCATTGCTGCAGACCCCGAGGAAGGCACAGGGAACCCATGGGAGCAGGGAAAAAATGTGGCATGGAACAGATTAGTGTGAATTAAGCTGATCCCCAGGCACCTCTCTTTCCACCTCCAAGTGGAAAACCCACTTGGCTCTTGGCAGACAAGAGCTGTTTCTCCCAGTCCTGCTTATATGGGAGACTTTAAAATAAACCAGCAGGGTTCCATTTCTTGGAAGGAAAAGGAAATATTTCAAAGTGTGTCCTTGCAAGCTGATTTACTGCCACGGGGCTGTGCATATTTTAAGAAATGTTTTGGTTTGTTTGGGGCTGTGTATTAGCAGTAAGGGAGAGGGAAGCAGTTAGTGAAACATGACAGGAAGATGAAGTTGTGTAAAATGGCTCAGATAAATATTTACACCCGAGTTTCTTAGCTCTGAGTTCACATCAAACCATGGTTCATACAGAGCATGTTTTTTGCTGGGCCTGCTCCATTTTGGAGCCTTCTCCCTTCTCCCTGTTGGGTGATGCTGGAAGGAAGCTGGTGAGCAATGCCTGCTCCTGAGCACTGTCATGGGTGCACTATCTCTGCTATATATCTGCTATATATGGCATCCTCACACAATCACAGAGTGGCTCAGGCAGGAAGGGGCCACACTGGTCCATCCTCCTGCTCAAGCAGAGTCATCCCAGAGCTCAATGCACAGGATTGTGAGCAGACAGTTCTGGAATATTTCCAGAGAGGAGACTCCACACTGTCCCTGGGCAAGCTGTTCCAGTGAGCACAGAGCCTGCACAGTAAAGTTCTTCCTCATGTTCACATGGAACTGCCTGTCTTCCAATTCCTGCCCATTGCCTCCTGTCCTGCTCAGCACCACTGAGCAGAGCCTGGCTCCAGCCCTGACACCTCCCTTCAGACACTGATGGACATTGATGAGGTCATCTCTCAGCTCTCTGTTCTCAGGGCTGAGCAGCCCAGCTCCCTCAGCCAGTCCTGGTAAATGGGATGATCCAATCTTCCCCTGGCTGAGAATGGTGCAAAGAGAGGGAAAACAGTGCAGAAAACAAATCACAGACCTGGCTTTTGTTTTGCTCCTAGAACTCCAATCACTCACCTTTAGGAGACACTTGGAGGAGAAGTGGAGGGTTTTAATGTTATTCTGAGCTGGGCAGGAGGCTGAGAAGAAAAGACCTCTCTTCCAAGGAGCTGATGGCATGCTGTAGGAGGGAGTGCAGCTTTTCAGGGCACTGTCAGCCAAGACCAGGCTGGCAGAGTGGCACAGCACCCTGGAGAGGCTGGGGGCAGACACTCAGACCCTGCCCTGCCTCCCAGAGGGTGCCCGGGGATGGGTTTCCCATTTGAAGCAAGGGGGAATGGATGGCTGCAAGACAAGAGCTGCTGGAGCCCCTGCTAAAACTGCTCCAGCTTGAGGGGTCACATTCAGACTGTGCAGTTTGCTGCTGGGTGGCAGATGAAGTCCTGGAGCAGGGTGAGGGAGACAGCAGCTGTGTGAGTGCACTTTTCCCTAAACTCAAGTGTAAATGCACATATAATGGCAAGCTCAGTTTTTTTTCACGTAACCTAATACCTGATTTCCTTTTATGCACTGAACAATTGTCTCTTCTGTTTCATTATCTCTCTCTAATGGCATTTTCTAACTGGAAGTGCAACAGCAGTGTGCTATGGGGACATGGCAGGGGCAGGGACAGCACAGGAGGCAGCAGTGCTCACATTATCTCATTAAGAGGCTTTCGAGGGCCTGCCTCTGCTAATGTAAACTCATTATTGGAGAGGACAGCAGCAGTTGTTTTCACATGGATGGATCCAAGTCCAAGTGATGAATTGTTTCTCTACTCTCAACTGGGTTCTTAAGTGTTTTTTAAATGTTGTCTGAGAGCTAAGTGGCCATGTGCTACATTCATACAGTAATGTTTGCCCTGGTCCAGCAGGCCACTGGATTGCCCTGTCCCACTGACAGTGTGCTCAGCTGATCAATAGCAGCGATCTGCTATCTGCTCTGACACCCCATGCTGATATCATGAGAATATTTGTAGGAAGATAGTGTTTCACAATATCCATGCAAGAATAAGAATAATGTTGATGTTGTGGGCTCTGAACAATCTGTGATGCTCCAAATAATCAAAGACATTGTGGCCCATGTTTTACTCTCTCTGACCATGTCTTTAGCAACACAAGCCTCCCTGACAGATAAGAATATCAGCATGAAATGGACGCTGAATCCATGATTATAAAAACTGGGGTGGCTTTTTTTGAAGAGTATATGATACCCTTTAATCATCTTTGCAGCTGGGAAGTGACTGTTTGTCTAACAAGGGAAGAGTGACACTGATAGCTTAATGCTCCACACAGGGTAACAGAACCTGGCAGCTAAGAGCAGTGGGAGCAGAAAATTTCCCTTGGAAGTGTGAGCTGGGTGCTGCAATCTTACCCTGAAACGCTGGGGTTGACGAAAGCAGTGTGGTTTCAAAGAAACAGCGTATCAGTGTTTCTGAAACAAATATTTCAATTTAAGTTTTACAGAAAAATAGCCCTGTTAAACTTTTTTTTTCATTTCTGAATGGCAACATAACCAAACTGCATCATTCCAGTGCCACAGGCATTGCAAACTTTGACCAGCTGTTGTCAGAAGGAAAACCCACCCTGTACCAAGCAGATGACATTATTTTTCAGTTCCATCCCACCTTAACTATTTGGAGAATAACATTCAAGTGCAGAGGTCAGCAGGGAGAAAAAAACCCAACCAGTGCTGCTGGCCAGCTGAGCCGATAGCAGAGACCATACATGGATCTGGAATGAAGGGCATCAGACTCACAGCCCCCCTGGTGCCAAGAAATACACAGCTAAAATCAGCAGCTCACAGATGAGTAATGCACAAACATGGCCCAGAGTGTTAGAAGTGTTCAGGCACTTCCAGAGTGTGTTGGGTAAATGAGTCTCTGTTTCCATGGCACCAAAACAGCTCAGGGATCACGCTATGGCCTTCGGCACTGCTGTGATTCCGTGCCCAGTGAATGGAGCAGAGCTGACCTCCAGGAACAGCCCAGCCTGGCTGCAGTGTGGAGGGGCACAGCGAACTCCCCTCTTCCTGCAGAAGCATTTCTGTGGGCAAGGGCTGCCCAAGGCTGCTGGCAGCCAGGTGAGTGTGCCGGGGAGCTGAGCCCGGCCAGATCTGCTCCAGCCCAGCCCTTGGGCAGGAGGGTCAGGGGCTCCAGCATCACACAGGGGACCTGTAATGCTGCTTCTGGGTAGTGAGATGGGAGGGGGTTTGTGCAAGAAAACCATAAAACTGTAGAGCTTAGAAATATGCTGGATTCAGAGTGCATTTACATGGCACTGTGAGAACACTCAAGGTGTTAGGAGGCTCTGCCCTGGTCCAGCAGTCTCTTAAGAAAATGTCACTTACATGGGCTGGCCCATGCACAATCAAATTGTTTAAAATGAGATACACAGCTAGGTTCTCCCATGCAGAGACAGAGTACACAAGCAACTGTTTTACTTTGTATGCCTGCTGAAACCAAAGACAGAACAATTTATTATTCCTCTATTAAATAAGATAAGAGTGTGTGATAAGAATGTGTGATAAGAATGTGCTTGGTGTGCCATTGAGAGTTAGATATTTTCTTGTAGGTAGAGGCTCAGTAGGAGCACGAAAACATAGGCCTGGATTATCACTACTGCTGCTTCTAGAATAGTTAGTAGGAAGAGAACTAGTAAGGTTAGGAGTGGCACTGCTGGTATTGTGGAGAACAAGGCTGTTGTGGCTGTAGAGATGAGCTGGATGAGAAGGTGGCCATGCAAATTAAGTGTGTTAACCCTGAAATTGTGCCAATTAGCTGTGTGTCAAATTCCCTCAGCCAGATGATTGTTTTAGAGTGGCCAAAATGATTTCTTACCTACAGTAAGGGGATTCCATAATGTCAGTGATGTCCTGCCAAAGGAGTGGGACTGGCTAGGATCAAAGAGACTTTGGCTGAGGTCTTGGAAAGCAATTTTTTTGTTTGCCTAGAGTCTGTTTGGGGTCAGGCAGCTGGACCTCTGGACAGCTGATGATCTCAGCATTTTTTTCCAGAGAGATCAAGTATGGGGAGTACCTTGTGTCCTGTAGCCGCAGCATTCCACTGGAGAGTCCCAGTGCTGTCTTTGTTGGACTTCCAGGGGTAGCCCAGTGCCTGCTGGAGGTGGTGCTGTAGAACCAGCACCTGTAGCGGCTGTAGAACCAGCAACCTGTAGGTCCTCAGACAAGGCTGCTTGGAAAGCATTGCTGCCACCATTCAGGAACACTGATCAGAAGAAGAAATCCACCAGAACTGACTCCCTGAAGTTTATTCTGGGATAAATGCCCTCCTACACTAAAAAATTCCATCATGTCTGTCCTTAGCACCACCTGTACCCCAGAAGAGAGTGGCTTTGGAGTGGCCAAAATGATTGCCTTGCCTACAGCCAGGTTTTGTGTGCCATGGGATTCTTTGGCACGGGAGATCCTATCAAGGGTTTATTACAATGCCTCTGAAGACCTTGCTGCAATCTGCAGTGCCCCTGGCACAGAGGTGCCTCAGCTCACCCTGTCCTCATCAGTGACCTCTGCAGTGGCAGCTGCTGGCATTTGTCCCCAGGCATCCACACTCATCCTCACTGCTCACCTTCAGATAATGCATGGCTGATGCTTTGCTGCATTATGTTTGTGGGAATGTTTTATCCTATTAAGGCACTTCCAGAAGCCAGATGTTCTGTTTTAGTAGGGGCTTCCTTTTTTAAAAACAAGCATTTGTGAGCTGATGTTATTTTTATTCGGTTCTCCTTGTGAAAGTTCCATAGACAGATTTTTGCTTGGCAATGTCACAGCAGGGTAAGAGGGATAAATTGCTGTCCATCTGCCTCTGTCTACATTTGTACATGTACCCAGGGAACCTGCTTAGGGAGCACTAAGGATACTCAAAGCTGAATATTTATCTATTAGGAAATTGATTTATGAAGTCTCACTTGCAGGCCTGCTCCAGCTTTGAGTTATGTAATCATACATTCTTTTTCGCAAGGTCATCTGTGCTTTGGAGGCCTCTATTGGACCTGATCAGGCACGGAGACAGGAGTCTGTGTTGTGGAAAGCTCTAGCCTGTAGGATTCCCAGGTCGTTGGCTGCAGAAGTCAAAAGGTGTCTTGTAAACCAAATGGGAGATGAGGAGGGTGTCCCTTCCCTGGCAGCTGGACTCCACTCCAGCCTCTGCCATGGATTCCCTTTCTGAACAGTTTTAAATCACTTCCACCAACTTTTATTTTCTCACACAAACCCCTGGAGACAGACTTGCAGCCATGCTGAGCTCTTGCAGCTCCAGGGAGGGTAACCAGAAGCAAACCTGCCCCAGCCAGCCTTCCAGTTTGCTCTGAAAAACCTGACACAACGTGGTGAACACCAGGCACACAAATTGGCTGAAATGGTTCTGTCCTTTGCATTTCCATCCCTGATATGAGATAAAACCTTCCCCTGGCATCAGAGGAATGCTAATGCAGTCATAAGGTGCTGAGCTGTAACAGCCTTGCATCCTCAGAGATGGGACCAGGGAGCTCCCGTGCAATGAGTGTTTCCACTGCTCAGCACAGACCTTGAAAAGTATACAGTTAACAAAAGCAACATCCTTTCCCCTTAGGAGCCCTCCCTCATCAACCAGCAATCATGGCTTCTTTAATTCCTAGAATTTTTCATATTTTGTAACATTCAGAAGTCAAAAGATCAGTAAGTCTCAACATGCTCTGAACTCCCTGGCACTTAAAGCTCTAACATAGGCAAATGCTGAAATTAGAAATGAGCCACGGGACAGATTTTCCCATGCTCACTAATCAAGAGTCACTGATGTAAGGATTTCTCTCCCAGGCTAAAATCTCTCATCTTTCTCCAGCACAAAATTTACTTAGCAAATAAAAGGGGACCTGTGACCTCTGTATATGTTGACTTGGATAGTTATAATTTCTGACTCTTGGGTCTCACCATTACAGTCACCCCAGTTGTGGGTTATACAAGACTTGGTGGCTGTGGCTGTTAAAAAAGACACAAATGTCTTGAGGTTAGGCTGCCTGCAGAGAGGCCTGGTAACAACCTGTTTGCTGAACTGGGAGTCATGGAAAATGAAAATAGAGAAAAATCTACCAAGGAACCTCATCCATTCCTCCAGCTGATGAAGAAGTACAACTTCCTAGAGCATTACATGCTCTTCATATCTTGGTCTGGTTCAGTTTTAAATTGTATTTCTGTACCTTTCCTTACTAAACTATTCCATGAGTGTTTGGAAGTTTTCATGAACTTCATACTTTAGGTTTTTTTTCTCTGTTTATTAATATAATTACTTGGAGATTTGGCTGTGAAAACATAAATGTGAGAGTTGACCAGTGTTTTAATGATCAGGAAGGGGAGGGAGGTGTGTGGCAGCACAGATCATGGCTCTCAGTGCTGAGGTTTCATGATTATTAGCTAGACAAGCAGAGAATTTGGAGAGTGCAATGAGCCAGTCTGCTCCCAAGATGGCCAGGCTAACTTGAATGTCTTTTTGTCTTGCAGAAGATGAAGCCCATCGTCCAGAGAAGACGATCTACCTCATCTGCCATTACTAAAGCTCTTGGAAAATCCAAGTCCCATTCCAGGTAGAAAAAATACCTTTCTGACTCCTGTTTCCATCTTTCTGCCTGCACAGACTGAAATCAAATTGGTTTTCAAATTCATTTAACCATGTAGAGGGGAATTGAGTCCTGTGGAAGGGGCAGGTGAGGGCAGGCAGGGGGGACAAGGCACCAGACAGACGTGGTGGGTTGCAGGACATGGTTGATGCAGATTTAGCACCCCTGAGGAGCATCCTGGGGTTCCACCTCAGAGTTTCCCTGTGTAGCTCACTCAGTGCCTCTCTGCAGCCCCTGCTCCATGTGGGCATTGCCAGTGGGAGGGACAGTCCTGAGAATTGCTTCTGCCTCAGCTACAGGTGCACCTGGGCAGGTGAAGGGGCTGGAGCTGCTTCTGGAGATAGAGACAGTGGTGGGAGGCGTGCCCAGGCCCTGAGAGCCCTGTGCAGGATGGCATCAGCTCAGGACATTTGTTGGAAGAGCTGCCAGACCCAGACCTGCTCCAGGTCAGCCTGTCCCTCTCAGGGAGCCGCAACTTTTCCTTCCTGCCGGCTCAGGCAGTGGGGAGCTGCCCCCATGCCTCCACCTCCATTGAGTGATGCTTTGTTCCTGCAGTGAGGCACCAGGAGTGCCAGCAGAGTCAGGGAGCCACATGCCAGACATGCACATTTTCTGCTGAAACACAGAGTGTTCCTACCCAGCCCTGAGCTGGGCACCCCAGCCCAGTGGGAGCCGAGTCCTCCTTGATCTCCTCCCCTCCTGCAGCACTGTGTCACTGCCAGGGACAGATAATGGGACACCACGGTCCTTTCTGCCTTGCTCTGATAGCACTCTTGTAAATAACATTTCCTGAGGGATTTGTTTACTTTGATTTTTTCTTTCTTTGTAAGAAAGAGAAGATAAAGCTGAACTGATTGATCTGGACCAGCCCTCCTGAAGAATATCCCTTTAGTATCCCACCATTGGTGGTGGATGCACAGTGCAGCCTGCTTCTCTGGAATGAGGGGGGAGTGTCAGTCTCACAGAACATTTAATATGAAGGGCAGGACTCATTTTCATTTGGTTGTCATTTGAAAAAGTTGTGTGACTTCTTTTTCCTTCGTCCCACCCCCTCTAAATTGCAGTAGGGAAAAAAAAAGTGAGGAAGAGAAACAAATTCTTGACTTTATTTGGATGGAGAACATCCTCATGAGGGAGGGAAGCTTTAAATGTTTCTTGTGATGAATTGCTATGGAGGGAGCTGGTCCAATGCCATCTTTGCTCAAGCCATGAAAGCATCAGTGAGATTTTTTTGCTATCCTGGCATTGTGTTTATAAAGCTGGGTAATCCTCCAGCTTTACGAAATCCATTGCTTGGGATTGTGAGATGCTGTGGCTCCCACTGCTCAGCTGATGGACATGGAGAGTTTTAATATCATATCTGAAGGTGATTAAGCTTCTCACTTACAGCCTCACAGCTGCATAAGTCAAGATTCACTTGGTGGTGGCTGTGGAGGAGGGAAGAGGGAATTTCTGTTTGCCAGAGTGCAGGTGTTCTGTGACTGGGGGAGGATTTTAGTAAAGCAGCTACTGGCTGGTTTTAACCTCATTCGTGTGAAATCAAGTGAGTTCAGTTATGAGGCCAGTGGAAAGTGAGTTAAGACCAACAACGTCAAAAATACTGCAATTACAGCTCGTGTGGGTTTTTATTTGTTTGTGTAGAGTGTCCTCAGACTAGAGGGTAGAGCAGCAGAGGGAGAGCAGAATTGCTGAGGGGTGAAGGGAAGGCAAGTATCCTTGCCTGCAAGCAAGATACACATTTTTGTCTATATGTACAGACAGGAGGATCTCTGTGAGGTTTTTTCTGTGTCAGTCTAAGACCATGTCTCAGAGTTTCACTATTTCACCAATTAAGTCAGGCTGAGGCACACAAACATAAAGTGTGAGCAGGAACTCTTGCATGTTCATGCAGCACAGAAATGGCTGTGGGAGCTGCTGTGCCAGCTGCCCTGAGCCCAGAGCGGTGCTGAGGAGATGCTCTGTGGGGTGCTGAGCTGCAGGCCAGGACACTGCCCTTGGCAGAGCTCTTCCAGCTGGGGACAGCACAGGGAGAGGCTCTGGTTCAATCTCCACGCTGCCCTGTTGACTGAAGTCAACGTGCAAGACCCCTCAGGGATTTTTGGAAATGGTGAGCACCTCTATGAATCTCAGTGGAAACAGCAAGCTGGATGGCTGCCAGGCAAGCCAGAATCAGATGTCTGGAATTAGATGAGTACATGCAGTTCATTTTCTTTTTGCTGCAACTCTTGTTCTGACAAATTGTTCAGTCTGGATGGAAAACATGCACAGAAAGGGCAGTGCCCCCACACCCAGCTGAGCCACGCCATGAGCCACGGGCTTTCCATGGTCAAGTCATAGCTCACACACTTGTGCAGGAAGTAAGTCTTTTACCTGAGTGAGAAATCACTCAAAAACTGCTATTTCAGCAACTTAATCTCACAAGATTGGGTGTGGGCTTTTAGGCAGTTTTCTGTCTGAGGCTGGTAAAGTTAATTGCGCCGAGGCAGGCCAGTGTGGGTCATAATAGAGCGCAATAGAAGGACAGAGCTCTCAGGCTCCTCCAAAACAGAAAAGGAAAGCTTCTGACAAAGTTTTGTGATTTTTTTTTTTACTCCTCCAGGGAAACTACTCTTTCCTCTTCCCACTCAGACAATGGGCTGCCAAGTGGGGTGTTCAGCAGCCCAGGCTCCACCTTCATCCTGGACGAGCGAGTGCAGCTAACCGTGGGCCTGCAGACCCAGGAAAGACATCTGATTTTGTTGAGTGATGTGCTGGTCATTGCCAAGTCCAAGTAAGAGGAATTTCCACTCCTTCCCTTTCCCCAGTAGGGGCTGTTGAAGCTAGGCTCAGCATGTGGTGGGATTTTTGGGCTGCAGAGCCAGGTGTTGGACTCAATGATCATGTGGGTACCTTCCAACTCATGAGATTTTATGAGGCTCTGATCTATTTGTGGAGCACATAGCAGCCTCTAAAACAATGTTTCTTTGGAAATGTGGATTTAAACGTGGTATTTCCCCTTCCACCTTCACAAATTCTTCTTGGAATTAATGTTTCACTCCATTTGTCTGAAGAAAAAGGTTGTCTAATCAGTTTTCCCCATTTCCCTATGAGGTTGCTTGAAGATACACCATGAGGGCAAGAGGCAGAAGGACAAAACTGATTTTCAGTCTGACTCCTTCTGTCACATATAAATTAAGAGCTCTTGAAAGGAGAATGATCAGACTCTGAAGGTCTAAATGTTATTCTCTGGCCTAAGGAATTCATAAATTCCATTGTAGATCCTCCTCCAGCCTGAAGCTAAAAAAGCAAGTGCATCTGAGTGAAGTGTGGACCGGCACCTGTCTCAGTGAAGTGACAGAGAAAAAGATGAGTCCTGAGAATTCATTTGTCATTGGCTGGCCCATCACCAACTACGTTGTCACCTTCAGGTACCTTATCAGACATCAGTGCTCCCTTTGCACCCCAGTAGCTATTCAGGTCTCCTGTGTCAAGTGAAACAATGACTGAGGCTAAAGGGCCCATTTCCTTTTCCATTTCCATACCCTGAAACCCGGGTAACCTGTGCTGGCAGCAATAGTTCTAGGAACAGCAGACTTTGGGAAGGAAATACTAGGAGAAAGAAAATAGCAGTTAAAGGTCGCTACAAAAATAATGAGGGCCCACAAGATGAGTTAACTCCAACTTCACAGAAAAGGATTTTCCCTTATCTGAACACTCACCAGTCTGACAGGAAACCTGGTCCAGTTTGTCGCTGGGATTTTTTTTGTTATTATTATTTTTGGTATTTGTTAAAATAGAACAGAAGAAGGAAAGGACTGTGCTTTTGTTCCAGGGCTTTGCAGGAAGCAACTTTGACTTACAGCCTTATATAAATGCAATTGGGTAGAGTTTCCAAAGGCTGTTACCCATTCAGCATTTGTCTGATGATCTGCCTCCCTTTTTGTCTTCAGCTCAGCTGATGTGAAGGAACGATGGCTGTCAGAGCTGCTGGGGTAAGTGACCCTCCTTTCATCCTCCTTCCATGTGGTTCCTCTACAGGCCTTAGAGAAATCTGCCCTTCAAATTGTGCTCTGATTTTCAGCATGTCAAGTGTCTAAGTGCTGATTGAAATACCGAGTTTTGAAATCTGAATATTGATGCCCCTAGGAGAGTGCAAAATTGGTGCTAACAGTTGGGAAAAAGGGGCCTCCATCAGAAGATGATGTTGATGGAGCATCCTTTTTCCTTTGGAGCTGGAGGTTGACTTTGCTAACACTTGTGGAACTGTCACAAGTGTTACTGATTCTTCAGATGTTTTTTGATTTCAACTAAAATTTTTATTACGTTGCATCTAGAGGCTACAGTTTTTTCTTTTATGTTTTATATGTTGCTTCCACTAACACTCAGACAAAAATGTTTATATAGAGACAAAGAGGGGGGAAAAATCTTCTGATTTGTGGAGAGCAGTAGTGATCCTGAGGGAACACTGGAAGGAATTATGCAGACACATCTACCTGCACTGAAGTACTGCATGGGGGGGACTTTTAGTCTTTGTGCTCCAAGTAGATAAAGAAGTCACTAAGAGCATGTGGCCTCACTATGAACATTACATTCATGTTTGTCATAATTAATCTGTATTTATTACAGTGCCAAGGAGGATGTCCCATCCAAATTTTAGGGTCCTTCTCAAATTTGGTTGGGAAATTACATCTCTTCCCCTTTTCTTTGACTTTCAGGCATATCAATGAGGTAAAACAAAATGAGTTTGTGAAGACTCTGACCCTTCAGATCGTTGTGCTGGATGATGACAACTGTTCTTCTGTAAGTAAAGCTAAGGACCTGCTTGTCAGATCAAGACTACACAGGGGTCTGTGGAGTAGGGGAGAGAATGCAGGGCTGTGCTGATATTCCAGCATCTGAGTATCTGCATCCTTCCCACTTGGAAGCCCACTTGGAGAGTTTTGGTTTGAGAAATGAGGAAGTAGCCAGGCCCTTATCAAACAGCACTTAATTTTTAAGATTATTCTTCCCCTCTGACTTTTCTCTTTTCCTTTTGCTTCAGTTCAAAATTCATGACAGTTTGTAGCTGAGTGCCACAGTCAATTCCTATTTCCAGTGCTATGAATTGAGGATATTGATCACAGAGTCACTGAATTGATTTACTGGAATGTGTCCCAGCCTAGCATACATTTCTTGGCTTCATGCCGAGCTTGGTGGGTCACATTTGCCTCCTGGGTGTTCTTCCCTCCCAGAGTGACCCCTGACACTCTGGTTGATGAGCATTGCCATGTTCCATGTTCACCCTTTTGAGTAACAGTGGCATTATAATCAGCCAAACACTGATGGGATCAAACACAGCATCTAAGCACCACCCACCTCCTGTGATTTCTGCTGGATGAAATCTTTGGATGGTATAATAGACCCATGACAGAAGAAGGAGTGGAGAATAGCTTTCACTTTGTATACCCATCATCCTTTCTGGTGTACTTCAAATTTGTACAGCTCATCCAACCATGAACATTTAGTAAAGACAGTCATTAGACACAGATGTGACATTTCCCCCAGATTTTGAAGCTATAAGAAACTGCAACCAAACTTCTCACCTTTGTCTTAGCTTCCTGTATTCTCTCTGTTTGCCTTTCTAGACTACTGCAGTCAAGGTGTCCAATGTGGAAACTGCAGAGAGTGTGATGAAGAAGACCCTTCTACAGCTTGGGCTCCCTGTAAGTGGCAGATTTTAGCTAAAGATGTTGGCAGCATCTGCTTCACAGGACAGAGTGGGTGTGGAAAAGTGTAGATTTGCTGTCTGCTGCTTTCTGAGTGGAGGGCAACATCATGGACCCTCACTCTGGCCCCTCTCAGCTAACATTTTTCTCTTTGTTCCTCACCCAACAGGGCAGGACCAGTGAACACCACCTGTGGGTGGTCTCAGGAAAAGATGAGCCTCCTTACCCTCTCATTGGTAAGAGCCCTCTGGCACCAGAGGAAAAAGTAATAAATTTTATTAGTGTATGTGGCAGAGAAACATCACAAACATTGCACTCTTCACTTAAAAAGCAAAAGCAGGGAGACTGTTCTTGATGTAAGATGTGATATCAAGTTGCTGTGAGATGTCACTTGGCTTTTATCATCTCAGCATCCACATTTAATCAAAGCATGGTGATATCTTTGAAAAACCTCACACTTACCTCCCTTTTCCAAGCAAACCTGTGCATTTCTGGGTGGTAGCCCATCATACTTTTCAGCAGATGCTCCAAATAAATGGGAGATCTTTAGGCTGGCCCAAGAAGTACCTTGTTTGCAGCAGGTGTGGTGCCGGGGTAGGACATGCCTCAAAGCCTAATTCAATCCCTCTGGCTGCTGGTATGAGCTTGCAGGGCTCCAGGTGTGGAGGCTGGTCATACTCTCCTGCTCAGCTGTGCAGGCATCTCCTCACAGGCAGAGCAGGAGGTCAGGGGCAGCCTCTGCCCACCTTCACTGTCTGTGGCAGAGGTGTCCACTGACCTCTGTCAGACAGAGCTTCTCCTGACACTTCCCAGGCCCTTTGCCTTTGGGCTCTGTCAGAACCAAACTAATTGCTGCAGTCAGGTGGGTATTCAGCAAGGGTGTTTTACATCTAGAGGAAAGCACTTTCACAACTGAAAGAAGCAATATTTTTCCATGGTCTATTGGTGACTTACAAGCCTCTAGTTAGGAAGAAAACATATTTCTCCTACTCTTTTGGTACTTATTTAGTTTTTATTGCATTTCAGTTCTCAAATAATGACAATATTTTGTGCTTTCTGCACAAAACATTGCACCATATTGAAAACCCAGTTTGTTGAATATGGGTTGCTATTTTCTGAACTGCAACCTTAATCCTAAACTGACATCATGAGCACATGTAGGCCACTTGCATCAATGCCTTCACAGGCTGTTTATTTGAAAACTTTCCTTCTAGGTTTTAGGAACTCCTCAGGCTTGAGGGAGGGTAGGTGTGTATATGGGAGCCTTGAGGACAATCACAATGGTGTTGGAGTGCTACAGATGTGTAGGGGATGATTTCAGAAATAGGAGGAACATTTTAAAATAAACTTCTGAATTTTGTCTGTTAAGTTCTAAGCATTCATCATGGAGATCACCAAAGCTGGAATTTTTCAAGAACAGTAAGAGTTTTTACCATAGCTCTGCATTTTTCTTGCTCTTTACACAACTCTGCTCAACAGGGCACGAGCATCCCTTCAGCATTGCCCTGAGCTGTCTCCGGGACTCTGCTGACCATCAACAAAGAACCAACAACAACACTCTCCTGGCTGATGGCACAGAGGCTTCCCTCCTTGCTCAGCTCTCAAAGGAAAAACAGTGTCAGTTTGTCCTGAAACCCAGACTCCAGGCTCCAATGCAGCTGAGGAGAGGTAAGGGCTGCAGGAGTGTGGTACAGCCGGATAGCGACTTTTACTGACCAGTGCAGTGCTGAGCTCTTCTGGCATCATACATGTATCCAGAGTTGCTCTCACACCTGAATGGAATGTAAAGAGGAAGAGACTGCAGAGAGGTGAAATTTCTCTGTGCAAATGTTCAGACTTAGATTTCAGTCCTTTGTTAGTCTGCAACTGCAAGTCATTGTAATAGAATCATAGAAAAGGCTGAGTTGGAAGAGAACCATCAGTATCACTGAGCCCTGTACCCAATAGCCCCACCATCTGCCTGAGAGCATTGTCCATATGCTCCTTGAACTCAGACAGCTGTGACCACTGCCCTGGAGAGCCTGTTCCAGTGCTCAGCCACCCTCTGGGTGAAAAACATTTTCCTGAGATCTAACCTAAACCTCCCCTGACTCAGCTTCATGCCATTTTCTTAAGGCTTATCACTGGTCACAAGGGTGAAGTGATTCTTGCACTGCAGGGACAGCAAGAGAAGAATGGTGATTGAGAGTTTTGCTGGTGGTTGAGAGAAGAATAAGTGATTTCACTGCTGTATATTGTCTAACCATCCACATTAAGAGTGCAGTTAATAAACAGGTGAGGGTAGAAAGAGCTTGTTTCGCTGGGAACTCTGCCTCCACTGTAGATCACTCACTGTCCAGCAGATAGGGGTGTAATGAAGGTGTGTGTTTGCTTCCAGAGTCACTGCAGAAGCACACCAAGAGGAAGAAGTCCTTGATTGACTGGGCCCTGCGCCGCAGCACCAGCACCCCCACGGGCAGCCCTCCCTCACAGTCCCCTACCACACCCCGCAAGCTCTTCGGCCTGTCCCTGTCCTCTGTCTGTCCTGATGGAATCCTTCCCAAGCCAATCATGGTGAGCAGCAGCCTGGACTGCTTGTCTTGATGTGAATTTGATGTGTTTAGCCCAAAATTTAAAGCCACTTGCAGCTCTGATGAGGATTGAATGGGGAAGAGGATCATAGTTTACTTGTGATCTAGACTCAGTAACAAGGGTGGGAACAACCCTCTCCTGTAATCCCATCACTTCCTTTACAGGCATCTGTCCTTTTCAGTGGGTGTCTCAAGGTCATCACCAGCTGACAAGGGGCAATGTCAGTGCATCCTGCCATGCTATGTAGCCTAGAACTCACTCACTACAAAAGTCCCCTGGGCTTACACTTGTCACAGAATAAGCATGCCCACATGAACTTTATCTGAAGCTTGCCTGTCAGGTTCTTGTCCCTGGTTAGATTAAGATAAATCTCTTGTATTGTTTTCTTCCCATTACTGACTCGGTCATCTGCTAATTACATTGCAACACATGATGAATAATATACACAAACAAGAGGGTAAAGAATTAGGCTCTAAAGTACAACTGGCTTTTCTCTTAGGATATGCTGCTCCTCTTGTACCATGAAGGTCCCTCTACTACAGGCATTTTCAGACGTTCTGCCAATGCCAAGACTTGCAAGGAATTGAAAGAGAAGCTGAACTCTGGAGGTGATGTTCGGGTGGATGGAGAGTCAGTCTTTGTGGCTGCAGCTGTCATCACGGTAAGTGTGGCCAAGTAACTCAGCTTGTCTGGGCCAGTGGCACCTTCCTTCTTTAAGGAAGCAGTGATTCTTTATGGGTAGGGAGGATTCACCTGTTTGTGTGCACAGAGGTGATTCAGTGGCCTGGTTTTCACATGCAGACATGTGCAGCCCCTCAGGATGGGGCTCCCTTTGGCACCTGCCCATACCAAACCACTCCCAGCAGGAAAAGCATTGATGTCCACCTGCAAGGCAGCTGTGATGTCTGTACAGTGCCAAATAACATGGGAGATGCTGCACTGACATATGCATAAAAACCCTTTGGTTGCAGCAGCACAGATGTTTTCTGTCATTCCTGAATGCAAGGCAGAGGCTGCAGACAGTTTGGAAGGCTTGTGCCACCTGAGGGCAGCTGTTCTGCAAGCCCCAAAACAGGAGCTGACCTGTGCTCTCTGAACCTCCAGCCTTCACCCTCTGATCAGCCAGCAAGCACAAGGGAAAGCAGCTGCTAAATCCAAGCAGAGGGGCTGTGGTGGGTGGAGGATGAAGCTTGTGATAAGACCCATGTTTCAGTAAGGAAAAACATGTATTTTGTACTGGCAATTAAATCTGGTCAGAGTAATTTAGGCAACAAAGTATAAAAAAAACCCCTTTTTTCTTGTTGGCCTGATATCCAGGCAGTTCCCAAGACAAGACATACATTGAGTTGTTGAATAGTTCCCTGAGAAAAACCAGCAGTCCTCCTAGCTGAGAAACGTTTCAGAGAGATCTGTGCAGAGCCCCAGGGCTGAGTCCTCTGCTGGACTGGAAAAGGGACAGTCCTGCTCTGGAGAAGGGGCAAAACAGAAGGGCTGCCTGTTCATCCTGCAGTGCTGCCACAAAAGAGCCTGAGGAAGACAGCTTGGTGGGCATGGGAGGGGAGAATAAACATGTTTGTGCAGTGTCTTGTTTTATCTTGTGCTTTATATGAATAAACAGTGACTATATGCATTGTGAAACTGAAACCAGGAATTCAAAACTGACCAGCCTGCTCTGCATATATATATTTAATTCAGGATTTTCTCCGAAATATACCTGACAGTGTTCTATCCTCAGACATGCACGGACTGTGGATGGAAGCTATGGACACAGAAAATCGGGCACATAAGATTGAAGCTATCAAAAGGTTTGTAAAAGTTTCTTTTGGTGGGTAAAGGGGGATCCATATGAGCCTTAGAACAGCCTTCATTTTCTGGGAGATTACTGGCAATGCTCCAGGCCACAGGGGAGGAGCTATTGCTGATTGCCAGTGTCATGGATCAGAAAATTTTCTTTTCAATGGTCTTTTTTGAACATCCTCAACATTTCTGATCCCAAAAAAGTAATTTAAAAATTCTCTTCTGATGATTAGTTCAAATTGCCAGAACAAGTAAATTGAAAAAGCATAATAATTCAGCTACTAGGAGTACATCTATGGTAGCAGAATTAAATCTTTAGTGACAGTAACTTTATTCTTACGTGCACAAAATGAGGTTGATCATCATATAGGCAGTTAGAAGAAACAGCCCTGTCAAGGTGGAAATGTGGACCTTGAAAACAGCTTTACTGCCTTGAAACTGCTGCCCTGAGCATGAGCAGTTTATCAGCTGCTGGATATCCCATTTATTCAACCATGGCTCAGCTCAGTTTTTGAACCTTAACATTTACCCTGGGCCTTCTTTACCCATGTTCCCCACAGCACATGACACAGCAGTGTCTGTGGAGTGCTGCTGGCCTGGAGCTGTCTCCTGTCTCCTCTGGGCATTCCCTGTTTAGTTAAGGCATTGTGGGTTTCCCCCACATGCTTTGAACCCAAGTCCCTTTGTCTGAGACCAGAGCAGGTGGGAAATTTGGATGCAGAGTTGTGGCTCTCACATGAGTTGGTGGACGGGAGTGACACAGATTCACCTTATTATCAAATGGGGATGTCTCAGGCTGGGTACAAAGGGGCAGGAGGAGGGAAAAAGCTTTGGGATGCAACTTCTGGAATCCGAAGAGCAGATGTTTGTGAACAGCACTGTTTTCCTTTTCTCCCACTCCCTGAATAGTCTCATCAACCAGCTTCCAGAGGCCAACCTCATCTTACTCAGACACCTCTTTGGAGTCCTGCATCATATTGAGCAGAATTCTGGAGTGAATCAGATGAATGCCTTTAACCTGGCTCTTTGCATAGCACCCAATATGCTGTGGCTACCGAGTCCCACTGGGCCTGAAGAGGAGAGTCGCTCTACAAAGAAGGTAATCTTCCATGGGTTTGGGAAAACTTCTGGTTTCCTCTTTCACTGCTTTTTATGGTACTGCCTTTTGTAGTCTACAGGAAGGCACAGGGCCAGTGGCAGTGCTGGCTGAGTAGCAGCCAGGCCCCATCCTTTCCTCTGTGCTGGGAGGGGTTTAGCCCCTCAGGCTGTCCAGGGTGAAAAAGCAAGCAGTGATTGCTTCACCAGATGAGCTTCCTATATGGCCAAGCAAGCCCAAGAAAACTGGAGCAGCTGAAGTTGGACACTGCCACCTCAGCTGGAACAAAATGAGCAATGAGCACAACAGTGCACCAGAAAGGAGGAATGCTTGCTTGGAGCTTATGAGGTGCAAGCAATAGTGAGGAAAACTGTAGAATGTGCTATACCTGGCTCACAGCACTAGTTCACATAGTTCATATTCTTGCCTCAGGTGTTCATACAGATGCACTGCCACATTATTAACAGCGTCTTGATGAAATTACATCTTTGTAAAAAAAATGAGACGATCTGGGTATGATTTTACTTGCTCTGTTTTCATGAAACTGAATCTGTGAATTCCTGTCTTTGCCAGGTGGCCTTATTAGTGCAGTTTCTGATTGAAAACTCAGGAGAGATTTTTGGGGGTGATATTGCTTCCTTGTTCCAAAGACCTGACATAAAGAAGTCCAAAAATTCAGCGGAATCTCTGGGTAAGTTGGTGGTAGTAAATCTTCCAGAAATATTTAAAATCTTTTAATAGGTAAAGTCCTCAGACAAAAGAGTTTGCTTTACCTTCACCATTCTTCTAAGGACCAACATTGAAAACCAGCTAGGTTTTGTTTTCCCTTTGCCTGCCAAGCATAGGCAGGAAGAGAAAGCAAAGCAGAGGGTTGAGGTGCAGAAACTCCAGTGTGTCCCCAGAGATGGCTGTCTTTCTTCGTGGCTGCTGTTAAACCTGCTCTAACCATTGCAAGAATTTAATGTAGCCTTAACACTGCCATGTCCCAGCAGTATTTTTATTTTCCAGGTTAGTTCTATAAAGCTAAACCACATGGTTTGTATGGAAAGAGATTGTCTCTGTTAGCTATCCTATGAATACAGGCCCATGGTGAAAACTGGTCATCAAGCCAGAATTTTTTTATTATTTCCTATGAGAATAATGAATTATCTTTGTTTTTCTATGGGTTCATACAATTTCCCTGGTTTGGTTGTGAGGTACCAAATATATGGCAACAAATAAATTTGTGTGCTCTGCCCCAGACATAGGCTTGGCTCAGCATGATGATTCCTCCGATGAGCTGGAGTTTTCCACTTGTGATCCAGAAGGGCCAAAGCACCACCTGGAATCTGATGATGCCATTTTTGAAGTACCCAGAAGTTTGTTACTCGATGAGGATCAGGAAGACTGGGACTTGTTCAGCGAGATCACAGCCTGCTACCAGAGCAAAGCGCAGACCAACGCCAGTGCAGACAGCTACGAGCTCCTGGAGGAGGACGGCTCCTTCTGCTCCATCGGCTCCATCCGCTCGCTGAGCCCGGCCCGGGACCGCTGCTCCTCCGAGCCCAGCGTCTGCCTCAGCTCCCAGCTGCCCCCACAGAGCCACGAGCCCGTGGCCCGCCAGTCCAGCTGCGACGCCACCATCATGAGCAGCCACGCTGACTACGTCCACAGGCTCAGACAGCTGCAGATGGAGAGCCAGAAGCTCATTGATGAGGGCCTAAGCCCTGGGGTTAATAAGGCCAGGCAGAGCTTGTGGCAACCACCTCAGACCACCTCCAGGGTGAAGCAGATCAGCCTTCAGAAGTCCAGCCTGTCCAACAGGTCCAGTTTCTCCAGCCTGTCCTCTACCACCACCTCCCCCTCTGCCTCCTCACTTAGCTCCTTGGACAGTGCTTTCTCCTACTGCTCAGAGTCATCAGCCATCAGTCCCACAGAGGTCTCATCCCTGCCATTCATGTTTGGCACTTCTGCCAGGCTTCATGCTGTGTCTCCCACGGCTGCCAAGAGGTCCCAAAAAGAGTGGCACAAATCCTTCACATCTCCTTTACACCTGTGCAATCTGGACAGTTTTCATGAGGGTGAACCCAAGGCTGGAGAGACCAGTCATTTCTTTGGAGAGCAGAAAAGTTTTCCATGTGTCAGCAGAGCTGCCATGGGAAGCTCATTCACTGACATTGACTGGGAAGAGGAGGAGAGACAGCTGAGCTGTTCAGGGTACCCTGGCCCAGGGCTCAGGAGCCAGGATAATACCAAAGAGTTTGAAGAAAGCCCTGAGTACCCAGCTGCCAGCCCATGCAGTGAGACATCCCCACAGGCCAGCCACCAGCAGCACAGGGAGAAGACAGTGAAGAACATAGAGATCAAAGGCACTGATGACTGCCCTCTGAGCCAGGAAAGCCTGAAGCGCACCAAGATAACTTTTTATGTGGCCCCAAATAAAGAAAGCTCTCGGGGGTCTCAAGTGGGAGAAGAGGAGGGATCTGTGACAAACACCAGCAACACAGACTCACCCAGCAGCAGCAGCGAGCAGAGCCTGTCCAAGAGCTTGCAGACTGTGAGAGTCCACATTCCCCAGACATTGTTCTATGGGCAGAACACCCCCCTTGTCCTGCAGTCCTTCTCCAGGCGCTACCACCACGAGCCAATGGTCCCATCCCTGCAGGCCAAGCACAGAGAGAGCCCCCAGAGTGCCTCTGCTCCTGAGGAGCTGGAGAGACAACCAGTGGAAACGGCGCAGGCGCCAACCCAGAGCAAGGGCTCGGACACGTTCAGCCACACCATCCGCATCATCCTCCCTGACACCATTCGGAACACCATCAGGGACTACTTCAAGCAGGATGAAACCGAGCCCTGTCCCACAGCAGAGGTGGATGCAGTGGAGAAGGAACTGCTCCGGAGCAGGGTGGAGTGGCTCAGGAGCCAGCCTGTGGCAGAGGTGGCCACAGAGGAGCGTGACACAGCGGTGTTTGCAGAAGAGACTTTTGTCTAAGGCAATGGTTGTGGAGGAACTAAATATTTTTTTTTGTGTATGTGCAACAGAAAATATTCTGTAATATATGATCAGGGTGTGAAGAATTTAGCAGGCTGCCTGGGGCAACAAGTGTAAAGTGACACTAATGTGTATGTAATACTCATTTTGGTGGGAGGTGGGGGGGCTGCTCTTGTGTTTTCTTTATGCCCTTTACTGATGAAAGAGACTTCACTGGCTTGGTGTGGAATGGAGTGAATACCACCAGACTCTCCCTGTCCTTGAATTAGCTGACCTGTACAGGGCCTGACTCCATTTTTTTTAACAGCAGGAAAAGAGAAACGTTGCTTTATTTTCTCCAGTCAGCCGCTGATGTTGGTAGATGACTGGACAACAGGGACAGCTAATGCTTTAAATTAGTTAAAAATCTTTACACTTGCACAAAACCCACTGTTATTCATCACAACCATTCATCCAAAGGAAAATTCTTCACCTTCATTCCAGAAATCACTGCTGCTTCACTCTGCTCATCTGTTGTCTGCTCTGGTCTAGCTCACAGCCCTCAACCATTATTGGTTGAGGCTGGGTTCCCAAATCAGCAGCTGGAGCCCAGAGTCCAAAGTCCAGCATTCATTGACAGACAGCATGTGTAACATTTTAAGGCCAAGATTGCTTTTTTCTGGAATTAATTACACTGTGATTCTTTCTTCTCATACCTTCCCCAAAGTTAGCATTTGACAGAGACACAGTTGCCATGAAGGATTTTAGTACTGTCACTTTGACAGGGCTGTGAATGTTCTTCTGTGTCCTCTGGGAGTAGCTCAGTAGCTAGGAGTTTCAGTCCTAGTGAAAATTGACAATTTTCTGTCAATGCTGATGCCCCTTTCTAGAGGCAGTGTGGATGAGGCAAGTGACTAAATTCCTAGCCATGCTGAGAGGGACTTGAGCAGGGCTTGGTTTTAGCACGAGGTCAAGGAGTTGTGGAAGTTGTCAGGAATGTTGTTGAGTAGAGGCTGAAGCAAAGTCCCATCTTGCCAGAAAGTTGTCAGTCCAGGCACTGAAACTGTCCAGGCTTCATCAGCGATGCTGGCTCAGAGAAACACTGAGTTCCCCCTCAGCAGAGTATGTGTCCCTGTGCACTCCAGCAGAATTAATTTTGGGGAATTCCAGGCAGGGATGTGCTAAGCAGGCTGCTGGTAAGGACCACCAAAGAGATGCAGCCAGTGGAGTCCTGCAGCATCCCTCAAAGCCATGCTCAGAAGTGCCACAGACAAAATGGGACTTGTCAAAGGGTTGTGACACTGCCAGCTGAGCTCTAAAAAGATGCTGAGAGCACCACATTAGTTTGACAGGTTGTTTTAAGGAAACAATGGGAAAGGTCTCAAAGGTTGAAAGGTTTGCGATGGTTCATTTGAAAGTTACATGAGAGTTTTCTATGGTGGTATCTGTCAGAGAGACAATCCTTTATCTTAGTGAACAGTGAATGGGTGAAGGAAAAGAGAAATACATGAATCCTATTGACTGAAAGCTTGTGGAATAAGTGTCCCTGCAAGCTGCTGAGTGTCTGCAAATAACCAGAGCTGGAGCTGCATGACAGCTGCCATGGTTCAGTCCTTGCATATATGGGAAAGCCACCTCTGTAAAATTATCTGGTGTCAGATCCCTCCACTCATCTGCCAGGTGCCTGTGAGGGTCAGTGACAGGAACCTGGCCCAGCACTCCAAATTCACATCATCAAATACTAGGGCAAGGGAACCAGGGGGAAGCCCAGAGCCCACTTTCCTAGGTGTATACAGTCTATTTTGTTAGATGAAGGGTGTTTACCTCTCAGATGTGGCACTCTGTCCCAGATCACCTTTGTGGCCCTTGTATAATGAAAGGTGTATATAATCATAACACAACTCCACCACCAACATAATTTTCCTCACACGTGAACAGCAATAAAGCATCCACAGTCTTTTTTTCTAGAGCTAAAGTTGTAACTGTTTTAATAAAAGACACACAAGTTGTCATTGTGGTGGTGTCACTTTTTGTTCCCCCTTGCTCTTGCTCTCTCTCCCCTGTGTCAGGGTGGTCGTATTTGCACTGAACTGCTGTGAAACACACTCACCTCCCAACCCAGCTCTGACAGGCAAGAAGTCTTCTGCCAGCACAGCACTCTAGGCGTTACTCCTGTCTTTTCAAGAAGGTGAAAGAGCAGTAAATATTATAAGAAAAGTCTGCCTGTTCTTGGAAGAGAGATGATTCTGTATTCTAAACATACTAACAGATGTAAACTCAGTGACTGGGCTCAGGTCAAAGGGGACCTAAACCAAATGCAGAGTAAGAGCTCATAATTTGCATCACCTAAAAAGATCAGAGGAAACTTAGAAAGAAATTAGTTTAGAGAAACACTGGGTGAAACAGGGAAAAACACACAATTTTTCCTTGCCTCATCTTAGGCTGCCTAATGTGGGCACAGTTCTCTGGGTAGCTGCTCTAACCTAGCTCTGTATTATAACACTTTTCTTATTTTAAACAAAACAAAATCCTGCAAAACTTAACACAAACCAGAGTTCTGGGCTTGGAAATTCACAGCCCTCCTTTTCCATGAGCCAGATAATAATGCAACTCAGAGACCAATCTTGAAAATGTTCCACAGCCCCCAGCTTGCTCGTAACAAGAAATAACAAATGCACAGACACTTGGTTGGCTTTCTGCCCCAGAAAGGCCACACTTTCCCTTAATGTATAGCCCTGAGAGGCAAACAGGTTTCCCTTCTTTCTCTGCCCTTTTTCAGACCATTTAGACCACGCTGGCTTGTCACACACTGACAGCCCTGCCCACTGCCCCAGCAGATGCAGCTCTTGGGAAGTCATGTTCCATGGTCACCATCCAGGAAGCAAGGAGCCTTCAGGGCCTGCTCCCAATTTAGACCAAGGCCAAACAAGTCCAGTTCATCTGCCTGGAAGAGAAATGACTCATGCAGCCTCATCTTATTTCTGTTCAGGATATATGATTTCTTTCCTTATCCTGCAGGCTGACAGAAACGTGACAGGAGTGCCTGAGGCAGCTGTAGTTTACTTTAAGCTTTCCAATTCTATTTCTGATGTTTCAACTGTGAGGAAAGCCAGTCTTCTTCTCCCTCATCCTTTGTAGCAGCTCCTTTATGCAGGGGCCTCTCCATTATGCCAGGGCACCTTCAAGGGAGAGTCAGCCCCACCAGAGCAGCACGGGCTACTCTGACTCCCTGCATTTCCATGCTAACAGCTTGTGCTAGAAACTCTTTCTTCAGAGGTCACCCACACTCTGAAGAGGAACACAGTAGTCATTCAACCCTTCCAAGCCAGAAGCTGCTCCCTCCCTCGCCATCCTGCCAGGATGTGTGGAGAGCTGACCTTTTCCAGCAGCAGCCTGGGCTCCAGCTGCCAGCCCACAACAAGGTGGGGACTGAGGAGTGGGACTGCAAAGCTCCAGATCACCCTGGCTTTGCAAGAGACTTGAAGTGCTACTGAATGTGATGGCTTAGCTGCTTTCATTTAATCCATATTTATTATCTTTGCTTTTTTTTACAGTAAATCTAGGACAAGTTGGAGGAGAAGAGGTTTGGGAGAAACAGGCACAGCCTGGAAGGTTTTTCTGATGTATGACAAAGCAAAGGGCTATCCTGTCACATGCCAGTCACAGTCCTGAAGCCTTAGTACATCACCGCATCCATGGTGCCCAAACAGGGCTAGGACCCTGCAAAAACCTACCCTGCTGCCATCACCTCTTACAGCACATGGCTCTGGCCCATGCCAGAAATCTTTCCTGCAGGTACCCTTCTGCTAAGGAGAAAATTCTGGCATAAATAAACATTTGTACCGATTTTTGCATGAAGAATCAGAGAGGAAGACAAAGCCTATTGGGAGGATTCACAGATCACTCATCACCTGTGCCCACAGGGACTGCAGGCCACGCCGGGTGCGGCTGGGCTGGTGTCCGCAGTGGGGAAGCATGGAGGTGCACAGAGGCCATTAGACACCAATGGCAGCTGAGTCTCCCTGAGACAGCCCCAGGCCCCGGTCAGGGGGAGAAGAAAGAGGAAGGGTGAGCACAGCGCAGCGGCCCCGCTGCCACCCCGGCCTCCTCCTCATTCTCATCATCATCGCAGTCGCCGCCGCCGCCCCGCGCGCGCCCCCTGGCGGCAGAGCGCCGCCACAGCAGCCCCGCGGCCTGGGCCTGACGGTCGCGCTGCCATTCCGTAAATCGCAGAACCGCAGAATATCCTGAGTTCAAGGGACCCTTCAAGATCATCGAGTCCGACTCCAGGCCCTGTGCAGGACGTGCCAAGAATGCCATAATGTGCCGACGAGTATTGACCACACGATTCTTAGCTCAGGCTGGGTGCTGCTGCCCTGGGGAGTCTGTTCCAGGGCCCAGCCACCCTCTGGGTGAAGAACCTTCTCCTGAGATGCAAAGTAAACCTCCCCTGACTGAGTTTTGTGCCATTTTCTCGAGTTCTGCCACTGGTCATGAGACTGAAGAGATTGGTACCTGCCCCTCTGCTTCTCGTTGTGAAGATGTTGAAGAACACAATGAAATCTCACCTCCGTCTTCTCTTGTCCAGGTTGAACAAACCAAGTGACCTCAGCCACTCCTCATAAGGCTTTCATGAGACCTTTCATCACCCTCATGGTCCTACTCTGGGCCCTCTCTAACAGAATAATGTCTTTTTTACATTTGGTGCCCAATACTACCTGCAGTATTCCAGGTGAGGCCCCAGCAGTGCTGAGTACAGCAGGACAATCACTTCCTTTGATCAGCTGGCAGTGCTGCATTTAATACAGACAACCAAATTCCATCTATCTCCTTCTATCCCAGCCAGGCTCATGGTACCAGAACAGTGCATCTTGTAGGTCTAAAAGGCTCATTGGTAGAATTTTATTTGACAGGTGGGATAGTAACAGCAATTAGAAAATTTAACATTTGGAGAAAGTGGCTGCTCACAGCACAGAATAATTCAGGGACCCAAAACATCTCAAGTTCATAGAAGTGGTTCCTGCTTACAGAAAGTGTCAGCACACAAACGTCCTCAGTATGCTCTTGCTGACCAAACTCAAGTCACCTACATCACCAAGCCCACCAGTGCACTGGCTTGCAAACAGCAATGCCTTCTTAAGCTCTCCAAATTGGAAAAGTCTGCTCCATTTTTAAAGAGTCAAGCCTTGCAAAATTCTCAACAGTTACTCAGAATAGCAGAATTCTTAAATTTCAAAGGAGAAAGTGAGTCACATACAGCAGAGATATTTACCCACCCAGGGAAATATAAAGCCATACACTTTAATCCAGTTGCATTCAGCAGAGCATTTAAGCACTTAAAACACATACCAAAAACCCTATTAAGCATGCTGCCTTGTTCAAATAGGAGATTTGCCAAACACATCTTTTTTACTGAATCAGACCTTTATGGCCTACTGCGAGCCAGCCACAAAAAGCAATAGCGTCAACCAAGAGCTAAGTACCCTGCCACACCTAAATGAGGGTGTAAGCTGTGCAGCAGTCGTTTCCAGTCACTGTTTGCTTTGCTTTCCAACCTCCAGCTGCCTCCTCATGTCCGACACATCCATGGGGACCCTCAATGTCACACCATCCATCCACTTCTTAACGCACACCTGGCAGCCAAGGCGTGATCTGAGAAGAAAACATGAAGTGAGGCTCCTCTGTTCCCCAGGAAAAGGCAGAAACCCCCCACCCACATTGGGATATATGGTTCAGGATGGGTTTTCACTAAAGCTCCTGTTAAAGATCAGCTGTACCTCAAGAGAAAGCAGCTCTCAAGGCACAGCTGTAGTACAGAACAAGCCCCATCCCCCTAGAAAGAGGTGCCACATGGTGAATCTGCCTCGGAGGCTTGAGGATCTGCTGTGATCAGCAGGGAGGCTTACGTGTCAGTGAGTCCATATGCCAAGTCCAGCATGTCTAGCTCTTCATCTGAGATGGCATCAAGCTTTTGGAAAGTGTCCTTGTCAAAGATGAGGTGACAGGTAGAGCAGGCTAATGTCCCTTCACAGGCACCTGGTGGAGAAGCAAGGGAAGAAGAACAAATCAGGAAAAATAAGGGGGTGAGAGAGACCATCTTTAGGATCAGTGTGAGAAAAGGCCCTTTAACAGATCTGGAGCATGTCAAAAGAGATGCCAGGAAACAAAACAGATGGATGCAGTTTCCAGCCTGCCTCTTCTCTGGGAGAATCACCATCAGTTTTCAAATTTTTACATCCGCTCCATGCAGCCAAAAGCAGTGAGAGAGGCTGCTGCAATGCCAGTGTGACAGTGTGAGGTTACATTGCCATCTCAGCATGATGAGCCACCCAGCAAGCAGCTGGTGGGAAAGGGAAACTTGTTTATGGTCTTGGCAGAGCACAGTGGCAAATCGTTGCACTATTCCTAAGTACCCACTGGCCCTAACAGCCCATGCACATATCCTGCTGCAGCACCTACCAAATCCATCAATGGCCAAGTTGTGATTGACTACCACCTCCAGCAAGCTCTCCCCTTCTTTGGCTGTGGTGGTTAGTCGCTCTCCATCTCGATTTATAAAATGCACTGTCACCCGATCCTCAGAGCTGTAAGACAAATTTGCAAAAAATCAGGACTCCACCCTTTTCTGCACATCCTCAAATGAGGTCTTTTGGCTGAGTGCTAGAGACATGGCACTTGGAGGGAAATGTGCACACAAACACTTTCTCAAAGGATTGTGCCATGTGCATTAGAAAAAATTCAAATTATCAGTTCTCAGTGGCAGGCAAATCTGAATTGACCCAAAATATTTCCCACTTTATCAAAGAGCCCACAGAATAAATGTCTATCTGTGCACAAACAAGTGCAGGTGCCCTTCATGCGCTGCCCCTGCTTGGGCTGGCTGGCAGAGGCAGCGTGGCTAGGCAGGCAGAGCATTTGCAGGTCCCAGGCCTGGGCTGTTAATCCTGGGCAGAGCAATGCAATTACAAGCAAAGTCCTCAGGATCAGATACTAATACAGCAAGAAGGGCTGTTGTCATTCGTGTTTTGCTTCCCCTTCCCTTTCCCAAGGGGATTACTTGGTGATTGTTCCTTTTCTGCTGCTTTTTCTTCCATGAAGTGCCCACGCCTTTCCTTAACTCCATCACAGGGAGCCTTCTTGTGGTGAGACATGTTCAGCCTCAGCTTTTACAGAGCTACTGGGCTGAGTAACTTCCTCTGAGCTGATATGATCCATGCTCAAGGAAAAATGCTAATTATTTTGACAGCCTGCAAGATTTAATCTGGCCAAGAGTTAGGAACCCAGCCATCAGCTTCTCTTAATGATAACTGCAGAAAGGGAATCTGCAAATGAGAGGGAAACAGCATCCAGTTCATCTCCTCCTGACCAGGCTCTCACCAATCTGGAGAAGAATCCTACCCTGACAGCAATGCTCAGGATTTCTCACCAAGACAAGCATATCCTGAGACTGTTATATTTGCTGGAGGAAGCAAATATGAGCAAACTGGTTTTTTCCTTAGTGTACATACCAAATGCTCACTTAGATATAGGTATATATATCACTTATATATAGAAGGTCCCAGTCACCCATAGGTCCCAGCTCCTGTGCAGAAAGAAGGCAGCACCCTGGAAGTGGTTGGGCCTTTTGTCCAGGAACTCTCAGTGTGCCACTACCCAAGTGCCCATCATCCAAAGCCCAAGGCATTCTCCAGTGGCAGAAGCTTCTCTTTCACTAATTTCCTTCATAAAGACACCTACAGATATTTCTAAATATGCAATTTAAAGACTAGTCCTCAAATGTCAAAACAAAGCAAAACAATCCTCCTCATTTTTGATGGATCAGAGTAATTGATTCCATTTGTATGGCAAATAGGCATGTTTCTAGGCAATGTTTGGTTTATCTTTATGGGTGAAATAATTTGTTACAAAATAGAAATGGTAAAGTGATAGAATGCCACTTAGTGGTGCAACCGAATTGATTTTTTTAGCTGGATAATTGTCAGAGGTTTGGAAAGATCTTACCAGGATGTGATAAACTCAACACTGTAAATTCAGTGTATGCCAACTGATTCTTTCCTTTTAAAAAATAAAATCTCAAACCTTTTGTGACACAGGAAAGTGGTGAAGGAGGTTTCATGAAAGCAGTTCTTCCCCCGTCAATGTTTTCCTTAAAAGATACTTTCCAAGGCTATATAAACCAGCCAGATGCCTACAAGTACTGACCCAGATAATTTCATAAGCAACAAACCAATTAGAAAGAAATCCCATTGATAATGAGTCTTCATAAATCCCACCAAGTGGGGTTATCTATGACCTTTCTCTAAGGTCAGATAGCAAAATAGTTTATTGTATTTTCTGCAATGGTTGGATCTCTCTCTCAATGCCTAGCAGATTACAGTTTCACTCAGATTCTATTAGTCTAGGAGATCCACAAATTACATTTATTTTAGCTTCTCTTCCTGAGCTATCCCTAAAGCAGAGAGAAGAAAGGCTGAAGATAGAAGAAAGGCTGGCAGGAGCCTGCAGTAGTTCCTGCTGTGGAAATGAGCCAAAGGACTCTTGTGCCTCTTTGTCACCTTCACTATCTGTGGCCCCCACAGCTCTGGAGGCAGGACCAGCACCTCTGACAGGTCCCCACAGCTCCAGGGGTGGGAAGCAGCTCCTCTCAGGGTGGGTGCTGGCACCACCTTCCTCCCCATCAGCACCTGCTCACCCAAGCTGGTGGTTTCATCCCCCACCTCCCAGAGGCCATGGCTTGGCTGGCCTCTCTCCTGTTCCTGCCAGGGGCAGGTGCCTCCATGCCTGTGGGAGCATTTGACCCACCTGGATTCCCCAGGGGCATCCTGGTGCGTGGAGCTGAAGGCTCTCTCTGCCCAGCCCCTTGCTGGGCCCTGGTGCTGCTCAGTCTCAGCACACAGAAGAACCAGGCGAGTTCTGCTGGCGCACAGTCTGCTCTGCAAGGGCCGCAAGAGCCCCAGGATGCCGTGAGCCATCCTGCTCCCTGTCCCCTGCGCTGTCCTCTGATGCAAGGACAGCTTGATTAGGCATTTATACATACAGCCGGGGAGGATGGGGGGAAGGAAAGGAAAAAACCATAGTAGGACAGCCTCTCTGGGGGTGGAGGGAGGGAGGAGGGAGGGGAAGCAGGAAGGAAGGATGGACAAAGGGATTGTGCTTGGATCTTGCTGCAGTCCATCCCAGCAGGGCATGGGAATTGGTGGAAGCACAGGAACAGGTGAAACATCACATCCTCATGCCCATTTCCAAGCAATGCTCACTTTGTTCTCTTTACAGACTTCATTTTAGGAGCCAGAACTAAATCAAATCTCAGGAGAAATATTAATTGTGATGTCTAATCATACAAGGAGTTGCAAGTTGAGGGCTGGAAGAGCAGGGAGGCAGGAGAGCCAATGTCTGCTGCCTTGAGGAGAGGGGCACACAGTTCCTACAGCAATGGAGTGAAAACAAGACATGAATTCTGCTCTTTACAAGATGGCATCCAGCCCATCATTGCCTTACCCAATACATCAGGCTCCCATCTCTAAAATGTGAATATTCACTTACTTCCCATGATGGTGGTGAGAAACAGCCACACTTAGCTGCTTGTTTGCTAAACTCTCTGCTGAAAAGTACCATAAAGGTGCAGATAACTGTAATTCATTTCATGCTAACTGGCAATCCACACTACTAAGCTTTGAAGCCTTGCAGAAGAAAACTCTTAACTTATTCCCAGAAACACTGGATTAGTCTACCCTCCTCTACAGGGTAAATCAAAATTAATTTGAGGGCCAAAAATACAACAGCAAAGACAGTTTCAGTTCCTGGTTTCTATGGAGTTAGGGAACAGCTCTCACCTCAAGAGCATGAATGGTTCCTTCCACCAAATGTACAGCTCACCATTTGGTAGGATGTCTGCTTTAATCAAGTTTTTTTAATGCAATAACATATTGGTAGCCAGTATAAGCAAAAAAAAAATGTTGATACTGGACTCTCTAAGCAATTTGTACAGGGGAAAAACCACAGCATAAGATAGAAAATGTCTGCCTCAACACAGACACACACACACACAGCATTGGATTCATAGTTCTGAAGATGACCAGAAAGTTTTGGCTTTTTGTCCCAAAATGAAAGTTTTCCTCCCAAAGCTTTCAGGTTGGAAGGATTGGAAAGAGGCGCTTAGGCTTTCTGAAAAAACCATCGAAGACATTAAGGAATGCAAGTATTTTCCATAAGCCAGGAGGGAAATGTATTGTTCAGTTCAAAGGCAAGTGTTCAAGCATTCAAACATACCTGTCAGACAGCTCCAGTGGAGACAAATTCATGGGCAATGCATAAAGGATTAAAAAAATAATAATAATTCTCAGGCCAACTTTTCCAGGTGGTTTTCTCTCTCCTATAAGCTGCCCCAAATGCTTCAGGCTTCAAAGCCAAATTCTTGAGCTCCATCTCACCCCAAAACTGAAAACTACTCTGTGCAGCTTCTGCAGCTGAGAGACTCTGGGCAGCTCTGCCTTTGCTTTTCAGGCACTACAGAGATGCAGCAGAGAGCCCATTCTGTCTCAGCCATTTCCATGGAAAGAAAGCAAGGCTGGCAAAGAGAGCCACAAGGAGAGGGGCCACAGCACATACAAACCACAAAGCATCTTATCTCTCTAGCAAACCTTGAGCTGAGAGAGATACATTAGATATATGCACAGCAGTTTCCACAGCAAGGACATTTGTGTGTTTGTCTGGCACTGACTCCTCTCCCTGCCAGGAACTCAGAGCACAGCAAGTGACAGGTCAATGTCACCTGATGGAAGAGAGGCCAGTGCAGAGAGGGAAGTCAGGGAGACTTTGAGGTGCAGCAAAGGGGGCAAGTGCTCCCTGGTGAAAGCAAAACAATTCTGCTGGGGCAGGAGAGAATCAGGCCTTTGCAGATTTTGAACAGTCTGTTTTAAGGTCTTTGAAATACTGAGAAAGGGCAGAAGCAGGATCTCCTTTCCAGAGTAAATCATTGTTCATTTAGCTAAGGGCACAAAAATAGAAAGCTTTGGAAATAACCACCCCTCCCACAAAAAAAAAAAAAAAAGCGCCAATAAAAAACCCAAACCAAACAACCAACTAAACCAAAGAAGAAGAAATATCATTGCTTTTGGAAAGGAAAAAAAAAAACAACCTAAAACAACCTCAAAATTTTGCTTCACAGGTCAGCACATATTTTACAATAAGGCCAGGCACAGCTGAAGAGAACCCTTAGCTCTGTTTCAAGAATGGTTTGGCAGAAACCAGCCTCCCATCAGTGCACACAGGAACGTTGTCCCCACCTCCCTGGTTTCTTGCCAGCAGGCCACACTCTGTCAGTGCAGTGGCTGTGCCCACACATCCAGCCATGTGCTGGCACATGCTGGTAAGGAAGTGGTTTTCTGGCTTGAAATGCATTGTCCAGTATCTTCTGTAGCACACACCAAACAATGTGGTCCTCCCTCCCCCCAGTCTAATGCACTCTCATGCAAATATCCAAAACATCTGTGACTGCCTCAGCTCCACCTCAGCCCCAACTTCTGCACAAGGAAGTGAACAGGGAAATCAGCACTGGACTAACCCAACCAGAAGCTACACAACACCTTTGCAGCCCTCCACAGCAAGAAGCATACTTGGATTTTTGAGACAGCAAACCCAGCTCCTCTGAGCAGTGTTAGAGTTCCTTTCCAGCAGGCAGAGCTGCCCTGGCTCAGTCTCTGCCCATGCTGTTCATGTGTAGAGGGAGACAAGCTCGTGCTGGTCCCATGGGAGAAGTCTCAGGGGCTGTAGTCAGAGCAGCAGGCACACAGACCCAGGAACAATGAACATTTCCAGAAGGCAGCCTTCATTAATTGGAAAAGCAAGAACAGCTTACCCCTGCCTTCCTAAACAAGCCCACTGCCTCACAAATACTCCTGTAGGGAAGCAGATATGGACTGCTTGCTGACACAGAACTAAAGCACTGAACACAACTAAAATTCACCTTTCCCACTGTCACTTTAAAAACCCATTAACCACCTTTCCTGTTCCAGAGCAAGTTGCTAATAAAAGCAAACAGAACAATTTGTACTGGTTTGACTTTTAGCAAGCCCACAAGCCCAGACAGAGTGCTTGTGCTGCCTCACAAGAGATGCACTGAGCACAGATCTGGGACAAAGTGCACAACCAAGGGAGCTCAGGTCGCAGATACTGCCTCAGAGGCTGGGGCTCAGGGAGAATATAAATATGCCTCAATTTCTACATCTCTCAAACAAGGCTGTTTGCCCCATTCTAACCTTCCCTACGTGTTCAGCAACCTTCTGAGAATGACACAAACAAAGGAGCAAGAGCCATATTCTCACCACTGGAAGCAGGAGGACAGACATGCAATCAGAGATGGGCTGGCACTGCAACAAGAAAGCACAATGAATTCACAGCAGGGCTTTGGACAGCAGCCATGTCTGACAGTGCAGCTGCTCCTGGCTGGGTGAAGGCCACTAAAAAGTTACAGTGCCCCAGCCAAGACCTTCACTTGCACATGCTTCTCCTTCAAGCATCCAGTCAAGGATGCTTCAGAGATGGATGGCAGTGCAATACTGATGCAAGTGGGGTGTGGACAGCCTTCACCATAACCTCCCAGCTCAAGAGCAGTTTATTTCACACCCCCTTCAAACTTCAGACCAATCCTGGCCTGTATTTTGTTAAAGGATGATGCACAGCCACAAGCTACAGCAGTCATGGGGGCTTGTAATTTTTAAATTAGCTCTGCTCACCAGAAATATGTGTATTAACACCTGCTCTGAGCAAGTGCATTCTGACCATAAGCTGAAGGTAACAGTGCCTTCCACAAGCATCCACTATTACTTTTTGCAGTTTCAGCACTACTTTTTCTCTAATACCCCCTCATTCTTTCTTCCACTTTTCACTATACCCCTCATCCTGACACCTGGCCTAAAAAGCTCCATCTTGGAATTGCTAGTAATGTTTAGAGTCCCATCACCTGGAGCTAGATACTCATTTAGGCATTGTTCAGACACAGGGACCTGCTCCCTTGCCTACAAACTGCACTTAGAACTGCAAATCTGAAGACAAAAGTCAGCCTCAACTTAGCATTTTGTATATTGAGGCTCAGACCTTTTCTTTACAGAATGCTTTGGGTTGGAAGGGATGAAGATCATCTGGTTCAATCCCCTGACCATGGGCAAGGCTGCCACCCACCAGACCAGACTGCTCAGGACCTCATCCATCCTGGCCTTGAACATTTCCAGGGATGGGGCATTTTTCTTACAGAAGGAATTTTTCTGCAAGGGAGACATTAACATCACATGTGGCCCAGTTTGCATATGGGTATGCCACAGTTACGGGTTGGCATCAGTGACAGAGGAATTCTGCTCTCTGCCAGCTGTCACATGCTCTGAGATTATATGCCCTGCTATAAGACATTTAAATTTTACAGCCAAGATTGAGATATGCACAGCTGCAAAGCTGGCAGGGAGCAGAGCAGCCATGCTGATGGTACAGGGCAAACAAGCCATGCCTTGGGTGCTCTCTGCTTTCTCATTGCAGTCTGTCTTTGTAGGTGCTCAAGCAGCTGCCATATGGGTGCCTACAATTATCATACCTTACCCTGTACATTGCATTACCAAGTTTAGGATGCTGGGAAAAGCTTATGCTTCCCTCCAAACATTTTATCCTGAGCAAGAAACTAATAAGCATCTACCTAGAGAAATCCCTACAGGGCTTGTCTGCATCAAAGCAAATCAGAATTTGGAGGCCATGCTCTTGCAAATCCCTGCTTTAGAAAGAGCAAAGAAGGAGAAAGCAATCAGTCTTATTTTCTGCAGTTGCTTTGTCCTACTTGGGAGTCAGTGCATCTCAGACCAAATGCATTAGTCTACCAAACAGATTGAACTCAATGAATATTTTACTCTGCAGAGTTACTTTGCCTTTTCTTTAGAGTTCTTAATAAATTGCACTGCTTACTAAAGCAACATTGCAGAACCTGCCAAAAGACTGTTTCTAGTCCCCCAGCCTTCTGAGAGCCTTTTATGCTCTAGTCTGCCCCTGTCCCACAGACAAAAGCATCTAGGCCCCAAACATACGTAGATATAGCCTAAACTGGATCTGAAACATCCCAGACAGACTAGCAAATCCAACAGAAGCTGTCTACAAAAATTAGAGGTTAAATGCAAATTTCTGATCCTAAACTACAGAATGCCTTACAACAAACTAGAAGAATAGGGTGGTGTGGATTTTTTTTAACATGGTTCTGCACAGAAGCAGTCTTCAGCCTTTAATGCTTTACACTTCCATTTCTTCAAAGACAAACTGAATATAGATAAACCTACATGGAGAATTACTAAGCCTCAAGCCTCTAAGGTAATGTCCATTGAGAAGCAAGGGCACTGGAAACAGCAAGAACAGGATCAACCTTTCCAGACCTGTGCAACCTTCAATTGAAGGCTACTGTAGCATTAAAGGAGACATGCAATTCCTCCAGTGGTCAGGTTTTTAGAATCCTGACAGGAAGGAACTAAAAAAAAAAGACTTACCTGTAGAAACTGAATCCAAGCCATGCCTGGTGGGGATTGCAGAAGCCTCTGTTTCTCCACGCTTCATGTTTTGTTCATAGAAAAGCCCAAGTCTCTTCCCCAGCACCAGATCTGTGAGCACAAACATATTCCAGTGAAATCTCCACCTTAGTCTGCAGTGCAGCAACGATTAGGCAGAGGTTCTGTGAGGCCCCTTTTCACAACCACCAAGAGAGCAGCTGCAAATAAAGATCACACAGTTCATTAGCAGGAAGGTGGCAGCAGCCACTCTTCCACTGCTGGAAGCCATCCTGAGACCCTGGGAAACAGGCAGAGACAGCCACAGCGAGGCAGCTGAGAAGCAAATTGTGCCCAAGTCCCCAGAACAGCTGATGGCAGCACAGACTGGGCAGGGTGTCCATGCAAGCAGCAGCCCCAAGGCCCAGCCAGGCTCTCCTGGGTGCACCCAGGCCAGGGCTGGGCACAGCAGGAGCTCACCCACAGCAGCTCCATCCCTCCCTCTGGCCAGTCCATCTGCAAGTTGAACATTTGTACTCAGAGCCTCCACAAAGAAGTGTCCATTCCAGTATGGCTCCAGCTGGGGAGAAGGAGAGAGCTGTTACTGAAGCTGTTCCCTTTCAGAGTGCAAGAAAGATCTCCCTGTTTGTGAGGGAGCTCCCAGGCTGATCCCTGGGCACCACAAGGCTGATCTGCCCTGCTACAGGAGACAGCTCTGCACTTAAAGCAAACCTTAAGTAACCAGCCAGACACAAGCTGCTGAATTTCTCTGAACTTTATTGGCACTTCAGGAAGAACAAGGTATGGATTTTAACAACTCCTCTGAATAGGAAAAACATGTCTTAGTCAAGGTTCTCTCTGCAGATAAGCACATGGACCCATTAATTACTCCACAACCTTAAGGAATTGATGTTTTATTATAATCCAGTAAAACAACTGGTCAAAAACCTTCAACATCATAATTTACAGAAACAAAAAAAATAAAACAAGAAAAAATAAGCCAGGCAACATGTGATAAAGTACTTTCCTCCCCCCACCCCCAAGAGGAGTAGTTATCCAATTAAACTGGAACATGAAGAGGAAGAACAATTCACTGTATTCTAACAAATAAAAAATGTGTCTACAAATCTCACCATAATACTGAAAGCTTCTTACATTAGTTTTCTTGCAAAATATCATCTTTATAATACAGTATACATTTCCAAGGGGAGGACCATAAACATACCCTCCATCCCTTGACTAATATTTTCTAATTGTGCATAGCTAGAAATATTGAAATCAAATATCATTAGATACCACTGGAATATAATACTGGTTAAAAAGAAGGCAGGGCTGAAACAACTACAAAGAGTTAGGTGGACTCACTGGCACAAGCCGTTCTATTCCTTTATTGGACCATGTGGAATTAGAACGTTTAAAAAACCATATAAACAGAAGTCATGCCAACATCAGAATACATGAGAGCTCAGCAGTGTTGTGTGACCCATCAAAGCAAAAAATTACTGGTTTATTATTTGAACACATATTCCAGGCACCATACATCAGCTTGTTAGGAAATTATTAAAATATTAGATAGGTTTTTTTCTCCCCTCAAATGCATCGATAGTTGCCATGGACAGAGCAGAAGTGCTGAGAACCAGCTTTAAAGCACCAAAACAGAAGTTTAAAGGTTGTCTGTTCCCCAGTAACGAGACTCGTGCAGAGCCAATGCCAGTCACCTTCAGTACAGAAATATGCAAATACATTCTGACAAATTTAACTCCAATCTTTCATTTGTGACTTTCATGGTACTGAGGCATATTTTTCTTGGCCAACAAAAAGCTTGCCATGTCATGTGCCCCCCAAAAGCACTCTGTGTCCAGGGGAGAGAAGGGGGCTCCCACATGACACACCTGGAGGTTTAAGAGCATAGGGTTGGCATGTTGCTTCTAACAGAGGTTGGCTGGTATTTGTATGAATCTCCACACAGATTGCATTGCTTTCGAAAAATAAAGTAACACAGAACTGGTGAGGTTGTTTCCAGCCACCCAAGGAATTCTTGGGGAAATACTGCAGTTTGTTAACACTATCATGAACGTTTCTTTTTTGGCACAGTCTCCCTTTGCCCTTTTTCATACAGCAGGGAGCTGAAAATGCTCCAGTTCTCAGATGTTTTCCTTCTATCATCATTACCAGTAACATCACACAAAAGGAGAATCAACAAAACTGAGCAGGTTACAAAATTTGGAATTATGCTAGGCAAGAAAATAAATCCCAGGCTAACCTAATGACTTCCTACAGGGACAAACTAATCCAAGGAGGGCAAAACAAAGGAGGACTTCACTTTAGTGGAACCCATTTTTAAGATGACTCTCCTGAAGGTTAATAGTTCCTTTTATGAAGGATCAAGGCAACATCCAATTCAACCCTGAGCATACATGGCTATTTCCTCCACAGAATTGGCAGGGAGGACTCTGGGTAGCTACAGCATGGGCAGCTTGGATGACAGGAGGTGATGGTTATTACAATACCTGGCACAAGCAGCTCTCAGGACTAGTCTCACAACCATTTGTATCCCATTTCTAAGAGAAAGCCACAAAAGGCCAAGCATCCTTCTGGGGAAGGAAAAGCACTTGAGCCAGGGATGTGGCAGAGTGCTAGTGAGGATTAAGAAAGCAATTGGACAAGTGTCTCAGGATCCTCTCCCCTCAAATGCTGCTTGAAGCCAGGAAGACAGATGCAGTCTTGTACATGACCCAGATATGAGAGCAGTTTTTGGTCCCCAGCTGCTGATCACTTTTTTTGATTGCATCTAGTTTAAACTAAATGTATCTGAGCTACAGTAGATCTATACACAGTCATAAGGCACCAACAACTATGTGCTAAAAAGGCCTCTTAAGGAAAAACCTGAAATCTTGATCATGTAACTAGAAAAGTATCTGTTCAGCAAGGGAAAATACAGCTACAATAATTTTTAGTCTTTTACAATTCTCCCTCCCACTTTAGGTTTTCAATGGCAAAACCAAAAAGGAAGGCAGTGTACTCTAGCTATCTCTGCCTCACTGGTTACATTGAAGTCAGACAAATGATAGTGAACAAAGCCATTGACCAGAGACAAAACCTCTGGAAAGCAGGGAATTCGAGGCTTCAAACCACACTGTATCAGTGGAAATATTCCAAAGGCCTCCTCATGATTAGAAAATTCAAAGCTCCATCATTAAACAACAAAATGTAACACCAGCAGGAACACCACAGAATCTGTTTGGTCTGCTTATTTTTGTAGGACAAAAGCTTTGGTCTTTTAGAGAGAAAGTCCATATTTTACCTTCAATCCTTCTTCCTAAGCTCCCCTTTTAAACTACATGATTCAGACTCTGGGTTAAGTCAGAAATTCAGACCCTGGCTACTAAGCTTAATCCTGAAGCTTGCACAGGTTAGTAGGAAGGCAGAGTGTCAGACTGACAGCTCTTGGCTATTGAATGCAGTACAAGTATCTGCTGGTCTCCCCACACAACGGGAGAAGACAGCAACACAGCCACCTCAGTGGGCAAACCCAACACACTAAGACTTTACCCCAAGCCAAACAACTTCAGATTTGCCTTAATACACATTTGCTTCCCCAAGCCACCTCAGGCAGACATTATTTACTATTCCTTCTTCTGTCACTTAACTCCAGCATTTGCCCAAAACTTGATAAATAAGACCATGGTCACTCTTCTGTAGTGGTTCCAGCATAGCACAATTATGAGTGATGATGGGAGAGGATGGGAAAGAGGGGAGAAGAGAGTGCAGGGCAGCAGGAGCAGGGGGAGTTTACATGGACTCGAACTCGTCGATGCGCTGCTTGGTGTTCCCCTGCCGGATCTGGCGCAGGGTCTTGTACTTGTCTCGGCCCAGGCGCATGTTCTCAGCGTGGATCATGTCGTTGGCTGTCTTCTTGGTCTCATCCCGAGCATTTGCCAGCTCTGAGGAAAGAGCCTTTGGAGGAGGAGAAACAGACAGCAGCAGGTTAGTACTCAAAGCTGGACAGGGACTCAAAGCTGGACAAGATTTCCTGCTGATCCTCCTAAAGATCCGGTGTCTATATAGAGACAGGAAACAGACAAGCCCCGGTGTATTCTTCTGGGCAACCTGCTCTACCTGACCTTGCTTGAGCAAGGAAGTGGGGTTAAATGATCTCATGGAGGCCCCTCCAACCTAAACAGATCTATGATTTTGTGGAAGTTGTTCATGTTTCTCCCTAATATTTGAAGGTATAAAACATCAGGCAATCTGGCACCTATTTATCTTCATCTAGCACAGTTAAGAAAGGTTGTCTCCAATGCCTGTACTTTAAAAGATCAGCCATGTGGAGGGATCCCTGAAAACAGCAAGAACATCTTGCAGAATCTGAGGAATTACTAGCTTTCCACAAGAAAAAAACTTACTGCAGAAGATAAAATGCACCTCTACCCTTCTGTATGTAACCACCACAGCACAATGCAGAATGGGCAAAGCCTGGTGCAAGTCAGGCAGCACAACTAAATGCTTGGAATTGAACACCAGAACACTGGAGTTCCTCACAAGAAGAGGGTTCAGTAGTGCTGTCTCTGTGCTGAGCCCCTGTGGGCTACTCCAGGGTTTTGCAATGCAGAGTTTTGCAACACAACCCAGACTTGACAGTTAGAGACAGCTGCTGGATAGGAATCACACAAAGTTCTTCAATTCCTTGCAGCCAGGGCTATGAACAGCTGTCAGGTGGTTGGCAATTCTCACAGACAGCATACTACATCTGACAGACACTACTTGTTGGCACTGCTTCAAAATACTTCACTGCTTCCAGTAAAATGGAATTCAAGTGCCAGGAGACCAGAGCTGCCTCTCTTACTCAATGGTTAAGCAGCTATCCGGCAAGATCATGATCATCTCCCTTCCCTGTGTCTCCCCTCATTTTTTAAATAACAGCAATACCTTCCAGCTGCAAGAAACGTTGAGAAAGGCAGAAGCAGCAGCCCCACACACATTCTGCTGCCAGCTTCTTACCTTCAAGTGTTTCTGGACCCTCTCATTCTTCTCTGCCTCAGTGGTGCGCTCCTCCTCGCTGCGGTCCTTGATGGTGGCCTCCGACCTCAGCTCAGCGCTGGCCTCTGCTGCATTCTCATCCTGCTCATCATCGTGCTCGTTCTCAGAGTGCATGGGTTCAGTGACATGAGGGGTGCTCATGGCAGTCTTCAACTCCTCTTTGGTCTTCTCTAGGTCCTCCTGCACCCTCTGTGCCTGCAGTAGGATATGCCACAGTGAGTCAGCCAGAAGAATCCTGAGTGTCTGAGACTTCTCACAGAAGCACCACTTGGTGCTCACTACAGGAAACCTTGCACCTCTGAAGGGGTGTATTCCAAAGCTACTCAGCTACCATCATTTGCAAAATTTTCTGCTGGATAACACTTCAGAGATTTGAAGAATTGTTACTGTTAATGGAAAATGGGCCACAGGTCTAATTAGTCAAAAATTGCTACATGGAGTTAGAATAAGTCACCAGTTCCATGGAGAAAACCAAAGCTGCATATTTACTATAGCCTCAAGCTAGCAAGAATTGAGTCTAGCATGGAATCTAGGGCAGTAGTTTAGGTTACAACCCAGAACAAAGAGCAATTCCACAGAAGGGATTCCATTTGCTCAGATTCTGCTTTACCTTATACTGCCACTCCTGTGCCTCGCTCTCCTTCTTCTGCCTGGCCAGCTCCAGCTGTGTGATCCTAGCTGTGAGTTCTGCCATCTCAGCAGCCTGCAGAAGAAAGGTTTTTAGTGGAAACAAACCCCAAGGTACATCCTAAATCAAACATTTAGTTCAAGTCCTGAGTGAAAACACATCTTTTCAGTGAGAAGAAAGCCTTCCTGTTAACTTTATTCCACCAATACCTCCATGATGAAAGAGGAAAGGAAGCCAAAAAAATTTTGCATTTCATTGTGGGTTGGGGTTTTGTTTGGTTGTTGAGTTGGTTCTTTTTCCTTCTCCCCAAAGCAACACTTTATCATTATCACATACAAAAAAAAGGCATACATTTGTATTTATGCATATTTTCATATACTTGAGGATAAAAATTAAAGAACCTGTGTATATAGTGCTTCCTCACTATATTCATAGCCTGGTTTGCTTCAAAAGCTTCCCCTTGCACTATTTTCCCTACTTGATTTTCAGTTCACCAACTTACCAACTGTTCCTGGGTCTTTTGTTGATCATGGGATGCTCTCAATAGGGCCTCCTTGGCCTCTTCTGCTTCCCTGCGTTCCTTAGCCAGTTTCTCTGCTTCCTCCTGAGCTCGTTTTCTCTCCTGTTCCAGCTCCAGAGCTCTGCGGGTCTGTTCTTCCAATTCTGAAAATAGGGGAGCACATTTCAAGTCAGATCAAGTAAACAATGGCAGTAGAAGAGGAAAGTCTGTCTGGATATGGGTTTTCCTTCAGAGGGACAGGTAAAGGAGGGATGCAAGCAACTGTTCCCTGTCCTTTCCTTTACATTTTACTTGGAGCTGTAAGACAAAGTCAGGCCCACCCCCAATGGATTTGTGGGGAAGCACCCAGCCCAAAATTACATACCTAAGGGCAGAGAACCATTCAGTATTTTGCTTGGGCAGCACCACACTAACTCTAGCCAAGCAATTAGATAACAAATCACCACAGCAATGGCTGGTGTGACCCCTGCTACACTCTGACTCCTTCCTCTACAGATATGCTGGGATAAAGCTTCCAGCCAGCACAGGAACAATGGCAAGGTACTTCCACTGCTAAGAGAGACATCTTGGCTGTTACCCATTTCTTTAATGCATATATTTTTTCAGCAACTGCATATGGAGGGTTTACATTCAGCTTCAGGAGGCTAAACCAGTGCCCTAACACCAGTTAGCACACAACACTGGAGAGACAAATTACTCAGAGATGCTCATAGCTTTACTATTTGAACCCTTCTCACTCAGACTGTTCATCCTCAAAGGAAACACTGAAAGATTTCCTACTACCTTGCTGAGCTTTCTTGGTTTGCTCCTCAATTTGCTTGAGTCTCTCCATCAGCTCCTCCTTCTCACGCTCAATCTTCTCCTTCTCCTTTTCTGCCAACTCCCTCTTCTTCTTCTCATTCTCCAGCAGGGCTCTGATGGAAGGAAGTCACAATGTAATTTCAAACCAACTTGGAGCACTTCCTAGTAAACACACAAAAAGAGCACACACAAGATGTGCCCTACAGCACTCAGATAATGAGCTTTACTCCTTTTATAGAAGTGCAAAAATATAAAGCTCTGCTGGCATTCATCTCAATGACAAGTTCACAAGTCCAAGAAAGTAATGGGAAGTCACATTTGTGGTGAGTACCATTACTATCATCCCATCAGACCTACTGAAGCAGAAAGCAACCTGCTTTACTTTTGGCTCAAGCAGATTAAGGTGCTGCCAGCCATTTATCTAGCATATGATGCTACTCCAGCACTAATTAGTCACACCCAGGCTACTCAGAGCCCTACCAACCTCTCCATCTGTTTCTGGTGTTTCTCTTCCCGAGCCTGTGCCTTCATCTGCTGCACCTCGATGGTGTCTGGTTTACGTCTGCGCATGTAGAGCTCGTGGTTCCCCATGCAAAGCGCCAGGATCCGCTTGTTAATCCGTAACCGAGGGGCATAGAATACAAAGTCCTTGGGACAAGAAAAAGGCAGCATTACATTTGTTCTTTCAGCATAAGAAGCCCCTTGTGCTATGCACTATGCTCCTAAGACCCCGAGCATTTTAGAGTTGCCAGCCAGCTTTTCTTAATAACATCTAATTCACTGGTGGTGGCAGTTAGACACTTATTTCTGAAATGCATTTCAACCTGACAAGCACACCCAGGGCAGCAGCACCCAGTGTGTCATTCCAGTGCTCTGGGTTTCACTGCAGCACACCCCTAGCACCAAGCACACAGCATCTTGCATCACCATTTCATTACAAACACCAGCAGGGCTGCCTTACCAGGCACACCGAGTCCCTGGCTTCTCCCACCTTTCTTCCCACTTCAATAATCTGTATAATAGCCTGGCCAGCCACTTAGGATGTAATGTCTCGGCTTGTGCCAGAAGGGGTGTTAAACGTTACAATCAATGGATAAATAACTTTGTTCTGTTCAAAAGGAGCAACAGGGAAATGCTTTCAAGCAGCAATGAAACAAGAATGACCAGAAGAACAGAAGGTACGGCTAGCACTGGAAATTATTAGGCCTTAAAGATTAAAGCAATTACATTCAATATAAATTTGCAAGGAAAAAACTTCCAGCCTACCCTACAAAATGACTTAAAGCTTCTGCTTTAAGTAAGGTGAAAACCTGCAAAAGATCATCTCACAAACTATTAAAGGCAACAGGTTGCAAAGGAAGCATCCACAGCTAACAGAGGTCCCTCAGATCCCTAACTGTATTATCAGAGAATCTGAACAGTCTTAGGAGAATCAGAAACCCTAAGCAAAGAGCTACTCCCTGCCACTGATGCTAAAAGTTTAAGCTTATACTAAATTTCTACCTTCTTAGCCAGAAAAAAGAATCATAACTATCACTTGACTGCCCTGAACAGGTTTCCCTGCTTACGTCAACGTTCATGCTATTGATGAAAAGATTCTGTGCAGAAAACCCCAAAAAGCCCCCAAAACCAAACCCACAGAAATAGTTCAGCTAAGAAGCTGAAGGTTCAATAGCTTAATATGAATCTTGCTTACTGGTGCTTTCTTGTCAATAGGCTTAATAACAAATTTCTTGTCATTGAATGAGATATTTCTGATCTCACTCCAGGGGAATCCAATTTTCGGTGTTAGCCTGTAAAAATGGGAAGCAAAAAGAAATAAGAGAGCCCAAAGTCATTTCAAATTCTTGACTTAGAATATAAAGCTCAAAATTATACCAAATCCACCCTCATATTTAAGTGCCCTTATGGCAGTTGAAATCAGCAGACAAAATTAGTCACACAGATGAAATATAAATATAAGAAGCAGTTTTTCAATCCCACTTTTTTTTGTCTTTTAAATGAAAATCAGAACTGGAGAATGCATCTATAGCAGGAAGACTAGGGATAAAGTGAAACTATCTTGAAAAGATTTGCCCATTTCTTGTACTTGTTGGTCCAAAGAATCACATTTCATGGATTATTCTGGCAATGTCAAAAACACGGCCAAGAATGATACAGAAATGGTGGAGTTTAGTTAAATATTTGAATTCCAGGAGAGATTGATTTTAAATGACTTTATATTGGAAAGGAGCTGAAGGCAATAATTAAGAGAGAGAGGTTTATTACCTATCATTCTGCTCATAAATGTTGAGTCCAAGAGCATCTACACCTAGCCAGAGCTCAGAGCCTTTCTTGTTCTTAATACTGAAGTAGTTCACACCGTACATTTCCAGATCCTGTGCAATTTTCAGGTACTCCAAGACAGCATCTTCTCTGCAGCATGTTAAAAGAAAGCAGATATTCTCTTTTGAGTCTTTAAGCAATTAGAGCAAGAAGGTTCTAACTTCCCATGTGGACAGAGCAGCAATAAGCTGGCAAAGGTTCTAAGCATCACTCTAGTAGATAATTACAAACTCTGCTAAATCAGTCATGTTTTACTAAGAACAGCCAGCTGACATGGACCAGCAGAGGCATGTAAACCTAGTTACTCTGAGCAAAATAACCTGAAGAATGCTAACTTATCCTGAAGCAAGTCACAGATTATTTTTTTTTTAATGTATTTGTACATTACACATTGACACTACTTTAAATACAGCAGTCTCACACTGCATTGGTTACCTAATCATTCCTCGATGTTCCTCATGCCACACCTGGATCCTCTCCTCCCACTGGTCCTTGTTAAGTTTGTGCTGCTCCAAAACCCTAGAAAGAGCATACATGGGATGTTTCAAACCAAGCACTGCATATATGCACACACACAATCACATCACTCTGTAATAATGCTTCATTAAATACTCCATTGGCATCAGAGTTCACCCACAAAAATATTCCAAGAAATACAGCTTCATTAACAGGCTAGATAAAGACAATGGTCAGTATCCAGATTTCTAATAAATGAGTAATTTTATTCAGTTTCTTTTTCTTGTCGTGTATTTTGTTTTGGAGCTCTTCTCACTACTTTTGATTAGAGTTTCAGAGTAGCAATAGGAAATTTAAGGTTAAAGCACTTAATTAATTGAATACTAATCTAAATACTCAAAGTGGCACAAGGCTATATTTTATTCTGAGTATTGCAATCAAAACATCCCCTACATTTAAAAAAAAAAGAATTAAAAAAATCACAAACCCTTTAAGAAAGAGATTGTCTAAGACCATGCAGGTTCACTTGCCTTTGTGGGAGCAGTTTATCACTAGCAAGGTAGCCAGACTTGTGCACATCTTTGTTGAAGTCTCCGTATTTGGACTGGACGGCGTAGGAAGCCAGCAGCACAGCTGTTTCTGGGGGACAGTAAATGTCATCGTTCAGAATCGCCTCCTTCACTTGCAGGAAGAACAGGCGCTGTGTGATGTCCTGGATCAGCTCTTCTGCCACATCTTCTGGGTAGAACTTGGCACGGAATTTGAAAAGCAGGGGGGTTTCTTTACGTACATCCTGTGCTGTTACCTGGAACAAAGTTAGCAGATTTTATAGCCTATATAAAAGTGAAAGGGAGAGGTTTACAAACAGGAAAACAAGCATGCACTAGAAAAATATTTCTCATTTCCAATGCAGAAAAGAGTGTGCAGAAAAACAAGGATTTTCCATTACTTACTGCTAAATGCCTCATCACTTCTCCCCACTGGACTCACACCAGCCAGTATTAATGGCCAGTGGTAGCTAAGTTACTTTCCAGGTTTCTCCCCAGCCAAGATGCTCACTTGAGCACAACATCAGCATTTTACCAGGAAGGGTAACAAATCTGGCCTGTTTAACAGAGCTAGATGCAGGACAAGGTCAGACACCACAACTCTTCATACCCTGGGGAGGGAGTGTGTGGACACCACAGCACCAACTCTTGCAGTAACTGAGGTGCATGGATAGGGAAGAACAGATCCCTGACAGAAGTATGGAGACTGAATTTGCCCCTGCACTCTCAGAAGGGAACAAGTACAAGCAAAATCTTGGAGCAAACATACCTTTTTGTTCAATTTTAGCCATGTTGAGAAACCCTTGGTGTCTTGATACTGAAGTCCAAAAAACCAGACCTCTCGCAAACCAATTGTCTTGACAACCTGAAAGAAAGGTGATTATTAGCAAGATCCCCAGATGGACTGAACTTGTCCATTAGTGGCTGAGAATATGTTACAGGTAAGTTCAGACAGTGCCCTGACCACCTGCCTCTCCTGCCTGCAGTGCACAGAAAGATGACTGAGCATCTAAGAGGTCTTAAGTGGACGTGTCTGATATTCTTTTTTCTCCTTCAGCTCTTTAAGGCTTGTTGCTATTTATAAACAACAGCTGGGACATTATTTTTTTTCAGCTACTTATAAGCCAACATGTACAGCCAAAACACAATGCAGCAGCTCTGACAGGTCTAGTAACTTCCAGGAATGAGGAACACAGCTCCATTTTCAGGTATATCCCACACTTATCATGCAAATGTACTATTCCTGGGCAAGTCATGTGCTACTTTAAGATTTGTTCCTACTCCACTCATAGCTATAGACAGGCCTTTCATACAGCTCTTTACTGAGCAGCACCATTCAGAGGAAGTGCAGAGGCTAAATCCATATGCTATCCCCTGTGCCAGCACAAAGCCACCACAGACATGAACTACACCACTGTGTGAGCTCTCTCTGTAGTTACTTCCCAGGCACACCAGG